>NC_087208.1:39681132-39751132 GCF_015104395.2 Macrobrachium nipponense | reverse complement strand
TCTACCCCTTCCTCTCCTAAGGCTTTCCAAACTTCGACTGGGATTAAGTCAGGTCCTGTTGCCTTCCCATTTCTCATCTTTTTAAGGCTCGTATCACTTCATCCCTAGATATCCCCCATTACCATTCCCAATGTTTTACTTGTCCATCCTCTCTTACAAGTCTTTCATTTTCTTCATTTAGCAGTTGTTCGAAATACTCTTTCCATCTTTTCAGGATGTCTTCTCCTTTTTTACGACCGTACCATTCCTATCTTTCATTTGCTTAATATGGGTGATGTCCTTTGTTCTTTATTTCTTACTTTTGACAGTTTGAGCATCTTACTCAACCCTTCCTTGGTTTCCAGTTCATTATAAACCTCTTCATATGCCCTTGCCTTAGCTTGAGCTACCACCCTTTTTACTTCTTTGTTTCTTTCTCTTAACCTTTCTCTGTCCTCCTGCAGCTGTGACTCTTCAAATCTCTTCTTTGCCTCCCTTTTACCTTTCACCACTTCCCCCACCTCTTCTTCCCACCACCAGCTCTCCTTTTCCTCCCATACTATTCCAGATGTTTCCCCTAGTATCTCCTTTCCATGTCTTCTAATCACTGATGCATTATGCCTCCACCATTCTCCCACATCTTCAATTCCCAGATCAACCTCTCCCAGCACTCTTCTCCTGAACTCTCTCTTCTTATCATTATCCCTCCCTAACAATTTATACCACTTGATTTTCTTTACCCCATTCGTTTTCGTTTTCTTTTCTCTTTTCATCTTTAAATCCATACAAAGGAGCCTATGTTGGGGGGCCACGTGGTCACCTGGGATAACTTTACAATTCCTAACTTCCACCAGTCTTGATCTATTGTAAAGGAGGTAATCTATTTGTGTGCATCTACCGCCACTCCTGTATGTTATCAAGTGCTCCCTCTTCTTTTTGAAGAATGTGTTCACTTTTGCCATATCAAAGGACACTGCAAAGTCTACTATACTCTCTCCTTCTGGGTTTCTCTCCCCAATCCCATGTCCTCCATGCACACGTTCAATTACATCCTTTTCATTTCCGACATGTCCATTAAAGTCTGCCCCCACTACAGTCCTCTCCTGCTCTTCCAGTTCTTGCGTTACCTCACTCATTTCGTTCCAAAAACGGCTCTTTTCTTCCTCTGTGCAGCCCACTTGCGGAGCATAAGCGCTAATGATGTTCATTGTTTCCCCTCCATAACATATCTTCACTCTCATAATGCGGTCATTCTTTCTACTCACTTCCGTCACTGCATTCTTCATTTCCCCCGACAACACTACTCCAACGCCATTCCTACCCTGCTCATTTGCTCCACTATAGATTAACTTGTAGCCATCCCCCAGTTCTTTAGCTTTATTACCCTTCCATCGAGTTTCCTGCACACACAAAATATCCACTCAAATGAGCTTCTTATATAAAAAAGAACAATGTAAGAAATAAATAAAAGAATTTTGTCCCAACCTTTACAAAACTCTTAAAATTCATGAAATGCAATTCTATGAATTGTATACGTAATTATTTTAAGGAAAGAAATACTGATAAGGCATTTTGATATTTTTAATAACGTAAGATAAAAATTTAAATGCCACAGGGATATTTCTAACGAAATTTGTTTTAAAATATTACTTAAAGCAACAAAGGTGTAAAGCATACAAGAACTAAAGCTTAACATATCTAACATATATACTTTCCTAATCTATTGAGGAGGAATCACAATTGCATCTTGCTATGTGGCAGAAACTCTATGGAAATCCAACAGGAATAACTTGTTTTAGATTCCATTACCTGACTCCACCCACCTTTGCAGTTTGTGGTATATAAACGAATCTGGAGGCAGGACAGAGCATCAGTTTCCTCTAGAGACTCCAACAAGATCATCATGGTTGCTAAGGTAAGGAATGAGATGTTCTTAATAAGATATAACTAATTAAAGTTTGTACATAAGCTTAGGTATTTGAGAATGATAAATGCTGGTTATTTCATATGATTTGTAGCAATAGTAATCATATCTTTCAATTGCCATTTCAGGTCGCTATCGCTCTGGTGGGCTTAGTTGCCCTCGTGGCTGCCGACAGCTTCGAAAGCTTCGAAAGATACTCCCGCCCAAGGGTTTTATTAGCATATTTTTTTTTAATTATAATGAAATTTAGTATAAAAAAATGAGGTCGAAGTACTGAGACCTCAAAGCACCGAAGACTCAGATAGAAGATACTGATTCCTCTCTCCCGCAGTTCTCCTCAGGATCCGCCGAGTCCTTCGAGTCCGGCGAGGCTCGTTACAACTTCGACTGGGCCGTCAACCACGGCCCCTCCCGCAACGACTTCGGACACCAGGAGGCCGGGGACGGTGAGAACACCCAGGGATCCTACTTCGTCCACCTCCCCGACGGCCGCCTGCAGAAGGTGGCCTTCCGCGCTTCTGACGACGACGGATACATCGCCGAGGTCACCTACTCCGGTGAGGCTCATTTCCCCGACTCCTTCGAGTCCTACGAGTCCCGTGATGCTCCCAGGAGGTTCTACTATGGCTCCAACGAGTCTAAGTAAATCCTTGAAAGGACACGAGCGAAATATGCTTCTCAGATAAACCCGCAGATCCGAAAGACTTGTCTGCTGCTGGCAACCCCCAGGTCTTCCGATGTTATGTATTTATTATTTATTAAAAACCAGATATGATTCTTTTATATTAATTCACCTCCTACCTCAATGGAAATGTAATTGACGTAGTTGCATTTCATTGGTATGATAGAGAAACTACAAGGAATGATACATTGTATAAATGCTAACCTAACTCCTATCAAAACTATATCATATCTGTACAACAATAATTCATGTTTGTATTGTGTCACCATTATTGATAAATGACAATATCACTTCTAATCATTTTTAAGTTTACTTTTTGGGTTTGCTGTCCCTTTAAAAAAGGCGATTCTTATGGGGTCATTTACACACACACACACATACACACACACACACACACACACACACACACACACACACATATATATATATATATGAATAACTTGATCATGAAGTATATGAAACGTGATGCTATGTATAAATAAAGGTTTTTGCCACGGAGGAAAAAATGAAAAAGCGAGATAGCCGAGTACTTTCGGTCCCGTTCAGACCCTTTACTAAGGCAAACTGATTTTACAGAGGAAAACATAGTCAAAAGAAGGCTTAATAGCCAAACTGACACTACAAGATTAGCAATAAGGGCGATTTCACTCTACAGAAACGAGGAAACGCCTGAGGGTAGCCACATCTTGGAGGATACACGCAGTAAACATGTTATTCTTCCAGAAAACAGTACATTTTGAAAAAAACAAGGAAGAATATACAATTTAATATCATGAAATTTACACAAAATTTCCCAAAAAATTATTATTAATGAAAAGACGAAAGAAAATATAAATATATATATCGAGCAAGAGAAAGAGGGAGAGAGAATATCGAACCAGAGAGAGAGAGAGAGAGAGAGAGAGAGAGAGAGAGAGAGAGAGAGAGAGAAATAATAACTATATACATGTGGGACTAATTTTTTAGTAGTTCATTTATTTTAAGGCCCTTCATAAACATCTTACAAATATATGGGTCCAAATGGTGCATTCCTAGACTAAGATTTAGGTTGTTTTTATTACTGATTTGTATAATTGCCGATTCCAGTAAATTTATTGAAACATAATCATTAGATCTAGCAATTACCGAGGTATCACCCCAATTAATACAATGAAATTTTTCACTCAGATGGATAAACAGTGCATTTGAAGTCTGGGCTGTTCTAACTGAATACATATGCTGCTTAATACGTACACATAAGTTTTTACTTGACTGACCAACGTAAGACGATGGGCAATCCTTACAAGGAATTTTGTAAATGATGTTGTTATTTGTTACGGGACTATTCTTAATTAGAATATCTTTAATGGTATTGTTATAAGAGAACACTACATTAACATTAAACAATTTAAATATTGATTTTATGGTTTCAAATCCACGAAAGTAAGGTAAGCTAAGTACATTTTTAGGCATTTCTTTTTCATTAATAGCAACACTATAAAACTTTTTGGGAGCTTTTTGATAATATAAATCAATTAAATGAGGTGGGTAGCAGAGATCGTTTCCTATCTTTTTTATGTATTCTATTTCTTGGTCCAGATATTGTGGACTCGTGGTACACAAAGCGCAAAGTAACAGAAAAAAAAAAATTGTAATTTTAATATTAAGATGGTGGCCAGAATAAAAATGTACATATGTTAAATTATTTGTGGGTTTTCTATAAATACTAAATTTGCATTGGAAAGATTCTTTATGTATTAATACATCTAGGAAAGGGATGACATTGTTATTTTCGATTTCAACAGTGAATTTTATGGATGGCACTAAATTATTCAATTTAGACAGTAAATCATTTACATCGATACCAACAGGTAAGACTACTAAGATATCATTGACATATCGGTACCATTTTAGGGGGACAAGTGTGATATTCGGGAGGTGTTGTCTCTCAAAAAATTCTATATATAAGTTTAAAAGGAGAGGTGATAAAGGGTTACCCATGGCCATACCAAATATTTGTTGGTAATATTCTCCATTAAAAATAAATCTGCAATCACAAATACATAACTTAATTCATGATATTAAATTGTATATGCTTCCTTGTTTTTTCAAAATGTACTGTTTTCTGGAAGAATAACTTGTTTACTGCGTGTATCCTCCAAGGTGTGGCTACCCTCAGGCGTTTCCTTGTTTCTGTTTGAGTGAAATCGCCCTTATTGCTAATCTTGTAGTGTCAGTTTGGCTATTAAGCCATCTTTTGACTATGTTTTCCTCTGTAAAATCAGTTTGCCTTAGTAAAGGGTCTGAACAGGACCGAAAGTACTCGGCTATCTCGCTTTTTCATTTTTTCCTTCGTGGCAAAAAACCTTTATATATATATATATATATATATATATTATATATATATATATATATATATATATATATATATATATATATATATGTGTGTTGTGTGTGTGTGTGTGTGTGTGTGTTTGGTTGAAAATACCAAAACAAACGTCTTTGGAAAAATAAAAATCACATATTTTTGAAGGTATCAGAAAAACTTAATTAATATTTGTCACTATCTTTTATATCGTTATGAAGACAGCAGAATGTTTATTTGAGATTGTACTTAGACAGAAAAAGGATACAAAAACACTTTTTCGGTCAGAAATAAGAGAAAATAGCGTTGCAAAACTATTCGGTAGGCAATGTCATGGTCAGATCCAGTATCTAACCACTCGTAGCTTATTGAGTAATAGCAAAAGTCCTTCTGCTTTCATTCGAATAGAGAGAAATCACAAGAAACGTATCTGAGGTGAAGTGAAGTTGACTGAGGATCTAGAGAAGAAGAAGAAGAAGAAGAAGAAGAAGAAGAAGAAGAAGAAGAAGAAGAAGAAGAAGAAGAAGAAGAAGAAGAAGAAGAAGAAGAAGTGTTCTCAAGCCTTTTATTGCATCTGATGTTCGTTGGAGTTTCAGGAGAGTAAATCACAGTTGACCGTCTTTCGAAATCGCTTAGAAAACTTGACCCATGATCAATGGCATAATCCTTCTGCATTTCACTTTCATTCTTAGGTCATGACCAATGAGTAGCTGATACGAATTCCTTCATATTTCTAACAATCGTAGGATGGATTCGAAGATGAAAAATATTTGTGTTTTTATTCATCGTAGATGATAAGGACCGCGTCCTGTGATTCACTTTTTTCTTATATTTTGGTAAAACGTCAATATATATTTTCTTATATGTCATTCAGATTTGGATGCTGTTCCTTTAATGGACAAAACTATCGGAAATGAAAGTCGGCTAAATATCAGAAAATAAATATGAATAATATGCTTGTTTTTATTTCTAACAGTATAGCGTTGTTAATTGTTATTGAAACGGTAAATAGAAAAAGATCATTTTACGTTCCTCAATTAAAAAAAGCACGAATACCTTTTTATTATTCGTAAAAATAAAAGATGAAGAAGATGAATAATGAGAATGACAAGTTTTTGAAAGTAAGCAAATCATCTTCTTCATAAAATCAGTATTTGAAAACTCTCAGATGAAATAATGGACGACGATCATTATCTCGAAGCGCAACTACAATTCTTTTGCAATATTCTTAATATTCTTAGACAACCAAACCATTTTCCAACTTATACTTAAATTTACTACATTAAAAGAACAATAAATGATAAAATAAGAACCCAATTCATAATTTCGTCTATCTAGAGTTTGAGAATTGACGAAAATGTTCTTTGAAGGATCTAGTTCTTGTGTCATAATAATCCATATTTCCTTAATAATCTGTTTTCTACCTTCAAATAGTCTATATGTATATGTGTGTGATTATTTTCCCAAAAAGCATCTAACGTAAGATACGGTGATCCCCTCGATAAAGAAACATTTATTATATTTTCCTATGCGGTAGATATTAAACTGATGATTTTGAATAACGTATCCTTAAGACGATAGGAATGTTTATATTTATAAACTTTCTAAAAAATTTTTCAGCCCTCATTTTAAATATTCCTCTAATTTCGCCACAATGTCAAGTAAAAAAAAAAAAGAATATTTTGAATTTTGAGAAAATCTCAAATGAGCTTCTTATAAAAAAAGAACAATGTAAGAAATAAATAAAAGAAGTTTGTCCCAACTTTTACAAAACTCTTAAAATTCATGCAATGCAATTCTATGACTTGTATACGTAGTTATTTTAAGGTAAGAATACTGATAAGCCATTTTGATATTTTTAATAACGTAAGATTAAAATTTAAATGCCACAGGGATATTTTTAACGAAAATTGTTTTAAAATATTACTTAAAGCAACAAAGGTGTAAAGCATACAAGAACTAAAGCTTAACATATCTAACAGATGTACTTTCCTAATCTACTGAGGAGGAATCACAGTTGCATCTTGCTATGTGACAGAAACTCATTGGAAATCCAACAGGAAAAACTTGTTTTAGATTCCATTACCTGACTCCACCCACCTTTGCAGTTTGTGGTATATAAACGACTCTGGAGGCAGGACAGAGCATCAGTTTCCTCTCGAGACCCCAACAAGATCATCATGGTTGCCAAGGTAACGAATGAGATGTTCTCAGTAAGATACATGTAATTAGAGTATGTATATGTGCCTGGGTATATGCAAATGATATATGCTAGGTAAGTCACATGATCTATATCAATAGTAATCATGTGTTTCAAATGGCATTTCAGGTCGTCTTCGCTCTGGTGGGCTTAGTTGCCCTCGTGGCTGCCGACAGCTTCGAAAGCTTCGAAAGATACTCCCGCCCAAGGGTGAGTTTTACTTGCATTTTTTAAAATTATAATGAAATATACAGGGTGGCCATAAAGTCCCAGTACCATTCTGAGCAATAAATACTTGTAATGGTACTGAGACTTTATGGACACCGTGTATTTTAAATCATTTTCGTCGATATACTGAAACCTCAAAGAACCGAAGACTCAGACTGAAGATACCGATTCCTCTCTCCCGCAGTTCTCCTCAGGCTCCGCCGAGTCCTTCGAGTCCGGCGAGGCTCGTTACAACTTCGACTGGGCCGTCAACCACCCTCCCTCCCGCAACGACTTCGGACACCAGGAGGCCGGGGACGGCGAGAACACCCAGGGATCCTACTTCGTCCACCTCCCCGACGGCCGCCTGCAGAAGGTGGCCTTCCGCGCTTCTGACGACGACGGATACATCGCCGAGGTCACCTACTCCGGTGAGGCTCAGTTCCCCGACTCCTTCGAATCCTACGAGTCCCGTGAGGCTCCCAGGAGGTTCTACTATGGCTCCAACGAGTCCAAGTAAATCCTCGAAAGGACGCGAGCGAAATATCCTTATCAGATAAACCCGCAGATCCGAAAGACTTGTCTGCTGCTGGCAACCACCAGGTCTTCCGATGTTATGTATTTATTATTTATTAAAAAGCAGATATGAATCTTTTATATCATTTCATCCCTTACCTCAAAATTGATACATAATTGTCTTCATTAAATCTTATATGTAACGTTGGAAAAAACTACGAGTAATAATCCATTACATCAGGTGCTGTCGGTAATCGTAACAAATTTGTATCTAATCGGTACACTAATTGCTCACGCTCGTGTTCTGTCGTTAATATATAACAAATGAAATAAACGTAAAGACTACCAATTTAGTTAATTAGAAGTAAAGATTACCGTTGACTCTCTATCTCACTCTCTTTCTATATATATATTATACATATATATATATTATATATATATATATATGTATATATATATATATATATATATATATATATATCTATTATATAGTTGGCTCTACCCTTAGACTTAGTAACTTAAAAAAAAAAAAACTTTTCGGTACACATGCCACATACTAACCGGAAAAAGAATACTATGTGGGTAAGCCATCAAGGGCACCAGAAGGGGTTGGGGTTGGAAAAGGTGACAGAGAGAGAGGGAAAAGGAGAGGAAGTGAAAACCAGAGTAGAGGGGGTGCTACGGAGAGAGAGAGAGAAGAGAGAGAGAGAGAGAGAGAGAGAGAGAGAGAGAGAGAGGATATTGGTTGTCATTCAGAGTAATCCCGGGTCTCACTGGGTTGGTCAGCGAGTATATATATATATATATATATATATATATATATATATATATATATATATATAATATATGTATATGTGTGTGTGTATGTATCTATATATATATATTATATATATGTATATGCGTGGTGTATGTTAGCCATATTATATCAAAATATATATACTATATAGTATATTATAAGATATAGATATATATATATATATATATAGTAATGTCTATTAGTAATAATATATAGATACATACACACACACACACACACACACACACACACATATATATATATATATATATATATATATATATATATATATATATATATATATATATACATCATAAGGAGTTGGGAACATGTAGCCTTCTCAATTATCACTATTATATTCATAGAGAACACAGATCCAAAAATAAACCTTGAAAATAACGAAAGAAAGACAACCAAATAAAAATCTGACTTGATAGGATCTTTTCATAAATCCGTTCTTGAGTCATGGCACGAAGTATTATTCATGAGTCAGTGACCCTGAGGAGGTCAGAGCGGGCATTAAAGTCTGGGGTTTGCGGGGCAGATAAGGTCTCTTAATAACACGCAAGGGAAAGTCTCTCTCTCTTCTTCTCTCTCTCTCTCTCTCATCTCATCTCTCTCTCTCGTCTCTCTCTCTTCTCCTCTCTCTCTCTCTATCTCTCTCATTGTTTGCATGTATAATTTACATTTCGGATTGTGATATGAATCTGTATTCAAGAATCATTTTTAGAGATATATAGCCCTTATATTTATATTTATGTATATAGTACATACATACATATATATATATATATATATATATATATATATATATTTATATATATATATATATATATATATATATATATATGTAAATATATACAGTACATATAGATGAATATATGTATATATATATATATATATATATATATATATATATATATATATATATATATATGATACATATATGTGTGTACGTGTATATATGTTTCTGTCGTTCCCTTCTTAGTCAACACCGGTATTTGTTTGTTTTTGTCTACAAATGGAATCAAGGGTATCGTCTCAGGCCATCTGTGGAAAATACTAAAACACACGTCTTTGGAAAAATAACAATCGTATATTTTTGAAAGTATCAGAAAAAACTATTTATTATTTGTCAGTATCTTTTCTCTTGTTATGAAGACAGCAGAATGTTCCTTTGTGATTGCACGTAGTCAGCAAAAGGATACAAAAGCAGGTTTTTTTAGTCAGAAACAAGAGAAAAAAGCCTTGCGAAAATATTCGGTAGGCAATGTCATGGCCAGTTCCAATATTTATTCACTCGTAGCTCATGGAGTAATAGCTAAAGTCCCTCTGCCTTCATTCGAGTAGAGAGGAATCACAAGAAACGTATCTGAAGTGACAGGAAGTTGACTATGAATCAAGAAGAAGAAGAAGAAGAAGAAGAAGAAGAAGAAGAAGAAGAAGAAGAAGAAGAAGAAGAAGAAGAAGGAAGCAGAAGAAGTGTTCTCAAGCCTTTTATTGCATCTGATGTTCGTTGGAGTTTCAGGAAAGTCAATCACAACCGACGCTCTTTCGAAATCGCTTAGAAAACTTGACCCATGATCAATGTCATAATCCTTCTACATTTCACTTTCATTCTTAGGTCATGACCAGTAAGTAGCTGATAGGAATTCCTTCATATTTTTAACAATCATATGATGGATTCCAAGACGAAAAATATTTGGTTTTTTGTTCATCGTAGACGTATCATCTACGATGAACAAAAACCAATTTTTTTCGTCTTGGAATCCATCGTATGATTGTTAAAAATATGAAGGAATTCCTATCAGCTACTTATTGGTCATGACCTACGAATGAAAGTGAAATGCAGAAAGAAGGATTATGCCATTGATCCTGGATCAAGTTTTCTATGCGATTCACTTTTTTCTTATATTTTGGTAAAACGTCAATATATATTTTCTTATATGTCATTCAGATTTGGATGCTGTTCCTTAAATGGACAAAACTATCGGAAATGAAAGTCGGCTAAATATCAGAAGATAAATATGAATATATTTGCTTGTTTTTATTTCTAACAGTATAGCGTTGTTTGTTTTAATAATTGCTACTGAAACGGTAAATAGAAAAACATCATTTTACGTTCCTCAATTGAAAAAAGCACGAATACCTTTTTATCATTCGTAAAAAAAAAATGATGAAGATGCTGAATAATGAGAATGATACGTTTTTGAAAGTAAGCAACTCCCTTTCTTCATGAAATCAATAGTATTCTAAAACTCTCAGATGAAATAAAGGATAACGATCATTATCTCGAAACGTAGCTACAAGTCTGTTGGAATATTCTTAATGTTTCTGGACAACCACAAACAATTTTCTACTTATACTTAAAATATACTTCATGAACAGAACACTAAATACTAAAATAAGAACCCATTTCATAGTTTCGTCAATCTAGAGTTTGAGAAATGAAGAAAATGTTCTTTGAAGGATCTGGTTCTTATGCTATATTAATCCATATTTCCTTAATAATCTGCTTTCTGCCTTCAAATAGTCCTTATATATCTGTGATTACATTCCCAAACTGCATCTAATGTAAGATACGCTGATCCACTCAATAAAAAACCTTATTATATTTTCCTATGCGGTAGATATTAAAAATGCCGATTTTGAATAACGTATCGTTAAGACAGCAGTAAAGATTATATTTATAAAATCTCTAAAAATATTTTTCAGCCTTCATTTTAAATATTCCTCTAATTATGCCACATTGTAAAGAGAAATTTTGAATTTTGAGAATATCTCAAACCAGATTCTTATAAAAGAAATATAAAAAAAAAATTTTGCTGTAACTTTTACAAAACTCTTAAAAATCATGCAATAAAAATCTATGACGATGTATACGTAGTTATTTCACGGAAAGAAATATTGATAAGCCATTTTGATATTTTTAATAACGTAAGATAAAGATTTAAATACCACAGGGATATTGTTAACGAAAATTGTTTTAAAATATTACTTAATGCAACAAAGGTGTAAAGCATACAAGAACTAAAGCTTAACATATCTAACATATATACTTTCCTAATCTATTGAGGAGGAATCACAATTGCATCTTGCTATGTGACAGAAACTCTTTGGAAATCCAACAGGAAAAACTTGTTTTAGATTCCATTACAAGACTCCACACCTTTGCGGTTGTGGTATATAAACGACTCTGGAGGCAGGACAAGGCATCAGTTTCCTCTTGAGACTCCAACAAGATCATCATGGTTGCCAAGGTAAGGAATGAGATGTTCTTGATAAGATATAACTAATTAGAGTTTGTACATAAGCTTAGGTATTTGAGAATGATAAATGCTAGTTATTTCATATGATTTGTAGCAATAGTAACCATATCTTTCAAATGGTATTTCAGGTCATTATCGCTCTGGTGGGCTTAGTTGCCCTCGTGGCTGCCGACAGCTTCGAAAGCTTCGAAAGATACTCCCGCCCAAGGGTGAGTTTTCTTAGCATTTTTTTTGAATTATAATGAAATTAAATATAAAAGAAATGAGGTCGAAGTACTGAAACCTCAAAGAACCGAAGACTCAGACTGAAGATACCGTCTCCTCTCCCCCGCAGTTCTCCTCAGGATCCGCCGAGTCCTTCGAGTCCGGCGAGGCTCGTTACAACTTCGACTGGGCCGTCAACCACCCTCCCTCCCGCAACGACTTCGGACACCAGGAGGCCGGGGACGGCGAGAACACCCAGGGATCCTACTTCGTCCACCTCCCCGACGGCCGCCTGCAGAAGGTGGCCTTCCGCGCTTCTGACGACGACGGATACATCGCCGAGGTCACCTACTCCGGTGAGGCTCAGTTCCCCGACTCCTTCGAATCCTACGAGTCCCGTGAGGCTCCCAGGAGGTTCTACTATGGCTCCAACGAGTCCAAGTAAATCTTGAAGTTCCTCTGAAGACGGTTTTAGGTTGTAACTACACTGTTGTCTCCCTGTACATTTTTTGTAATAGGTATGCCTTATTTATTTCAATAAACTATTATATTTTCATCATTCTATTTATATACCTAGAGCACAGATCCAATCCTGTATCAAAGATAAAGCTAAAATAGTTATAGCTCCTTTCTTATCGATACTGTCAATCAAAAGATGTGGGTAAAATTAAACTTATCCTTCTATAATATGATTAGCTAAAGATATATATACATGTACATATATATATCTATATATATACTATATATATATATATATATATATATATATATATAGATATATATATATATATATATATATCTATATTAAATGCAATTAAGGTAGATAGCCATCTTTAATATCACTAATATTCAGACAGACCACTCCACCAAAAACCGAACCTCTAAAAAAACTGAGAGAAATCTAGAAAAAAGTTACCGTAAATCCGTTCCTGATTCATCTCACGAAGTATTATATTAATCACTGACCGTGAAGAGGTCAGAGTGTGCATTAAAGGCTGACCTTTGCGTGTAGATAAGGTCACGTTGGGTATTAGATTTGAGATGTGAATTTACCGAAAGAAATATTATGGGAATTATACGACTTTCTTTGTACGCATATATAATGTATCTATATATAATGTCTATATAATATATACACATATTTTATGTCAACATTAGCATTTTTTTTTGTTAAGGATGAGTCTGTTTTCTGACAATATCAGAAAATCAAAATGAAGATCCGTAACGTATTCTTCATGATATCATGAAGAAAACGGAATGTTTCTTTGTAATTGCACGAAGTCCGTACACGGGATACAGAAGTACTGCTGGAACCAGAAACAAGAGAAAACACCGTTGCCTAAGAACCAGTTAGGCTCATGGAACAAAACTAATTGTTCATCTTGTTTTCAAAGCCAAGCAGAAAGAAATCCCAAAGCAAGTGTATTAGGTGACGTGAGGTTGTCTACGGATTAAGTTCATCCCCAGGCACACTACTGTGGCGCTCGCACGAGAGAATCCCCGAGACCTTCGAGGCGAGATCCTCGACTTCTCCCAAGACCGGCCTGACCAATGAGAATGCAACTCTAGGTACGAGCCGCAATAAATACCGCCCCGCAAACTTTCTTGCCAGTCTTTTCAACCGAGTCGTCCGAAGATGACCTGCGAGAAGGTCGAAACGTCACGTGATACCAGCTATACCAGCTATACCAGCTATACCAGCACCAATACCAGCCCTTAAAACCAAAGACGACCCCGGCCCGAACTGAACTACGCCTACGGAATAATGCCGGCACTGACGACGACCCCTGCTTGACCTGGACCTGATATCCTGTTCTAGTAAAAGATTACCTTCAGCATTTACAATATTTTGAAAATTCCCAATATGAATATTGGCTAGTTACTCAGAAACATCGCTGAGCCTGAGAAGCGAATTGTAAGGAAAATAGAAAAAAACAATATATAAAAGCAACTCGCTTAATTCTGCCATCCTTTTTAACAGCATTTGCCTAAAAGATGGACTTCTACCAAAATAATAATAATAATAAGAAGAAGAAGACTTTTTTTAGCCTCTCATTGTGGACGAGTCAGGGCAAATTAGATCACAGTCGAAAATCTTTTCGACATTGCTTAGAACACTTGATCCAGAGCCGATGGAATAATCCTCATAGATTTCGTTTGAAATCTTTGGTCTTGACATAATTATTATTATTATTATTATTATTATTATTATTATTATTATTATTATTATTATTATTATTATTATTTATTATTTCAACAGATAAAACTTATTCACATGGAACAAGCACATAGGGGTTACTGACGTATAATTCACGCTTCCAAGGATTGATGATTCCGACATCCTACCGCAGACCCAGCAGTGCAGCAGTAACTGGTCATGATGCAGAGAAAGTGACTTTCCGTCAACCTTTGTGAGACGCAAACCCGCGACATCTGATTGGCAATCCACGACACTAACCACTATCCCTTTACATTTCCGAAAATTATAAGTTGGTATTCCAGGGTAAAATATATTTGAGATTTTTATTTACCTCAGTTGCTATGCACCGTTTAATATGATTCCCCCTGTTTTTTAATTTATTTAATGATAAATATAATATATTTTCTTCTTGGAACCATAGATCCCGTTCCTGCGTCTGCTAGAAATATGGAAAATAGAAAATCAGCCAAATCGCCATAGAATTAACATATATCAATTTGATTCTGTGTTTATTTTTCATCGTATTCTATTTCCATTATTCAACTTTTGTTATTCAAATGGGAACTTTACACTTTTGAAATTCTATATCACTGAATCAAAAAGAGAATCTTCAGAATAGCTTCTTAGGATTTGCATAAAAAACCGGAACAAAAAAATTAATGAAAAGTCTTTGAAAAGATGCAGCATTATTTCACTGAAAAATCCTTTCAATGTTAAAAAAAAAGTATTTTTTTATACGTATCCACGAGTCATTAGGAACCTCCATAATTTTCTTTGACAACTAAAAAAATATAGCTAATTAAAAGTAACTAAACATCAAAATTAGGAACCAGTTCGTAACTGCGTCTTCCCAGAGTTCGTAAGGATCGTGAACAGCGAAAACGATTCCCTGTAAGGTTTCCATGATCAGCGAGGTCACCATATATTGAATTCAGAAGTGAGCTCCTCTGTAGTATTGTTGCTGACTGTGAAATGTCGAAGGGATAAAGAAAATTCGACATTTTCCTAGAAGGATCAAGATCTTTGGAGTCAATAATATATACGTCCTTAATAATCTGATTCTTGGTTTCTAAAAACGCGCATATCCCTCATTGATTTTCTTAAAACAGCATCTAAATTATAGTTACATTAAATTACATTTTGCTTCGCAGTTGATGCAAAAAATACAGTGACGTATTCACTACTAACACTGTCTGCTTGGAGAAACAAATATAATAGAATATGAGTTAGGTTAAATGATCCAAATGAGAAATATATATGTTCAGTTTTATGAACTACCCATGAAGTTAAAAAAATTGATGGCAACATAGGTTATATTCCTAAAACCTATCTAAATATGTTCATCTGTCCTCATTTTGAATATATATCTAGTCCAGCGGTAAACTAGAGAGAATGATTGAAGTCAGATTCGCACAAAACAAAAATATGAGAAATAAATGAAAAATATTTTTTATTCCAGATTTTGACGAAACTTCTAAAATTCTTCATGAAATAAATTCTATGATTAGAAATGTTGTTCTCTTAAGGAAAGAAACATTAATGCGATATTGATATATTTACAATGAATCAAAATAAAAAATAACAAGTCTCCCAGGAATATTTTTCATCAATTTGATTTAAATACTCTATAAAGCAAGAAAGGTGCAGAGGTCTGTAATAACTAAAACTTGATATGTGTCTCAGAGACTTTCTTTAGTTTATCAAGGAGGAATCATCATTGCAGCTTACTAAAGTGACAGAAACTCTTTGGAAATCTAACAGAAAAACTTGTTTTAGAATCGATTACCAAACCCCACCCTCTTTTGCAGTTGTGGTATATAAACGATTCTGGAGGTAAGACAAAGCATCAGTTTCCTCTCGAGACTCCAACAAGGTCATCATGGTTGCTAAGGTAAGGAATGAGATGTTCTGAATAAGATATAACTAATTAGACTTTGTACATAAACTCAGGCATTTGTGAATGATAAATGCCAGTTATTTCATATGATTTGTAGCAATAGTAATCATATCTTTCAAATGGCATTTCAGGTCATTTTCGCTCTGGTGGGCTTAGTTGCCCTCGTGGCTGCCGACAGCTTCGAAAGCTTCGAAAGATACTCCCGCCCAAGGGTGAGTTTTAGTAGCATTTTTCGTATGATAATAAACTATACAGGGTGTCCATAAAGTACCATTCTGAGCAATAAATACGTACTTGTAATGGTTCTGGGACTTTATGGACACTGTGTATTTTAAATAATTTTCGTCGATATACTGAAACCTCAAAGAACCGAAGTCTCAGACTGAAGATACCGATTCCTCTTCCCGCAGTTCTCCTCAGGATCTGCTGAGTCCTTCGAGTCCGGCGAGGCTCGTTACAACTTCGACTGGGCCGTCAACCACGGCCCCTCCCGCAACGACTTCGGACACCAGGAGGCCGGGGACGGTGAGAACACCCAGGGATCCTACTTCGTCCACCTCCCCGACGGCCGCCTGCAGAAGGTGGCCTTCCGCGCTTCTGACGACGACGGATACATCGCCGAGGTCACCTACTCCGGTGAGGCTCAGTTCCCCGACTCCTTCGAATCCTACGAGTCCCGTGAGGCTCCCAGGAGATTCTACTATGGCTCCAACGAGTCCAAGTAAATCTTAAAGTTCCTCTGAAGACGGCTTTAGGTTTTAACATCACTTTTGTTTCCCTGTACATTTTTGTAATAGGTATGCCTTATTTATTTCAATAAACTATTATATTTTCATCATTCTGTTTATATACCTAGAGCACTGCTCCAATCCCGTATCAATGATAAAGCTAAAATAGTTATATTTCGTTTCTTATCGATACTATCAGCCATAAGATGTGGCCAAAATTAAACTTGTCCTTCTATATTATGATTAGCTAGAGAACGTTGCCTATGATTAAGAAATGGCAAGTGTCGTAAAGCTGGATTTTTCCAGTATTTTTGTATATTTGGGTATCACCTCTTTTTGATACAACTAGTATTCTAGTATAACTTTATCACACACACACACACACACACACACATATATATATATATATATATATATATATATATATATATATATATGTGTGTGTGTGTTCTGTATATATTATGCAAATAAATATATATATATAATATATAACAACATTTTAACGACGAGACTTCTATGGAAACTTCAAGCGTAAGATTTTATTTGTGGCTAGATCCTTCTCATAATAAATTGTTACACTAAATTAGTACAGTAGCTTCACTTGAATCATTAATAATAATAATAATAATAATAATAATAATAATAATAATAATAATAATAATAATAATAATAATAATAAAAATAATAATAATAATAATAAGAAGAAAAAGAAGAAGAAGAAGAGGAAGAAGAAGAAGAAGAAGAAGAAGAAGAAGAAATGCAGAGACACAAGGCGATACTGATGTCAAAACTCAACGCCGGAAATATAATAACAGCCATAAACACATGGGCACTGCCAGTAATCAGATACAGCGCAGGAATAGTGAAATGGACGAAGGCAGAACTCCCCAGCATAGACCAGAAAACTAGGAAACATATGACAATACACAAAGCACTACGCGGACAGACTATACATAACACGAAAGGAAGGAAGGAGAGGACTACTAAGTATAGAGGACTGCGTCAACATCGAGAACAGAGCACTGGGGCAATATCTGAAAACCAGTGAAGACGAGTGGCTCAAGAGTGCATGGGAATAAGGACTGATAAAAGTAGACGAAGACCCACAAATATACAGAGACAGGAGAATGATAAACAGAACAGAGGAATGGCACAATAAATCAATGCACGGACAATACATGAGACAGACTAAAGAACTAGCCAGCGATGAAACTTGGCAATGGTTACAGAGGGGAGAGCTCAAGAAGGAAACTGAAGGAATGATAACAGCGGTACAAGATCAGGCCCTAAGAACCAGATATGTTCAAAGAACGATAGACGGAAATAACATCTCTCCCATATGTAGGAAGTGCAATACGAAAAATGAAAAAAAACCACATAGCAAGCGAATGTCCGGCACTTGCACAGAACCAGTACAAAAAGAGGCATGATTCAGTGGCAAAAGCCCTCCACTGGAGCCTGTGTAAGAAACATCAGCTACCTTGCAGTAATAAGTGGTACGAGCACCAACCTGAAGGAGTGATAGAAAACGATCAGGCAAAGATCCTCTGGGACTATGGTATCAGAACAGATAGGGTGATACGTGCAAATAGACCAGACGTGACGTTGATTGACAAAATCAAGAAGAAAGTATCGCTCATTGGTCGCAATACCATGGGACAGAGTTGAAGAGAAAGAAGAAAAAATGGATAAGTATCAAGACTTGAAAATAGAAATAAGAAGGATATGGGATATGCCAGTGGAAATTGTACCCAAAATCATAGGAACACTAGGCACGATCCCAAGATCCCTGAAAAGGAATCTGGAAAAACTAGAGGCTGAAGTAGCTCCAGGACTCATGTAGAAGAGTGTGATCCTAGAAACGGCACACATAGTAAGAAAAGTGATGGACTCCTAAGGAGGCAGATGCAACCCGGAACCTCACACTATTAATATCACCCAGTCGAATTGGAGGACTGTGATAGAGAAAAAAAAAAAAAAAAAAAAAAAAAAAAAGAAAAAAAAAAAAAAAAAAAAAAAAAAAAAAAAAAAAAAAAAAAAAAAAAAAAAAAAAAAAGGTAATAAATTTTAAATACTGGAAAACCGGTGAAATTAGGTGCATTAATTGTTTTTTAAAAACAGAATTAATTTCTGTTTTTTTGTGTGTGTATGTGTGTGCGCGCGCGCGTGTGTGTTTCAGCGTGCGTGTGCTTGTGTGTGGGTGTAAGAAGGTTGGAGCAGGGGTACCCATGGAACTTTCGTTTGTATATCCAAAGCCAGCGTAGTAATAAAATAAGAGTGAGAATGTTGATATTAGTATTACTCGACACTGATGGTGGGGTAATAATATTAAAAATAATCTAATGAAAATTATTACATTTATATAAGCAATTTCTCTTTACAATAGGTCATCATAGATTTTTTCTCGCCTTCATAAAAATATCAACAATTAAACGTAACCTAAGTTAGAAAATAGTCCTTCAACATTCCAGTCCCCATTCAGTAACAATTATTATTATGAATGTAAGAGGCATTTGACCCCAAAATAGAATAGCGTTGACGTCATCAGAATCCCGGGTGAAAAGTTCAGAATGATCCATCTTCGACGGTCAGCTTGATCGTTAATGACAGGTTCCGTAAGAAAATATTACGAAAAGGACGCACCTGAAAATGTAACGAGGAGAACGCGCTGGAAAATGAGACGTACAGAACGCGCCTCCAAAATATTTACCCCATTCTGGGGCAGACGGACTGAAACTCGAATTTCGTTTCTTAATGATAAATGATGCTGGCGTAACATTTCTTGCAATTGCTCGAGTGACCTGCCTTGACCTTTTCGTATCTAACGGGTGAGTTCAGCCTTATAATAGTGGCGAAGCATTCATATGATAAGGATTGTATCATGCGTTAGGTCATTTCAAATAATTCCAGATGATGGGTTGTCCTATTTTTTTCTTTAAATATGGAAAGGACCATAAACTTCATATCATTTTAAATTGGTGCTTTCTTTTTTCAGGCATTTGATTATTATTTTTTCATTTTTACATTTCATCTTCGTACCTAAACTAACTTTGCAATATTGTGCAATGTTGTTACACATGAGGTCGCGTTGCACTAATTTTTTTTGTATCAAAATCTAGAATGTTTTTCTAGATCAGACGGTGAGAGAGAGAGAGAGAGAGAGAGAGAGAGAGAGAGAGAGAGAGAGAATGGGAGTCTATGTGCTTGTGTATGCGTGAGTGTGTGTGTTTTCTGTGATAGGATCTGTTATGTGTAGGGAGGCACTTTGTAAAGATTTGGTCCAGTGATTTCAATGCGTCACAAGCAATAATCTAAGATTTTTCCTCCATGTAATAAATTGTCACTGTATGATAATAATCTTTCGATGCAGTTTTTTGTAGACAGTTGGAGATGACAGCATTACGTATTGCTAGCGAGGTAGCGTGTTTTGAAACCTTCAATTTATCATTAAGATACTAAATCACTGTCCTTTAAGAGTAACCCAAAGAAAGGAGAAAATAGTGCTTCCATTGAAAAAACATTCTGCAACCGGTTTATTCAATTAAACCTCTAAGTAGTTCCATGGGAAACCTTGATTCCGGCTAATCACAAACCGATCTTCTTCTTCTTCTTCTTCTTCTTCTTCTTCTTCTTCTTCTTCTTCTTCTTCTTTTGGTTGAAATGGTGCTCGACCATCTCGGCTTTCTGAAGGAATTCGAATCATTATTTCAGGAATGCGCTTACGTCATTTTTGACTAAGTTAGCGGCTCTGTGATTTGAAGAGCGTCTCTCTTCTACCTTAGACAAATATTCATATGCAAATTTTAGATATATATAATATATATATATATATATATATAATATATATATATATATATATATATATATATATTTATATATATATATATATATATATATATATATATAATATATATTTAGGACTACATATGCGTGAGTTTTTGTGCTTGTTACTATTCCCTGTAGAAAAAAAAACGCATACAAAAAATACAGTTATTTTAAATAAATGTTTTTGCAAGGAAGACATTTTTTGTACGTTTTGTAAAGCATCAGTTTTTTCTTAGAAGCTGATAAAAGCTGGGAGTATATGTATTGTGTATGCGTGAGTGTGTATGTTTTCTGTGATAAGATCTGTGTAGGGAGGCACTTTGTAAAGATTTGGTTCAGTGATTCAATGCGTCACAAGCAATAATCTTAGATTTTTCCTCCATGTAATAAATTGTCACTGTATGATAATAATCTTTCGATGCAGTTTTTTGTAGACAGTTGGAGATGACAGCATTACGTATTGCTAGCGGGGTAGCGTGTTTTGAAACCTTCAATTTATCATTAAGATACTAAATCACTGTCCTTTAAGAGTAACCCAAAGAAAGGAGAAAATAGTGCTTCCATTGAAAAAAACATTCTGCAACCGGTTTATTCAATTAAACCTCTAAGTAGTTCCGTGGGAAACCTTGATTCCGGCTAATCACAAACCGATCTTCTTCTTCTTCTTCTTCTTCTTTTCTTCTTCTTCTTCTCTTCTTCTTCTTCTTCTTCTTCTTCTTCTTTTTGGTTGAAATGGTGCTCGACCATCTCGGCTTTCTGAAGGAATTCGAATCATTATTTCAGGAATGCACTTTCGTCATTTCTGACCAATTAGCGGCTTCTGTGATTTGAAGAGCGTCTCACTTCTACCTTAGACAAATATTCATATGCAAATTTTAGAGGTATATATATATATATATATATACTATATATATATATATATATATATATATATATATATATATATATATATATATATTCAGGACTACATATGCGTGAGTTTGTGTTCTTGTTACTATTCCCAGTAGAGAAAAAAAAACATACAAAAATACAGTTATTTTAAATAACTGTTTTTGCAAGGAAGACATTTTTTGTACCTTTTGAAAGCATCAGTTTTTTTCTTAGAAGCTGATAAATGACCTCTTTTTAAACAATTTTGCTTTTGCTCTTTCTAATAGTCATAATAATTTCTATATTGATTCTTTTGTTTTCACTCACAACACTTACAACAGCTGTAAATGTCACAGGGATAATAATTGGAACAATAACTTTATGGTTCTTAAGTAATAATAAAAGAGATAAAATATGGAAAAATAGAAGGTGTAAAAGCTCGTTTTAACGTATTTCAAAGAGCCCATGTTGATTTTGGTTATGACCATGATGTATTTTTATTACAATTATTATGAGGGAAGCTATCGATAATAAGAAACAGAGCACACAAAATTCATATAAAATAAGTAGGGTCATGATATTCGAGGTAAAATGTTTTATTAATGAAACACACACACACTCACACACACACACACACACACAGAGAGAGAGAGAGAGAGAGAGAGAGAGAGAGAGAGAGAGAGAGAGAGAGAGAGTTCAACGCACTGTTACTTTAGCGAAATTTATCATTAGTTCGTCTTGTTGCATATGCACAGAAGTTAGGTTAGAAATGATTTATCATCGTACGATCATAATAAGTGTCAGGCCAAGGTTGTCCACGAACGCCTTTGATAAATTAAAACACTCACCCGGTGTAGGCGAGGAAGGAAAGTTTCCGACCGAGATGATGAAGTCACACGAGAAGATGTTCGAAACGGAGGCAAAAAACGGAAAGAAAGAAGAAAAAGAAGAAGAAAGAGGGAAAAAGGAAAAGAAAAACGGGCTGAAGGAATGACTGAAACGGGCACCTGCCCTCGCCGCAGAACTTGACCAGAACGCGTATATATATATAACACGCATCGAGACGGGATGCAGTATCAGATTTTCTCTGGGAAATCTCTCTCTCTCTCTCATTGACAACATGATGGCGAAGGTAATAATATATAACATTCATACATACATATTTATCTATCTATCTATCAATCTATATATATATATATATATATATTATATAGATATATATATATATATATATCATATTATATATAATTTTTTTTAAATACATAATATATAAATTATATAATTATATATTATATGTATTATGTATATTATTATATATATAGATATATTATATAATTATGTATATATATATATATGTGTAAGGTTTTTTTCCGAGTGTTTAAAATGTTTCTGAGACTGCTGAAACACTGAATTCAGGTGATGCCTTTATCTATACAAAGGCTTGCAAGAATTTGTTTTATTTACAATTAGTAAAAGGCCTTTATTCTTGTAATGGTTTTAGATGTAACCTTTGCCAAAAATGTTTTGTAAAATATTTGCTTGAATAGTGATTTAGAATGCAACTTTTGACAAATGTTTGAGAGTACTTCATTTTAATAATAACGATTAAAATGCCTCAGAGACTTCTTCTGAAGTACTGATACGGGATCAACACTTTAGACATAATTCTGAAAGACTACCAACAAGTCCAAAAGCCTACTGCTTCAGTGTAAATGAGAAGATCGTATTCACGAACTTGCGAACTGAAGTTATTTTTTCATGAAGGCGAAGCTTTAGAGAAATAATTACATGATGTTCTTCATTTTCAGGTCCTCGTTGTGTTCTTAGGCTTGGCTGCCCTCGTGGCCGCTGACAGCTTCGAAAGATACTCCTATTCCGCCCCACGGGCAAGAGTAAGTAAAGTTTTTTTATTGTTTGCAGTAAGTTATTTCCATTTATATGTTGAATTATAGCTCCAGCATAAAACGAGGAAAATTTATGTCGAGGCAGATCAGCTCCTGACGACCACTCTCCTTCCCCAGTTCTCCTCTGGCTCCGCCGAGTCCTTCGAGTCCGGTGAGGCTCGTTACAACTTCAACTGGGCCGTCAACCACGGCCCCTCCCGCAACGACTTCGGACACGAGGAAGCCGGTGACGGAGAGAACACCCAGGGATCCTACTTCGTCCACCTCCCCGACGGCCGCCTGCAGAAGGTGGCCTTCCGTGCCTCTGATGACGACGGATACATCGCCGAGGTCACCTACTCCGGTGAGGCTCAGTTCCCCGACTCCTTCGAATCCTACGAGTCCCGCGAGGCTCCCAGGAGGTTCTACTATGGCTCCAACGAGTCCAAGTAAATCTCTTCTTTCCCATGACCTGAGAATATGTACAAGTCTTATTGCCTTTGATGTAATTTATTCATTTATTTAATTAATTAAAAAAGCAATAACAATGCTGGTTAAATTTCCTTTTAAAATGATATAGTTGTAGATTCTTTAAGAGGGTAACTTGGGACCTAAAAGTACCAAACGACAGTTGCTTATTTCCTATGGATACGTGGAATGATTACAAATTAGACAAACGGATTTGGCAAAGTTAAAGAAGCCATTATAAAACATATTCAGCTTTACCAAAATATATATTGTTGCAAAGTTTACGAAAGTGTTTCTTGTGACATTATCAAATCTAGATCCGTATGAAATTTATGAAGAAAGAAATGTCATACAAGATATGTCGTAAGCTTGGTAAAGTAGTATAGCAAACTCTCTACTGAGACCGCTGAAGATCTGTCACACTACCAATAAGATTTGGTAAAACTCAAGATACAAGATACAGTGACAAGGAACTGCAGGGGTGCCCGGGGCCAATGGCCCCTCGCTAGGGTAGTCACATTTCCCTGGGCCATTTAAAGAAGACTTTGTAAACTCGATACAAGATACAGTGACAAGGCATGCAGGGGTGCCCGGGGCAATGGCCCCTCGTAGGGTCACTATTTCCCTGGGCATTTAAAGAAGACTTTGATGCCCTTGGATTGGTTAGGTAAAGAGCAAGGGGCCAGTGCACAAATGGAGTTACATGGTACTGTAAAATGACAGGTGAAGGAATTTTGAACTCCCGTCAAATTTTACTGAAGAACTATTCTAGGATTTAATCTGAAGAGAACAACCAACCGCTTATACAGGTCGTGTGGTTAGGTGGTACCACAGTATAATGAAGGTGCTAATATTTTGCAATGCTCGTAGTGCGTCGAACTTGAAGGAATCACTTACAAAAAAACAGGAGGTTCTCGAGTAAAATTAAGCTTTAGAAAAGTGGCTGAACAAAAAGAAGTTGCATAATTTGTCTAAGTAATAAGCGTTTGTTGGAGAAATAAAATCAACAATACCAGTACTACTTCTTTTAAGAAAACCAAAGGTTCCTAAAGCACGCCAGTATTATTATAATAATAAGAAAACGTCATCTCAAGCAGTTAATATGAATATATACATATATGGATATAAGTAATTATGTGATCATTACTGGAAACTCATGTCTTATTAGATAAGCGATTCTGAAGCACTAAAATAAAAAAAAAGAATAAGTCAAAGGTTACACCTGTTATTGCTAAAGTTCAATATGCACTTAAATAGGAAAGGTGAAAAGGTTTAATCCCCGAGGTCTAGTTTTTGTTTCAGGTGTGTTGAGGGTACAAAACCAGACTTACTAAATAAAACCTTATTAATTTACCCCATGCAATGTCTGTTAAAAAGGGCAGAAACTTTATATAGCAAATATAAAATTATAGACTCCATAACTTCTGTATCTTTAGAGAGAGGATATGGCAACATAAAAACCAAGAACCTTCAATAGGAATTCTGCTGTCCCTAAATCACGACTAATAATTGCATTGCAATTATTAGTCTGTTAAATATTCGTCTATGTCTTTAGATAAAACCACGTCAACTTGATTATATAATATAGATTAGTATATATAGATATATATATAGTTATAGATAAGTGTTGTGTGGTGTGTGTATGCATATGAATTGTATGTGTATATATTAACTTGGTGTATATATTATATACTTAGATTATATAATATATATATATATTAGCTGAAGTGTGGCTGTGTGTGTGTGTATGCATATGAAGTTGTATTGTATAATAATACTTGTATATATATATAATAGATATATATATATATATATATATATATATATATATATATATATTAGATGATTTATATATAATGTGTGTATACATATTTAAAGTACCAGTTTTCTTATTACAGTTTTTGGACTTAATATGTCTATTCATTTTTAAAAGGAATAATAAGATTTATATTCATAAAATAACTATAAGATAACTTTTATTCAAATAAAAATCTGAAACGTTGAGTCCTTGAACCACAAAAATCATGGTGTCAAATTGAAATGTTCAGTCTATTCATTATCATCTCTAATTTTTTTTTTCTGAAATTGCATGGATCTGTCAAACCCTCACTTTAGGATTACGCCACCACGGACGATATGAGAAAATGAAATCAAAATGGCTTTTTATTGCAGCACGACGAAGGCAACAAAGAAGTAGAAAATGGTGAAACGAAAGAATTTAAGGACTGGAGGTTCGCCCCTGACATTTTCCTAATCAAATTACAGCAATGGAACGTAAACCTAATCTTTTCAGCTTAAGAAAGTCAACGACTGCTTTCTCGAACGAACTTCAGCCCGATGGATTTGCCTCGTCATTGCTGTCATTATTCTCGTCCTCCCCGTAGGGAGGAAAGTGCCGTATGTGCACCTCTTCACGTGGTGCACTGTAGGCATCACTGAAGAGTGTTTGAAACGTCTCTTTGGCCCCTAGCTGCACCCACTTCCTAGACTTGTAGCGGTAGCACCGTCAGTGCAGCTTACGTGGTGCCCTGTAGGCATTACCAAAGAGTGTTTGCAACATCCCTTCGGCCCGTATCTGCACCCAAATTTTAGCCTTTTATTTTAAATCCATTCCTAGACTTCCTTTCTTCCACTTTGCTGTCCAACCTCTCTAATTCTTACTGCAGTTGTGGGGTTTTAGTTCCTCGTACAGTCCTATTGATTCTCTTGAGCTCCATCTCCATCCTTTCACCGTCTTGAAGGCTGGATGGCCGAAAGCACCCAAGTGCTTAGCTTGACAGCCTGACTCTCATAAACCAGTCATTATTAATTCCGTCTTACTGACTTTTTTTTTCTTTAACCCATTTACCTGCCGTAACGTAAGGCAACAGAAGCCTCGCTGGCTGGCTGGCGAGTCTCAAGAGAAATCTCCCAACAAAAGGGAGGGCCAAGGACGCGTTGCTTCCGATTTCTTTCGTTGCCCGTCTGGTGGTCGACTTCTTTATCTCGATGAGCTGCCGTTGCGAGACATCGTCCGACGCCCCCCCCCCCCCCCCCTCCCGTCCGCCCCCACCCCTAGGACTTGGACTGGTATGCGCCTGCTGAGGAAATTTCCCAAATTGGAATTTTGACAGAGAAAGACGATGCTGTAAATCGACTCTCGGTGGATGGGGCGTCGACGTGATGGACGTCTTTTGGCAGCTGATGAGAGTAATGTGGAGTAGAGGACTTTTCATGTAGCCTGGACTCATGACAGGTAATAATTGTTATCCGTAATAAGATTTTCAATATTTTACCGATTGTCAGAGATTTGCGAGTAATCACTTGGCGTTAACATATATTCTGTATATACTATATATATATATATATATATATATATATATATATATATATATATATATATATACACACATATATATATACATATATTTATATATATATATATGTATATGTGTGTATGTATAGTGTGTGTGCATATGCATATAAACATATATTTATAATACATATGTGTATATATATGTATATGTGTGTGTGTGCGTAAATGTATGTGTGCGTAAATGCACTGCGTGCATCCATCCATGCCACCAGATGTAATTAATTGCGTAATTCATACCTAATAGCAATGACGCTCCCAAACACTTCCATATCAGCGAATATTAAAACTACTTATATCTGACATTATGCCCTGTGAGGAATTCTTAGAAACTCACTGATATTAGTGACAACAAAAATTTGTTTCAAACTCTGACGCAAAGAAAAAAAAACTTAAGGATACATTATGGATTACTGTGATGATGTGCATGCTTTCTTTAGATGAATTTGGACATTTCGACGCAAGAGTTTGGTAGTATATCAACAAGCGCATAAGCTAAAGTATGTTTGTTTAAAGATATTTTCTTATAGTACAGAGTAGCCCAAGGAAATGATGCTTCTATTATCTGTTATGTGAAGTATTATGCATACCCATGCATGCACGTACACACATAAATATGTACCTACATACATATATATATGCATATATAATATATATATAATATATAGTATATATATATATATATATATATATATATATACATGTGATAATATAGTATATATATATATATATATATATATAATATAATAATATAGATATATATTATATATATATATATATATATGGATAGTCTGTGTTCTGTGACTACAATTATTATTTAAAGTTTAAAGGGGGGGGGGTGGGGGGGGGGGGGGGGGGTTTTTGTGGGGGAAAGGGGGGGGGTGTGGTTGGGCGAAGTGGAATTTTTTGTTTTTCATGACTGATATCATCAAACAATAGGGACTAAGAGTAATTATTATCCTTGGGATAATAGCACTCCAATTTGATTTCATAAATACGAAGAAGGTAACACTGAAATTATCGCTGATGTCAAGAAAATTATTATTAATGTTATAATATATTATTTTTCACAAACGTATCTACCAAAATATTGCACACGAATTCAATGTTATTTTTTCCTGCAGACGTTATGCGCAAAAGAAGCTTGAGGTCAGGACGTTTGGAAATTTTTCCTCGTCATGTTATGTGCCGAAGTGACATGAGGTCAAAGGACGTTTGGAAATTGGGCCACAAAAACTGGACTTAGGAGGGAAGGCGTTGCCCACCAGCCAAGTCTTTGCCGAATATATATAAAGGTGGTGAAGAGGACAAGGCTGTGTACTCATCTTGAGGCTTCGACGAGAACAAGATGCATTCTAAAGTAAGCTCAAATACTCCACATTTTGAGGCATTGCTGATATTGTAATAAAATAGTCTGAGAATAATGATAGCTTCAGAGTAGAGAAACATTACTTACAGTTTCACCTTCTACTTTTCTTGTTATTGTAATTTCTTGTGGTTCCTTTCGTAGGTTGCTTTGGTAGTGTTGGGTTTGGCTGCCGTTGTTGCAGCTGACAGCTTCGAGAGCTTCGAGAGATATTCCTACGCTCCACCCAGGCCAAGGGCAAGAGTAAGTAACAATGGGCCTTAGGCTATTTACTAGTTGTAAGCTATGCTTCATTATAAGTCTATATAGAGTAATAATCCTGCCTTCCTTTCCAGTTCTCCTCAGGATCCGATGAGTCCTACGAGTCCAGCGAGGCTCGTTACAACTTCAACTGGGCCGTCAACCACGCCCCCTCCCGCAACGACTTCGGACACCAGGAGCAACGCGACGGAGACGACACCCAGGGATCATACTACGTCCAGCTCCCCGACGGCCGCCTGCAGAGGGTCGCCTACCGCGTCGATGGTGACGACGGATACGTCGCCGAAGTCACTTACCAGGGAGAGGCTCGCTTCCCCGACTCAGACGAGTCCTTCGAGTCCCGCGAGATCCCCAGGTATGCCGCTCCAAGGAGGTCCTACTTCGACTCCAACGAATCCAAGTAGATCTTGGACAAGGATCTCGGTGATGCTCCTGCTGAAGAAATTCCACGTCGATGAGATCCACCTCTGGGTCTTCGATGTTGTATTTATTTATAATTTATGTGTAAATAAAGTAAAATTGATTTAAAAATTCTTTTAGTTGAAATACCTTCCAACTAGAATTAGACAATGGATGCATTACTGAGGTCACCTACTCCTGCGATGTTCATTTCCCTGATTTGTTCGAATTCTACTTGTCTCGTGAAGCTCTAAAATTCTTCTTTTATGTCACTGGTTCTGAATAATACAAGAATAACATCAGATATCCAGTAAATGGTTAGGTCTCTTCTATCTTAGATAATTATCTGAAATACTTTTGATATTGCAAAGTGTCAAGAGAAAATGCAAACAAGATCTACTTGGATTCGTTTGAGTCGAAGTAGGACCTCCTTGGAGCGGCATACCTGGGGATCTCGCGGGACTCGAAGGACTCGTCTGAGTCGGGGAAGCGAGCCTCTCCCTGGTAAGTGACTTCGGCGACGTATCCGTCAGCACCATCGACGCGGTAGGCGACCCTCTGCAGGCGGCCGTCGGGGAGCTGACGTAGTAGGATCCCTGGGTGTCGTCTCCGTCGCGTTGCTCCTGGTGTCCGAAGTCGTTGCGGGAGGGGCGTGGTTGACGGCCCAGTTGAAGTTGTAACGAGCCTCGCTGGACTCGTAGGACTCATCGGATCCTGAGGAGAACTGGAAAGGAAGGTAGGATTATTACTCTATAATAGACTTATTCATATCTTGATGTTTTATTCCATGTAGATATTTAAATAAAATATGTTATTTTATGTAAATATTTAAAAATCAAGAAACGTAAAGATAAACATCCTACTATTGACGATCCACAATCTCTCTCTCTTCTCTCTCTCCTCTCTCTCTATGTCAATCTCTACTCTCTCTCTCTCTCCAGTCTCTCGTCTCACTCTCTCTCTCTCTCTTTATGATGTAAAATACCTTTCAATCAGTCAATCAATACCTCTCTTGAGAGACAATACTAATTAGTCTGACCCACTTAGACCATAATGTTTAGTTTTGGTCGCCATCCCAGAATGGTATGGAAAAACTAGAAACATTACCGGTCATAGGAACCCGAACAACGTCATTGGAGTCCAGAACGTCTTCATTTGGGCTCTTCGAAAAACGCCTACTTTGAGGTAAGCTGAACAGGTACTTTTCAGACACTGTGGGAGCTTTCTTCAACTCAAGAGAGACTAACTTTGGAACAGACTACAAGCTAAGGTTGTGATTGATATTGCTATAGACCAATTGAAGCATAATTTGGATGAAGTGATCGACACACCTGTTATTTATTTATTCATTTTTTCATTGAATTCTTTAAAAGTGCCTTCTCGGATGGAATAGTAAGTCTTTAAAGCACCTCTCTCTCTCTCTCTCTCTCTCTCTCTCTCTCTCTCTCTCTCTCTCTATCTCTCTCTCGGCTCTCTCTCTCTCTCTCTCTCTAGTGCTGTAATAAATTACTATAAGTATTCTGTACATAATGTTACTATCGTCATTCTGTGAAAAAAGTATTAATAATAGAAAAGATGTCCAGCAATATTACCAAATTTTGATAAAGTACTAAAATACTTATCAAATACACAATATTTTATGATTAACCTTTGCTAAAGAGTTTCTCCCTTTCTCCAGTATTGTGGGCTAATTTAGTTCTTCATCCACTGCAACGTTGTCAGCTCAGCTTGAGTTGTGTGTGTAAGATCATAGCAGGCTAATTAGCATCTGGCAAAATTTATAAATTCCCAATTATATAAAAGATTCTTCCTCAGCGAGTAACCCGAAGGTCGCAGTTTTCATAACTGATAATTCTGGTCTTAGGACTGGTACATTTCTTTGTTTCAGGATCAGAGACATTCGGTGTTCAATTTTATCCCACCTAATCATTAAGTTTATTGTTCATCTGCACTATTATCTATCGACAAAATGAATCTGATTTAGAAGGTGTGGATGGATGAATGGAATAGGTTAAGTAAAGGACATAACAGCAAAGGCTCTTATTCCCAGAGCAGCCTGTAATTGATAATATGGACGTTGGACTGCTTAAGAAGCTTCGAGGAGAATTGGTTACTCTGCCCACAGGGGGCAGGTAGGAAATCTTTTAGGCACGTGTTGCTTATACATCCATCCTCTGACTGAGAAACCTTCCCCTCCCACCCCACTTCTTTTAAATCTAATCCGTCATTCATAAACATTATGAAAAGACAATAGCATTTATTTATTTTCAAAATCTCTCACCTTGTCTTTCCTCAATACCAGAAATGCATTTTAAAATCAATTCCTCTCGCCAAGAATATATCGTTTCCAACATTTAATACTTTGGGGCAAATAAGGTAATTTTCTGCCTATCCCTAACAAGACTCATGTTATGCCTATATGTCTAGATATCAACTAGACTAACTCTTCTAATTTTGCCTTCATTTCACAAATGAAACTCTCTACAAGTTACTAACAGAGGATTGCGTATCTTTCCTTTGTATGTTTTTAGTAATACATGTCTTACGTCGGTTCGGAGGAGAGGTGTTACTGGTACAAATACTGTCTTGGTGAACAGCTATCCAGAATTTTCTTGAAGCTCTGGTTTGTAAATTAATCTCTCTCTTCTCGCTCATCTCTCGTATCTTCCTATCTATCTCTCCTCTTCTCTATCTCTCGTTGTATTGTATTAGCTAACATCATAATTGTTTGGCAAACTACGTAGTCAGTAACAGCGATTTTGATTTGAATATTTAGAATGTTTCTAGAATGTTCCGTTAATAATAATAGTAATAATAATAATAATAATAATAATAATAAAATAATAATAATAATAAACAATCAATAATAATAATAATAATAATAATAATAATAATAATAATAAATTTGCAAAATTGAATAAACAACAGACTGAAATGAAATACAGTTTCCTAATTAACAGCTTTTCTGTTCAAACAATTATGAAGGTAAACAATGAGATAGGTAATTCATTGTAGGTAAATATACCTTCTGTATTTATAGGTAATTCATTGTAGATAAATATACCTTCTGTATTTATAGGTAATTCATTGTAGATAAATACACCCTTCGTATTTATAGGTAATTCATTGTAGATAAATACACCCTCCGTATTTATAGGTAATTCATTGTAGATAAATATACCCTCTGTATTTATAGGTAATTCATTGTAAATAAAAAATACACACTCCTTATTTATAGAGGTTAATTTATTATAAGATAAATAATTACCCTCCGTTATTTAAGTAATTCATTGTAGATAAATACACCCTCTGTATTTAAAGGTGATTCATTGTTTTAGATAAAATATACCCTTCGTATTCATAGGCAATTCATTTGAGATAAATATACCCTCCTGGTTATTTAGGTAAAGCTTCAAATTGTAGAAATGAAATCTAACCCTCCGTATTTAGGGTAATTCATTGTAGATAAATTTACCCTTCGTATTTATAGGTAATCATTGTTAGATAAATAAAACACCCACGTTCATTTATTTTAGGTAATTCCAGTTGTAGATAAATATACCTTCTGTATTTATAGGTAATTCATTGTAGATAAATACACCTTCGTATTTATAGGTAATTCATTGTAGATAAATACACCCTCCGAATTTATAGGTAATTCATTGTAGAAAATTCAGCCTCCGTATTAAAGGAATTCATTATAGATAAATATACCCTCTGTATTTAGGGTTTCATTGTAGATAAATATACCCTCCGTAATTACACCTTTATGTCGTGGTGTTTTCTTTAAGAAAAATTTCGTGAAGGGTGAAATTTATTATGTTTCCCACTCAGGATATATCATAATAAAAGAAGTATATTACCATTTGTAAATAAGAAAAATAAATAAGATTTTTTTAACCATCAATAACCAAGTAACGTTCACAAGTATTATCATAAACGTCAAATAAAAGATCATTAATTCCCTTCTCTTTTGGGCCCTGCAAGAAACAGCGGAAGGTCAGAAAACGTTTTGAAACTGGGGCTTGAAAAACTGGTAAGAGAGACGTGGGAGGCGCCCAGTTTACCTTGCCTTCGAGTATATATATCGAGAGGAGGAAGAGGATAACACAGTAATCCTTCTTGGTACTTCAACAAGAACACAATGCATTCTAAGGTAACTGAACCTCCAGTGGTAATCAGCTTCCAGGTGGAGAAACGATTAGATGTAGCTAAATCATTCAAATACTTTGGAATTTTTAGATCAAATACAGATTCCCTTAGATGGAATGTAGTGGAAATGGGAACTTATGGAATATCTGTTAAGATCTGATATCCATCTAGAATTTCATGTTTGAGATCTAGCTATACTTTTAAATCTTTCCCCAGGTCATCTTGGTCGTGTTGGGCATGGCTGCCCTTGTAGCAGCTGACAGCTTCGAAAGCTTCGAGAGATATTCTTACGCTCCACCCAGGCCTAGAGCAAGAGTAAGTAACTATGTGCTTTAGACTGTTTGTAAGTGCATTGTTATCTTATAGTCTTTATATGTATTTCCTTATTTTTCTCCTTATTTATTTATCCACATGAAATAACATATAGATATCAGTGAGTTTAATTTAGACTAATAATCCTACCTTCCTTTCCAGTTCTCCTCAGGATCCGATGAGTCCTACGAGTCCAGCGAGGCTCGTTACAACTTCAACTGGGCCGTCAACCACGCCCCCTCCCGCAACGACTTCGGACACCAGGAGCAACGCGACGGAGACGACACCCAGGGATCCTACTACGTCCAGCTCCCCGACGGCCGCCTGCAGAGGGTCGCCTACCGCGTCGATGGTGACGACGGATACGTCGCCGAAGTCACTTACCAGGGAGAGGCTCGCTTCCCTGACTCAGACGAGTCCTTCGAGTCCCGCGAGATCCCCAGGTATGCCGCTCCAAGGAGGTCCTACTTCGACTCCAACGAATCCAAGTAAAGACTTCGCGGGAATCTGCGAAATATGGAAGACTCTAATGATACCAGACTCAGTATTTATTTTGTAATTTATCTGTAAATAAATCAGAAAGAGAATATCTGTAGCTTTCTTGTACCTTGTAGTTTTTATCGTTGTCGTTGGCAATAACGTTGCGAAGATAATGCTTCATTATAACTTGGAGACAAAACTCAATAGAAGGACGGATAAGTATCATACAGAACTTCGATCGCTTGAAATATTCTTTCAGCATTCATAGCTAATGAAAGTAGCCAAGTTGACCAGAATTTGTCATCGAATTAAGTAATCGCCAAGGTAAGTTTATGTAAGATGTTGCAATTATAGGAATGAAAAAGAAAATTTAATTTTGTCTAATAAGAAAATGCCTCGCCGGTTGATAAGTCAACTGAAACCTTGTGAATTTGTTCATAGGATTTTTAATACATTTGTTTACATGTACTACTACTACTACTACTACTACTACTACTACTACTACTAATAATAATAATAATAATAATAATAATAATAATAATAGAAGAGAAAGAGAGAGAAAAGATTGATAAGGTTCAGGACCTGAAAATAGAAAGAAGAAGGATATGGGATATGCCAGTGGAAATTGTACCCATAATAATCATCGGATACAAGGAGGCATGATCCCAAGATCCCTAAAAAAGAACCTGGAGGAAATCTAGATGCCGAAGTAGCTCCAGGACACATGCAGAAGAGTGTGTTACTAGAATCAGTGCACATAGTGAGAGAAGTGATGGAAACCTAAGGAGGCAGGATGCAAGTCGGAACCCCACACTATAAAAATCACCCAGTCGAATAGGATGACTGTGATGGACACACCCCCAATCCCACACACATAAAAAAAGGAAAAAAAAAAAGCAATTAACAGTTTTCTGACTATTCTGTGGTGATAATGACATTACTGAGTGCAATTTTCGCTGAAAAGATTTGCCTTTTTATATTATTTGAAAATGGTATCCGACCAACTGGACCAATTCTCTAAAAATTAAGAAGCCAATTCTCAATGAAGGGATTTCCAGGTTGTCTTCGAATCTGGTCTGAAAAGACGAAAAGAATAATTTGCTCATTTCTTTTGTTAGCTCTTGTAATTACAGAAGTTTACAGTCTACTTGCTATCATTAAACCCCCTTTTCAACGGGAACATGACAATGGACTTAGAGAATTTTTAAACGTTGTTCTGGTGATAGATATAAACACGATATTGTTTTACCGTAGTCGTAATACTCTAATTTCTAATCAAATTATTCTAAGACGAATAGCAGCACTAATGGTAGATAACTTTGGTATTTCGGGCTAATTGAATGTTTTAAAACTCGTCAAATAATTAGCTCTGTTTACACTTATGAGAACCAGGCAGACGCGACCCTAAAAAAATTATGCATCATTCGTATAATTTCTTCTAAAACATATTAGGACTTTAAACGGAATCTATACCAAGTTAGATATTTATAAGGTAATCACGTAAGTAGATTCATCACTCCGAACACGTCAGTTATCCTGTTGTGCCTTCTGGCTGCTAGCGGGTCCGGGGTCTACTGAGTTTGTCCACGATAATCATGCTGTCCCGAAGAGATACTACACTTCTTTTATTTATATATTTTGGAAATCATTGACCATTTTCCTATCTATTTATGCCTTTATCACCACAGATGTTAAGACGGCCCCAATGTAGTTTATAATAGTAAATCCAAATTTTATGATGTCAAACGGAAAAGGTCGATGACCTTGAATGACCGGACATTTGCACTGGTCAAAATTTTTGATCCGTAATAAAGGTCTCTAATCGAGTCTTCCGTCTCAAAAGATCTCCACCTGTAGAAGGACCACCAGCAACTCCTACTTGAACATTTTGCTTCTCAAATTACCATCGACGTACCATACCGATGTCCGTCTTAGCATCACGAAACATTCTGGGTCGAGAGTCAAAGTAGTTCAGCCTTGTGAAGGCCACGGGAACGTTCTCATTTACTTTTTTTGTATCCTTCCTTATCACCAGGCAACAGGATTCCAGTGAGCAACTAAATGGCAGTGGGTCTCTAGAAGAAGTCTTCTTCCAAGAAGTTTGGTCAAGGATTTCAGCGCCTTGGATTTCGTAGCCTGTCAGGTCGACTCCTGTGTCGCCAGAGCTCCGTTGCAACGAGTTGTTTACGCAGGACCTTGACTTCGTTTGAACTAAGGTTTCCTAATGAGAAAACTGACAGGAAGACGATGCCGCCAATTGAAACCTGATTAATGAATAGGCATTGGTGTGATGGATGTTTGTAATCTGCAGTAACATGGCGTAGGTGAGAGTAATTTTTTCTGGCCCAGTTATGACAGGAGATTAATTGTGATATGAAATAGAGTAATAAGGAATGAATGAAGGGATACAAATGTTACCCTTAACAGCACTTTTAGTGTTTGAGCAAAATTTAGAGTTTTCACTAAACGACATGCAATTAAAACCATAATTTTCTGGCATACATTATAATTCTTTTAGCATAAACGCAGGCACACACTCACACATAAATAGTTATTGGTAAAATGTACTGGGGATGTTTACGTAAATCAAAGTAAGAAAAAATAGCATTTTCTTATGCACGATATTATCCAGCAATGCGTAAGAAAATGATTTGATATCCTATATAATTTTAAAATTACAATTATAACATTGGAGACAACGCCCGTTTTCGTTTATCGTTCGGATTCAGAAAAAGAACATTACGAATTTTATATAATTGGAAGCTGCATTAACTCCTAACGCATATTGCATACGATGATGTTACATTTTTCCTCGTCATGTTATGTGCCCAAGTGGCATGAGGTCAAAGGACGTTTGGAAATTGGGCCACAAAAACTGGACTTAGGAGGGAAGGCGTTGCCCACCAGCCAAGTCTTTGCCGAATATATATATAAAGCTGGCGAAGAGGACAAGACAGTGTACTCATCTTGAGGCTTCGACGAGAACAAGATGCATTCTAAAGTAAGCTCAAATAATCCACATTTTGAAGCATTACTGATATTGGAATCAAATGTTTTTAGAATCGTGACAATATGAGATTTGAGAAACATTACTTATAGTTTCATATTCTTCATTTCTTGTTATTGTTATTATTTTCATGGTTCCTCCCGTAGGTTGCTTTGGTAGTGTTGGGTTTGGCTGCCGTTGTTGCAGCTGACAGCTTCGAGAGCTTCGAGAGATATTCCTACGCTCCACCCAGGCCAAGGGCAAGAGTAAGTAACAATGGGCCTTAGGCTATTTACTAGTTGTAAGCTTTGTTTCATTATAAGTCTTTTTATCTGAATATCTACATAAAATAACATATCGAGATATGAATGAGTCTAAAATAGAGTAATAATCCTACCTTCCTTTCCAGTTCTCCTCAGGATCCGACGAGTCCTACGAGTCCAGCGAGGCTCGCTACAACTTCAAATGGGCCGTCAACCACGCCCCCTCCCGCAACGACTTTGGACACCAGGAGCAACGCAACGGCGATGAGACTCAGGGATCCTACTACGTCCAGCTCCCCGACGGTCGCCTGCAGAAGGTTGCTTACCGCGTCGATGGTGACGATGGATACGTCGCCGAGGTGACCTACTCAGGCGAGGCTCAGTTCCCCGACTCCTTCGAATCCTACGAGTCCCGTGAGGCTCCCAGGAGGTTCTACTACGGCTCCAACGAGTCCAAGTAAATCCTGAGACCGAATTCCTCAAAATGACACAAGCGGAGCCTCTTCGACTGATGAATTCACAGTTCAGACGATCTGTCTACTGCTGGCAACCACCAGGTGTTGTGTTCTGATGTTATTTTATTTATTATTTATTAAAAAGCAAAGATAAGTCTTGTGTATTGTTTTGCCCTTCATCGAAAGAAGTCTGAGCTCGGCTGAATTTTTCAAGGTATAACAGAGAAATTACACGATATTCTGTATTTCATGTAATCCTTCCACGAAGATGGTTATCTTGGAAACTCTGTTCAAGAGACGAACAAAGAGTGAGCACTGGGCACAGAATATCGAACACTCAGTATGCCCAGTTCACCAGGGTGTTCAATTATAATCATAACAAGTTTTTAAGACTATCCCGTTCGAGAGATTAAAACGTTTCCCCGGGGGTTGGGGGAAAATTTCAGTAGATTGAAGAAAGACAATGGAACGAAAAATATTCTGAACACAAGTTGCTGTAGAGAACAGTTGTAAAATGTACAGATATTAATAATACAAACACTTCTGGTAATATTAGTTTGGTAATGGTGATGATAATGAAAACCAGCGCCACACTATAATATATATTATATATATATATATATATATATATATATATATATATATATATATATATATATATATATATGTATATATATACATACGTACATATATATATAATATATATATATATATATATATATATATATATATATATATATATATATATATATATATATATATATATATTATTTTATTTATTTTTTTATATTTAAATATATATATATATATATATATATATATATGTATATATAGTACATACGTATATAGTATATATACTATATATATATATATATATATATATATATATATATAGATATATATATATATATAATAATATATACAATAAATATCTATATATATTATATAATTATATTATATACATTAATATATATATAATATGTTATATATTATAGATGTATATACATCATGTGTGTGCGTGTGTATGTATGTGTGTGTACATACTAAATAAAGACATGTAATTTAATTTATCTTAATGGCCTCTTCACTAAAAAAGAAAAATAAAACACCAAAACAAACATAAGGAAACTCACTATTTCCCTTTCACTACCTGAAAATTATATCGTTTGCTATACCATTCGAATGATAGAATAAATGGCCAGGTTTGAAAATTATGCTCTCCTCTCTCTCTCTCTCTCTCTAACTCTCTCCCCTTTATACATCACAATAAACGTTTTACGTTACGTGCAAGAGAGTCTGAACAAAGCTGAAGGACATCCAACAGCAGTGATATCAAGTCACCCTCAGGGTCAATGGATTCCTGCTATTTGACAGCAGGAAGACCTTGCTGAAAATTTTAAACATCTGAGGTCGACCCCCATTTACAAATCAAGTTTTTTCAAGCGTTGTCAGGCTTCTTATTCCGTTTACTCTAGGCCCAGAAAGAAACTGCCCTTCTTGCAAGGTAAGTAATATTGCATTGCAGTTTCGCTTTTTTTAACTTTTGCATAATTTTTTTTTTTGGGGGGGGTGGTAGGTCACGTGTTGTCATGTTTTGCTAGATTAGATATTCTTATTCTTCGCTTTATAAAGGTTAATATTCTTGTTTAATCTTAAGTTTTGTCAAGTTTTAATGTCACCTTGTAAATAATTTTAATTATTATAGTTATTAACAACTAGTTTTTTGTGAATAATTTTAGTTTTTTATATATTCCTTCTTAAATTAATTTTATATTTTACAAATGTGAATTATTTTCATATTACAAACTGATGATGTGTCAGGATGCATGAAACATATCTTAATAAACTCTCTCTCTCTCTCTCTCTCTCTCTCTCTCTCTCTCAGTATATAATATTATATATATATATATAATATATATATATATATATATATATACATATATTATATATATATATATGTATATATATATATATATATATATATATTATATATATATAATATATATATATATATATGAATAATTATCACATCGAAACCGTGATCCATTTATATATCAATTCAAGCTACAATGTCCTTTAATATCTAAATTCACTTTACCTCCCAAATGATATATTTTCATATATGTACCGAAGGGGAATTTTTTAATTGATAATAATTCGTCCCCCCATGGGATCGAACCACCGTCCAAGTGGACGGGGACGAAATCAGGACAGTCAGTGACGCTATCCAATCAGCCAACAGAGACGCATAAGTTCATATCGATTCTGACCTACAAATCACCCTCGACCTGGGTGCTTTCGTAATTAGAATCGCTATGAAACCCCGTCTACCATGTTGGCCAATTCGAGCATTTGACAGCACGTAGCCTTTTTGTTATGAATAATTATCACATCGAACCGTGATCCATTTATATATCAATTCAAGCTACAATGTCCTTTAATATCTAAATTCACTTTACCTCCCAATGATATTTCATATATGTACCGAAGGGGAATTTTTAATTGATAATAATTTCGTCCCCCCATGGGATCGAAACCACCGTCCAAGTGGACGGGACGAAATCAGGACAGTCAGTGACGCTATCCAATCAGCCAACAGAGACGCATAAGTTCATATCGATTCTGACCTTACAAATCACACTCGACCTGGGTGCTTTTTCGTAATTAGAATCGATATGAACCCCGTCTACCATGTTGCCGATTCGAGCGTTTTGACAGCAACGTAGCCTTTTGTGTTATGAATAATTATCACACACATCGAACCGTGATCCATTATATATTTCTATTCAAGCTACAAGTCCCTTTAATATTAAATTCACTTTCCTGCCCAATGATATATTTTCATATATCTACCGAAGGGGGAATTTTTTAATTTGATAATAAATTTTCGGCGTCCCCCATGGGATAGGAAACCAACGCCGGTCCAAGTGGACGGGGACCGAAATCAGGACCAAGTCCAGTTGACCGGTATCGCCAAATCAGCCGAACAGAGACGCATAAGTTCATATCGATTCTTTGACCTTGACAAATCAACACCCCTCGACCTTGGGTGCTTTCGTAATGTTAGAATCGATATGAAACCCCGTCTACCATGTGGCCAATTCGAGCGTTTGACAGCACGTAGCCTTTTTATGAATAATTATCACATCGAACCGTGATCCATTTATATATCAATCAAGCTACAATGTCTTTAATATCTAAATTCATTTTACCTCCCAAATGATATATTTTCTATATGTACCGAAGGGGAATTTTTTAATTGATAATAATTTGTCCCCCCATGGGATCGAACCACCGTCCAAGTGGACGGGGACGAAATTAGGACCGTCAGTGACGCTATCCAAATCAGCCAACAGAGACGCATAGTTCATATCGATTCTGACCTTACAAATCACCCTCGACCTGGGTGCTTTCGTAATTAGAATCGATATGAAAGCACCCAGGTCGAGGGTGATTTGTAAGGTCAGAATCGATATGAACTTATACGTCTCTGTTGGCTGATTGGATAGCATCACTGACTGTCCTGATTTCGTCCCCGTCCACTTGGACGGTGGTTTCGATCCCATGGGGGGACGAAATTATTATCAATTAAAATTCCCCTTCGGTACATATATGAAATATATCATTTGGGAGGTAAAGTGAATTTAGATATTAAAGACATTGTAGCTTGAATTGATATATAAATGGATCACGGTTCGATGTGATAATTATTCATAACAAAGGCTACGTGCTGTCAAACGCTCGAATTGGCCAACATGGTAGACGGGGTTTCATATCGATTCTAATTACGAAAGCACCAGGTCGAGGGTGATTTGTAAGGTCAGAATCGATTTATAACTTATGAACTTATGCGTCTGTTGGCTGATTGTTGGATAGCGTCACTGACTGTCCTGATTTATTTCGTCCCTCCACTTTGGACGGTGGTTCGATCCCATGGGGGGACGAAATTATTATCAATTAAAAATAAAAAATTGCCCGCCTTCGGGGTAGCCATATATGACAAAAATATATCATTTGGGAGGTTAAAGTTGAATTTAGATATTAAAGGCACATTGTAGCCTTGAATTGATTATATATTAGATTTATTGTTATTATTATTATATAATATAGATATAGATATATAATATATATATAAATATATATATATGTGTAAATGTGTAGTCATAAACAGTGTTCTAATACTTCAGTAGAAGTTTTTAATTTTGAGGTGATTGCGATCATTGACCATTTTATGAAATATAATGTAATCAACTAATTAAACATTATTTATTGAAAAATATGCTGATAAACTCAAGTAACTAACATATAAAATATAAAGAAATGTGTATTCTCCTTATTTTTGCTTCGATAAAAGATAGTGTTTAGAAGTATCTGGCTATGTTATTGATAAAGTCAAATGCAAGTCTTTATTTTATTACATGAGTTTTTGTGCATATCAGTATTAATTATATCCATTTTTTAAAGTTACCATAACTTGAACTCTGAGTCGTAAAAGAATTTTTTTTTTATAAATGATGGATGTAATATAGACCAGGACACTGAGGCTAAGGTATAATACCATTTTAAGTAAGTTTTCATTTATTTTCGCATAAATTATAAATAAATACACCATCGACGACCAAGAGAGAGATCGTATCGACGTCGACTGCCTTCTACAGGAGCATCACTGAGATCCTTGTCCAAGATCTACTTGGATTCGTTGGAGTCGAAGTAGGATCTCCTTGGAGCGGCATACCTGGGGAACTCGCGGGACTCGAAGGACTCGTCTGAGTCGGGGAAGCGAGCCTCTCCTTGGTAAGTGACTTCGGCGACGTATCCGTCGTCTCCATCGACGCGGTAGGCGACCCTCTGCAGGCGGCCGTCGGGGAGCTGGACGTAGTAGGATCCCTGGGTGTCGTCTCCGTTGCGTTGCTCCTGGTGTCCGAAGTCGTTGCGGGAGGGGGCGTAGTTGACGGCCCAGTTGAAGTTGTAACGAGCCTCGCTGGATTCGTAGGACTCATCGGATCCTGAGGAGAACTGGAAAGGAAGTAAGAGTTATTAGTCTAACGAAAAGTCATTGATATCTTGACCTGTTATTCCATGTAGATACAAAAATAATGAAAATGATGATAAAATACAGAAGGTAATGAATACAATGGAAGAAAACAATGAACACATTGTTACTTACTCTTGCTCTAGGCCTAGGTGGGGCGTAGGAGTATCTCTCGAAGCTTTCGAAGCTGTCAGCTGCAACAAAGGCAGCCATCCCCAGAACGACCAAGATGATCTGGCGAAAGATTGAAAAGTAAAGCTACAGCTCAAGCGTTAAATTCCTAACGAATATCAGATTTCGAAAAATATTCTCTAATTTTTTATTTCTATTGAATTCCAACTTAAGAGAACCTGTATTCGATATAAATATTCCAAAGCATTTGAATGAGTCAGATACATCTAATCCTTTCTCCACCTGGAAACTGATTACCACTGGAGGTTCAGTTACCTTAGAATGCATTGTGTTCTTGTTGAAGTACCAAGAAGAATTACTGTGTTATCCTCTTCCTCCTCTCGATATATATACTCGAAGGAAAGGTAATCTGGGCGCCTCCCACGTCTCTCTTACCAGTTTTTCAAGCCCCAGTTTCAAAACGTTTCCTGACCTTCCGCTGTTTCTTGCAGGGCCCAAAAGAGAATGGAATTAATAGATTGTTTTATTTGACGTTTATGATATTACTTGTGTACATTACTTAGTCATCTTTTATTGACAATTCTATTATCTTATTTGCAGAGGGAGCTATGTTTCTTTACTATGATACCCTTAGTAGAAAACATTATAAATGTGCCGTATATAGAAAGTACCAACGAATTCTGTAAATGTTGTTTTTGAAATTACCCATAATAAGAAAGAAGGTAAAATTACTTGAGTACATTTATACAGTATATGATATCGACCGTGACTTTCCACTTTATTTGTTTAATGTTCATAATCAAATTTAAACAGAGGAAACATCTAATTTGTAAAATGAACGTTATCCGTTATTTTTTGGTCTATCACAGTCCTCCAATTCGACTGGGTGGTTTTTATAGCGTGGGGATCTGAGTTGCATCCTGCCTCCTTAGGAGTCCATCAATTTTCTCAATATGTGCGTTGTTTCTAGTAGCACACTCTTCTGCATGAGTCCTGGAACTACTTCAGCTTCTAGTTTTTCCAGGTTCCTTTTCAGGGATCCTGGGATCGTTCCTAGTGTTCCTATGATTATGGGTGCAATTTCCACTGGCGTATCCTTTTTGAAAGAGGGTATTATTATTATTATTATTATTATTATTATTATTATTATTATTATTATTATTATTATTATTATTATTATTATTATTATTTCAAGAAAAAGCGAGATAACTGTTCAGAGACAATTACTTATACCAGGAACCTTTTCAAAGTTACGTAAGACATATTTTTGATGACTACATACAGAAGAAAGATGGATGCAAAAGTTAGTAGCTGATATTTAGATGAGAAAGCATGAAATGACTATCATTGTTGGGGTGGCAATTCAGAATTAGGCAGAAAATTACGTTAGTTACCTGGAAAGTATAAAGGTTGGAAACAAAATTCTCTTGGAGAGAGGAATTGATTTTAATATTCAATTCTGGTATTGAGGAAAGAGAGGGTGAGAGATTTTGAAAATAAGTAAATGCTATTGTCTTTTCCCAATGTCTATGAATGATGGATTAGTTTAGAGAAAAATGGTGGTTCCCAGTCAGAGGATGTATAAGCAACACGAGCTTAAAGATTTCCAATCTGCTCCCTGTGGCCCGGGTAACCAAAGATCTCTTCGAATCTTCTTCAGCAGTCCAACGTCCACATTATCAATTACAGGCTACTCTGGGAACAAGAGTCCGTGCTGGTATGTCCCCTTCTGAACCTACTCCATTCATCCATCCATACTGTATAAAAGAGATTAATTTTATTCATGAATAATGGATCAAACGAACGAGTTGGGTGCTGTAGGTAGGTCTCTGTAGGTGGTTTATCGAATTCCCCTGATCCAGAAACAATTAATTAAGTCTTCACAAGACTCAGAATCATTTGTCAGCTAAGTTTATAATTATTTATGCTGAAGAAGAAGAAAAAGCCGGAATGGTTGATAGGAAGCCTTAAGGGTTGTCTTCTTACTCGAACATATGCAAACTTTAAATCACATACTAAGAAAAATTTTTTGAGTTATAAATGGGGCAATTTTGGTTTGTCAGATCCTCTGCAACGAAAATGCTGGCACTGGAATGATGCTGGTTAGTTTTGTTTGTCTTATATATGATAATACGACTCAAGATTAGCTGATAATGTTACTGTGAATGAATTATGAACAGTGCAATTATATGTTGGAAAGTGCTAAGACTTACTTTAGTTAAGGTTCATCATAAAAGACTGCGTTCTTTTAAGGCAGTCCAGTATTTACCAAGATGTTGGTAAATTTTTCATGGAAGAGAAGATTGTTGAAAAAGCCTTTTGACTTAGTAGGCACGGCATAATGTAGGTAACCTATGAGAGAGAGAGAGAGAGAGAGAGAGAGAGAGAGAGAGAGAGAGAGAGAGAGAGAGAGAGAGAGAGAATTCCAGGGTTAGAGGTGCCTCAAAGATACACTGTTCCATCCGAGGATGTCACTAAAGTCCTGACTTCTCCTCTTCGGTTGACGTATATGGAAATATATTAATTCCGAGGTAGAGCGAATTGGATATGAAAGGACACTTGTAGCTTAATGCATCTATAAAAACGTAAATGAAAGATGAACAAATAACAAGAATACTAATCACTTCTCCGAATATATTCTTGAATTGGTCTGCAGGCATACAATTCACAGCTTCATCTTGCAGTCTATTCCAAAAAGAGCCTCTCTTATGTGTAAGGAAGCATCCTTAGAAGCTTGTGTTGAACCCTTTTAACGTCCAGCGTCTATCCGTTAGAACTAGTTTGGTTACTATAGTAGATTCACATCACCCGTGCATCTGATGTCTAGGCCAGTCCCTTACGACGCTCCTCATTGGCTGTTGATAAGCCAGTCACTGGGCTGGAAACTCTCAGTCTCTCGAGAGAGTTCACATAGGCAGGTTTTACGTTCCAACTCTCCTGAGGAATTCGTTTTTCAAAAGTATCCCTCAGGAGACGTGGAATATATATCCTGCCATTGTGAACTATCTCGAGAGACTGAGAGTTTCCAGCCCAGTGACTGGCTTATCAACAGCCAATCTGGAGCGTCGTAAGGGACTGGCCTAGACATCAGATGCACAGGTGACGTGAATCTACTATACCTCAGTTAAACAGGTTCCTCTAAATTATTTTATTTATACCTCATAGTATCTGGATTGTTTCTTTTTAACTTAAAGAGACTTGATGAAGGCGTTCTACCCTCATTTTCTATCCAAGATGTCTGACTGATGACGTCAGTTTAGCTGTCCTGAACTGTATTGCTTCTCATCTCTCTCTCTCCTTTCTCTAGGAAATCGATCAGAATTAAACATCATGGTCTTGATGGGTCAATTTAATTAGTATTGTCTCTCTTGAGAGGTACTAACTGACTCATTGAAAGTTTTTTTTTTTTTTGCACAACATTGAGAGAGAGAGAGAGAGAGAGAGAGAGAGAGAGAGAGAGAGAGAGAGAGAGAGATTTTAATCTAATTAAAGATATGGTGTTCAGAGATGGATGTTTATACTTTATTTTCTCTGCCTTGTTTTGTATTATCTTTTGACACGGCAGTATTAAAGGTATTTCAAATAATGACTTGCGATAAGAAAAAAATATGGGATTATTTTGATGTTTTTGCTTGAATTTGTTAGACGAAGGACATAACACAACCTTCTGGGAGCTTCACGGGTCTCGTAGGATTCGAAGGAAACTAGGAAATTAGTGTTTCAGAATTTGGTGCCTATCCTCACCGTCGACGTGAAAGGTATTCCAAGTAAAAATGCTTTTTATGTCAGTTTTGCTTTATTTTCGCATAAATTATAAATAAATACGCATCGAAGACCCAGAGAGAGATCTTATCGACGTCGACAGCCTTTCCACAGGAGCATCACCGAGATCCTTGTCCAAGATCTACTTGGATTCGTTGGAGTCGAAGTAGGACCTCCTTGGAGCGGCATACCTGGGGAACTCGCGGGACTCGAAGGACTCGTCTGAGTCAGGGAAGCGAGCCTCTCCCTGGTAAGTGACTTCGGCGACGTATCCGTCGTCACCATCGACGCGGTAGGCGACCCTCTGCAGGCGGCCGTCGGGGAGTTGGACGTAGTAGGATCCCTGGGTGTCGTCTCCGTCGCGTTGCTCCTGGTGTCCGAAGTCGTTGCGGGAGGGGGCGTGGTTGACGGCCCAGTTGAAGTTATAACGAGCCTCGCTGGATTCGTAGGACTCATCAGATCCTGAGGAGAACTGGAAAGGAAGGCAGGATTATTAGTCTACTTTAGACTCATTAATGTCTTGATATGTTATTTCACGTAGATACATAAATAATGAAAATATAAGAAAATACAGATGAAGATTCAAAAAGAGCAAAAATACAGTCTAAAGCACAGTGTTACTTACTCTTGCTCTTGGCCTGGGTGGAGCGTAGGAATATCTCTCGAAGCTTTCGAAGCTGTCAGCTGCAACAAGGGCAGCCAAACCCAACACGACCAAGATAACCTGAGGAAATGATGTGTAAATTTTAGTATCATTATAAAAAAACCCATTAAAATTGAACAGGCAATGAACACCACATCCCACACATAAGTTCCACTTCTCCCAATCTCAGCTGAACTCAGAAGAACAGATACTGGAAGCCCATCTTACTTTTGAAGGCATTTTGTTCTCGCTGGAGTCCCAAGAGGAAGAGTCTGTTGTATCACTTTCCTCTCCGGATATATATACCTGAAAGAGAACTTCAGGCAACCCCACCCTTCGGGCCGATGACCAGTTTTTTCTGGGTCAGTTTCCTAACTTCCCACAACAAAAACGGATCGTTTCCTTCCGTTTGCGAAAGAAGTTAAGCTGGGTATCTCGTAGATGGTTTTGGCGATTAAAGAAAACTAAACACAAAAAGGTGATTATTGTTTACATGTGGCCTTCACACACTTTTCTACGTTTTGTTGTAATGGAAGGTAAGTAGTGAGTTCGTTTAGATAAATGATGGATATGTGTGTATCGTTCTTCTCTGATAGTTTGTCATGTGTTAATAAGGACGCATTAAGGTAAGTCGGGGAAATAATGCAAAAATATATACATACATAAATACATGTATACATTCATACTTATATTAATGTGAATATTAATGTATTTACTATACATATGTATCTTAAAAGACATTCATGATCTCAAATGATCTTTTAGTGAAGACTGGTCCATTCACATTCGAATCTATAATATTCCCTTCTAGGAATGATTTGTAAAAAGAGGTCAATGTGTCTAATATAAATTTACATAATGTAATAAGATTCCCCTGTTTTTATTTCAGGTCAGGTCAAAGTACGTTTTAATGCTTTTTGAATAGAAATAAGATATGCTTTGTTTTCAGTGGAAAGAATTTATTTTCATAATATATCTATGTAATGTTCATGTTACGCATAATCGTTGTATGCAATCAAAGGTATTATTGAACACCATAATTCACCAGGAGTTGTAATAAATTTCTGAAATCACATCATATAATGCTTAAGATAGTTTTTTATGATAAATAACTTAAGAATCGCTTATATTCTCAAGCGAATTGTATCAACACATAAAAGTAATTCATCGTAATTCTCCAACATCGATATTCAAGAATAATATAAAAACCACGAGTTCATTATATCTAATCAATATTTCCATAATAGCTGATCATCGTTTATCATTGGTGCTTTGAACAGATATGTTATTATCAAACTGTAAATTTCTCTTTAGAATTTCCACTGGAACAGAAACACAAACATAATACCTACGTGGCTTCAAAAATATGAAACGCTTTTCCCTCGCTCTCCTTTTGTCTTTCTGTATGTCTGTCTCTCTGTCTCTCCCAGTGACTAATTTCACTCGACGAGATAGTTTGCATCCTTGAGAAAAATGATTCACCATTATAGGTTCTGTTCACCCACGAACATTTGAATCTAAGACAGCGAAATATTTATATACTTAGCCTATATTATTATTATTATTAATTATTATTATTATTATTATTATTATTATTATTATTATTATTATTATTATTATTATTATTATTATTATATAATAATAATAATAATGATAATAATAATTATAATAATAGTAATAATAATAATAAAAGCTGTTCTGATTTGAAATGACGGTAAAAGTAAATAGAAATCAATAAACATCTTTTCTACACGTATTGTGTGGACCTATCAGTTTGATTATGGGCAGCTGGTAGGGGCCCCCATACCACCCGGATCCCAGGATAAGCACAGGGGATTATAATCTCCCCTCCGATGGAACCTCAGGGTTGAGTAAATTTGCTGTTTATGAGGTTTCTGAGACGCTGTAGACTTTAGCGCCGATAGCCCTAGAATGATGGTTATATATCATATGAATAATTTAGCGCTGATATTCCTAAACAAATTGCTATAAATTTGTTATGGGAATCCTTACCGGCGTCCTTAATGGTAACACAAAATTGTTTCAGCTCATACAATGAAATTTGGGATTTTCGAACATTTTCCTTGCTCTCTCTAATGAAAATCTTTATTATAACGAATTCTCTAATATGAATTCGCATTGCCATTTAAATCAACCAGTGGGAAAATAAAAACTTCAATTTTTTATTATAATAAGCTTTAAGCGCACAAATTTATCTTTTCTTTTGGTATGGGTCTCGCCAGCATTTAGCAAAATAAGGGATTTTTTTAGTTTTCTGTAAAAGAAAAGTGTTGTGTCGGCTTTGCTTAGGATTAAAGTTAGGGAGCAACTGAAGCTCTGCCGGTCGTAGAAGAAACTTCGGTGCATTTTTTACTTGTTCATTCTCTTTTGCAAATACAACAGAAGGGCAAGGATCTTTCTAAGGTAAAAAAAGCTGAAGTTTTGCTCCTTGTCAAGTTTGACTTTCCATACACGATTTAAGATGCTTCCTACAGCTTTCTCTACGGGCTGCTCTATGAGCAAGAGCTGGCCTTATGCCAGCTTAATCTTCAACAGCAGCAGCTTTCTCTTACAAAAGCTAGGTTGCGTTCCCTCAACAAGCCCTTAATTATTGGTCACGGTAAAACAAATCCTTGTCTAAGATACAGTTTTGCAGCAAACTATACTCTGTTTTTTTCCATCTGTCCATCCACCTGTGGTGTTTGCGTATGGTAACACTGCGTCCCGGGCTTTAAATAGTTACGCTATGTCTAAGTTTTAGGTAGATAAAAGGATATCTGGGTGTACATTTGCAACTAAAAAGTGTTTTAATAATTTATTGTATGTGAATTACACCGTTAATATTCGAAATAGGGTTATTATTACTGTTGAATGTAAGCTGAATGTAACTATCTAAAGCCCGGGCTACAGTGTTACCATACGCATACACCACAGGCGGATGGACAGATGGAAAACAGAGTATAGTTACCTCTACGTATTCAGTGTCTTTTGTATTACATCTCTGAAAATTCTATCGTTCACTTTTTCTGGGTCCGTGAACACGATATATACTACTAGTATAGTAAATTTCCTTGACGTACAAATACTGCCATACACCTTCCGAGGTATCATACAGATTGACTTACCCTTGTTATTCTTATCTAGTTTGAATAACATCCAGACCGTTTGCAAGGGAACTTCTATATTCATCTTTTACCGGATGTTATTCTTCTTTAAGTCTCGATCTTTATTTAATTCATAGTCTGGAGTATTCTCCCATTAAAAGATATTGATATAAACTACGAGGTCAAAGTAAACTGAACTGAAAGATCTTTCTGATTTATTTACAGAAGATAAGTTACAAAATAAATACTGAGTCCGGGATCAGCTGAGACCGCCATATCTGGTAGATTCATGCGAAGTCTTTACTTGGATTCGTTGGAGTCGAAGTAGGACCTCCTTGGAGCGGCATACCTGGGGAACTCGCGGGACTCGAAGGACTCGTCTGAGTCGGGGAAGCGAGCCTCTCCCTGATAAGTGACTTCGGCGACGTATCCGTCGTCACCATCGACGCGGTAGGCGACCCTCTGCAGGCGGCCGTCGGGGAGTTGGACGTAGTAGGATCCCTGGGTGTCGTCTCCGTTGCGTTGCTCCTGGTGTCCGAAGTCGTTGCGGGAGGGGGCGTGGTTGACGGCCCAGTTGAAGTTGTAACGAGCCTCGCTGGACTCGTAGGACTCAGCGGATCCTGAGGAGAACTGGAAAGGAAGGAAGGATTATAGTTCTATTTTAGACTCATTCATATCTCGATATGTTATTTTATGTAGCTATTCAGATAAAAAGAATTATAATGAAACATAGCTTACAACTAGTAAATAGCCCAAGGCCCATTGTTACTTACTCTTGCCCTTGGCCTGGGTGGAGCGTAGGAATATCTCTCGAAGCTCTCGAAGCTGTCAGCTGCAACAACGGCAGCCAAACCCAACACTACCAAAGCAACCTACGAAAGGAACCACAAGAAATTACAATCACAAGAAAAGTAGAAGGTGAAACTGTAAGTGATGTTTTTCTACTCTGAAGCTATCATTATTCTCAGACTATTTTGTTACAATATCTGCAATGCTTCAAAATGTGGAGTATTTGAGCTTACTTTAGAATGCATCTTGTTCTCGTCGAAGCCTCAAGATGAGTACACAGCCTTGTCCTCTTCGCCAGCTTTATATATATATTCGGCAAAGACTTGGCTGGTGGGCAACGCCTTCCCTCCTAAGTCCAGTTTTTGTGGCCCAATTTCCAAACGTCCTTTGACCTCACGCTACTTTTGCGCATAACAGATTGGAAAAAATTACATCAATGTATGCAATGTGAATTAGAAATTCATTTAGAGTGCAATGATATAAAAGTCGTAATGCTTTTTCGGGTACAGAGAACGTCAGGAGAATAAAATGTTGTAACTCCAATTCTGAAATCTTATTAGAATGACCTTATGTCATGGATATTCAATACTGCTCTCTTACATTTGCTTGATGATTCAGCGTAAGAGTTCACTGTTATATTCATGTCTTTCTTCTTCTTCTTCTTCTTCATCTTCATCTTAGATGCGTCTTCTTTATTTCTTACTTTACTTCAACATAAATATTTATTATAGTATATTATATTATTATTATTATTATTATTATTATTATTATTATTATTATTATTATTATTATTATTATTATTATTATTATTATTATTATTATTATTATTATTATTATTATTATTATTATTATTATGTGTTGAGAGCAATATAGCCTTACTCAAAACTATTTTTAACAGTAGGTCTCTATATGTAATTCTGTAAATTCCGGTAAAATTCTGAAAAATCTATTAAGGATTATATTTTTACCCTGTTGTTCATTCCCTAGATTTTAATTCAATCAAAGCAATAATCAATATATGCCACAGTCGTCAAGCCATATTAGTCCCTGTACGTCCATTACCTCTATCAAATTCGAAACACTAATCAAAATAACTCCAACTCATTTAGCAAGCGTCGATTCACGGCATCGTCTTCTTGCTAATGTTCTAATTAGGAAATCTCTGTTTACACCAGGTCAAGTTCCAGAGTATAAACCAGTCGTTGCAACGGAGCTCAGGTGACAAAGAAGTCGACCACACAGGACAAAGTCACAAGCTCTGATATCCTTGACCCTAACCCTCAGGAAGAAGACCCTTGGAGACCCAGCGTCATTTAGTTGTTCACTGGACTCCTGTTGCCTGGTGATAAGGTAAAATAAAAGAAAAAAACAAAAATTAAACGAAGCTTAAATGAGATGAAAACGGCAGGATATAAATGGGATGTAACAAGAGAATTAATTGAGGTAAATGACTCTTTAGAAGTGTAGACATCTGTCCTCTTGTCTTCTTAAGAACGCTGACCTAATTTGACTGTAGACCAGAATATGCCGGGACGCTCAATAAAACGAGGGGCACCAGTATGGAATGTTGATGGCATTCTGAAAAGCAGAAAACAAACATAGAAGAGGTGTCACTGAGTGTCTGCAGGAAAACCAGACTATTAAAGCTTGAATGTCAGTTGCTGACGATCCTTCTGAAGGTCCCATTTTGAGACGGAAGACTTGATAAGATCCGCCTCTTGGAAATCGAAGATTCTGCCCAAGGTCAATCCCCTAGGTCATTCAAGGTCATCGAACTTTCCCGTTTGACATGAGAAATCGCAGTTTCATCAATCTAAGCTACATAACTATTAGAGCTTACAGCATTTTGGAGAAGATAGCCATTTTAATTTTCTTTCAAGTGTAACATTCATGATGATTAAGTTCTAACGGGTCAATGAAATTTAAAAAAAATTGAAAAATAGATAAATAACTTTTCTTACTAAACTCGGCATGTCAGAAATCTGAACAGGATGACTGACATCTTCGTTTGGAATTTGCCCACTTGCTAACCTTATAGATCTCGATTAAACTATTACCGCAATGGATCTACTAAAGTCAATCTGAATTTCCGATCAGCTTCAGTAGGTCCCAGAAAGTGTCAGTAGTGCACAATCTTAAGAAGGTCATGACCGATGACTTTTCCTCAGTAAAAACATTTTTTTTTGTGGGGGGGGGGGTGGTGTAGGGCAAGGGAGGAAGGTTATGCATTACATATCGACTACAACATTCATGACCAATAGCAAAATGGTGAAGCTAATAAGATCACTGATATTATTCTTGTTAGCCATAAAAACCAGTACTGGGTTTGAATGAAATCGCTGTAATCAGGAACTGGAGAAATATGACCACGCCAAACATTGTGCCCTCCAAAACCAAGTTTCAGAATTCTTTAAGTCCATGTTAAGGTTCCCCTGAAAAAGGGGTTTTAATGATAGCAACATCCTCTAACTAATCTAATATAATAATAATAATAATAATAATAATAATAATAATAATAATAATAATAATAATAATAATAATATAATAATAATAATAATATGAAGGTAGGAGTCCCTCTCTCAAAACATGTTTTGTTAAAGAGGATGGCAGCATCAGTGGAATTGATTTTATAAATGGTTTTTTCAATTCTTCTTATTATTCTCTTCTCATCAGGGCTAATATTTGGTAATAGCTGGCCGATGTTCATATCTTGGTTAAGGAAATGTCTTCTAAAAATACTAATTAGTTATCATATCAATAAATTAGTATTTTTAGAAGACATTTCCTTAACCAAGATATGAACATCGGCCAGCTATTACCAAATATCAGCCCTGATGAGAAGAAAATAATAATAATAATAATAATAATAATAATAATAATAATAATAATAATAATAATAATAATAATAATAATAATAATAATATAATAATAATAATAATAATAATTCCCATGACAAAAGTACTACAGAAGATGGATGCCGGGTACCAACTCAAGAAAAGAGGCAACAGAATAACCATCTGATGTTCATGGACGACATCAAGCTGTATGGTAAGAGCATCAAGGAAATAGATAGCCTAATCCAGACTGTAAGAATTGTATCTGGGGACATCAGGATTGAGTTTGGAATAGAAAAATATGCCTTAGTCAACATACAAAAGGGCAAAGTAACAAGGACTGAAGAGATAAAGCTACCACATGGGAACAACATCAAACACATAGATGAGTCGGGATACAAATACCTGAGAATAATGGAAGGAGGGGATATAAAACACCAAGAGATGAAGGACACGATCAGGAAAGAATATATGCAGAGACTCAAGGCGATACTCAAGTCAAAACTTAACGCCGGAAATATAATAAAAGCCATAAACACATGGGCAGTGCCAGTAATCAGATACGGCGCAGGAATAGTGGAATGGAATAAGGCAGAACTTCGCAGCATAGACCAGAAAACGAGGAAACATATGACAATACACAAAGCACTACACCCAAGAGCAAATACGGACAGACTATACATAACACGAAAGGAAGGAGGGACGGGACTACTAAGCATAGAGGACTGCGTCAACATCGAGAACAGAGCACTGGGGCAATATATGAAGACAAGTGAAGACGAGTTGCTCAAGAGTGCATGGGAAGAAGGACAGATAAAAAAAGACGAAGACCCAGAAATATACAGAGACAGGAGAAAGACAGACAGAACAGAGGAATGACATAATAAACCAATGCACGGACAATATATGAGACAGACTAAAGAACTAGCCAGCGATGACACGTGGCAATGGCTACTGAGGGGAGAGCTCAAGAAGGAAACTGAAGGAATGATAACAGCGGCACAAGATCAGGCAATAAGAAACAGATATGTCCAAAGAATGATAGATGGAAATAACATCTCTCCCATATGTAGGAATTGCAATACGAAAAATGAAACCATAAACCACATAGCAAGCGAATGTCCGGCACTTGCACAGAACCAGTACAAAAAGAGGCATGATTCAGTAGCAAAAGCCCTCCACTGGAGCCTGTGGAAGAAACACCAGCTACCTTGCAGTAATAAGTGGTATGAACACCAACCTGAAGGAGTGATAGAAAACGATCAGGCAAAGATCCTCTGGGACTATAGTATCAGAACAGATAGGGTGATACGTGCAAATAGACCAGACGTGACGTTGATTGACAAAATCAAGAAGAAAGTATCACTCACTGATGTCGCTATACCATGGGACACCAGAGTTGAAGAGAAAGAAAGGGAAAAAATGGATAAGTATCAAGACCTGAAAATAGATATAAGAAGGATATGGGATATGCCAGTAGAAATTGTACCCATAATCATAGGAGCACTAGGCACAATCCCAAGATCCTTGAAAAGGAATCTTGAAAAACTAGATGCTGAAGTAGCTCCAGGACTCATGCAGAAGAGTGTGATCCTAGAAACGGCGCACATAGTAAGAAAAGTGATGGACTCCTAAGGAGGCAGGATGCAACCCGGAACCCCACACTATAAATACCACCCAGTCGAATTAGAGGACTGTGATAGAGCAAAATAATAATAATAATAATAATAATAATAATAATAATAATAATAATAATAATAATAATAATAATAATAATAATAATAATAATAATAATAATAATAATCCTTAGTACAAAAAGACAAGAGTAAGGGAAATATAGCCAGTAACTACAGGCCTATCACCTGCCTACCAATAATGTGGAAGTTACTAACAGGTATCATCAGTGAAAGGCTATACAACTACCTAGAGGAGACAAACACCATCCCCCACCAACAGAAAGGCTGCAGAAGGAAGTGTAGGGGCACAAAAGACCAGCTCCTGATAGACAAAATGGTAATGAAGAACGTAGGAGAAGGAAAACAACCTAAGCATGGCATGGATAGACTATAAGAAAGCCTTCGACATGATACCACACACATGGCTAATAGAATGCCTGAAAATATATGGGGCAGAGGAAAACACCATCAGCTCCCTCAAAAAATACAATGCGGCAAATGAATACAATACTTACAAGCTCTGGAATAAGACTAGCAGAGGGTTAATATCAGGAGAGGGATCTTCAGGGCGAAGCAACTGTGCCCCCCTAACTACTTCGTAGTAGCCATGACCCACCCATGAACAAAAGCACTACAGAAGATGGATGCCGGGTACCAACTCAAGAAAAGAGGCAACAGAATCAACCATCTGATGTTCATGGACGACATCAAGCTGTATGGTAAGAGCATCAAGGAAATAGATACCCTAATCCAGACTGTAAGGATTGTATCTGGGGACATCAGGATGGAGTTTTGAATAGAAAAATGCGCCTTAGTCAACATAAAAAAAGGCAAAGTAACGAGAACTGAAGGGATAAAGCTACCAGATGGGAGCAACATCAAACACATAGATGAGACAGGATACAAATACCTGGGAATAATGGAAGGAGGGGATATAAAACACAAGAGATGAAGGACACGATCACGGAAAAGAATATATGCAGAGATTCAGACTCAAGGCAATACTCAAGTCAAAACTCAACGGCGGAAATATGATAAAAGCCATAAACACATGGGCAGTGCCAGTAATCAGATACAGCGCAGGAATAGTGGAATGGACGAAGGCAGAACTTCGCAGCATAGATCAGAAAACGAGGAAACATATGACAATACACAAAGCACTACACCCAAGAGCAAATACGGACAGACTATACATAACACGAAAGGAAGGAGGGAGAGGACTACCAAGTATAGAGGACTGCGTCAACATCGAAAACAGAGCACTGGGGCATATCTGAAAAACAGTGAAGACGAGTGGCTAAAGAGTGCATGGGAAGAAGGACTAATAAAAGTAGACGAAGACCCAGAAATATACAGAGACAGGAGAAAGACAGACAGAACAGAGGACTGGCACAACAAACCAATGCACGGACAATACATGAGACAGACTAAAGAACTAGCCAGCGATGACAATTGGCAATGGCTACAGAGGGGAGAGCTAAAGAAGGAAACTGAAGGAATGATAACAGCGGCACAAGATCAGGCAATAAGAACCAGATATGTTCAAAGAACGATAGACGGCAAATAAAAACATCTCTCCCGTATGTAGGAATTGCAAATACGAAAAATGAAACCATAAACCACATAGCAAGTGAATGCCCGGCACTTGCACAGAACCAGTACAAAAAGAGGCATGATTCTGTGGCAAAAGCCCTCCACTAGGAGCCTTGGTGCAAGAAACATCAGCTACCTTGCAGTAATAAGTGGTACGAGCACCAACCTGAAGGAGTGATAGAAAACGATCAGGCAAAGATCCTCTGGGACTATGGTATCAGAACGGATAGGGTGATACGTGCAAATAGACCAGACGTGACGTTGATTGACAAAATCAAGAAGAAAGTATCACTCATTGATGTCGCAATACCATGGGACACCAGAGTTGAAGAGAAAGAGAGGGAAAAAATGGATAAGTATCAAGATCTGAAAATAGAAATAAGAAGGATATGGGATATGCCAGTGGAAATCGTACCCATAATCATAGGAGCACTAGGCACGATCAAGATCCCTGAAAAGGAATCTAGAAAACTAGAGGCTGAAGTAGCTCCAGGACTGATGCAGAAGAAGTGTGATCCTAGAAACGGCACACATAGTAAGAAAAGTGATGGACTCCTAAGGAGGCAGGATGCAAACCCGGAACCCCACACTATAAATACCACCCAGTCGAATTGGAGGACTGTGATAGAGCAAAAAAAAAAAAAAATAATAATAATAATAGTAATAATAATAAAAATAATAATAATAATAATTATTATTATTATTATTATTATTATTATTATTATTATTGTTGTTGTTGTTGTTGTTGTTGTTGTTTATGTTGTTGTTGTTGTTCTTGTAATCATAAGCCACAAAGAAAAGTCAAAGAAGGTACATTAGAACCAAATCCAAAGGAACAGTACGCAGAAAACATTTGAATTAAATATATGTGATAGATAGTTCTTAAACGATGGATCGTGATTATACTGGAATGACAACAAATAAAACACTGAACATAATCACAAGACTAAAACTCTCAGAGTTTCCTTTGCTTTATGAAATGGCAAATAATTTTCCTATAAGAGAAAATGAAGAAGTTTTGTCATTTCTGTGGGGAACAGTTTTTTTTTTTTGGCATTAATCCATTTTACTCAGTTTCATAACACATTTTATTCAACTTGGCTACCTTCATTATATCTATATGCTGAAGGAATATGAATATTTTCAATGACCTAAGCTCTTTATTGAATATCTCCATCCCTCTGTACTGTGTAATATAGTTTTCAAGACTTCATAGGATAGAGTATTTTTTTCTTTGCATCATAATGCCAATGCCAACGACGATGAAAAGAACGACAGGGTAAACGCAAGCAGCGGATATTCTCTTTCTAATTTATTTATAGAAGATAAGTTACAAAATAAATACTGAGTCTGGTATCATCTGAGACTTCCATATCTGATAGATTTCCGCGAAGTCTTTACTTGGATTCGTTGGAGTCGAAGTAGGACCTCCTTGGAGCGGCATACCTGGGGAACTCGCGGGACTCGAAAGATTCGTCTGAGTCGGGGAAGCGAGCCTCTCCCTGGTAAGTGACTTCGGCGACGTATCCGTCGTCACCATCGACGCGGTAGGCGACCCTCTGCAGGCGGCCGTCGGGGAGCTGGACGTAGTAGGATCCCTGGGTGTCGTCTCCGTTGCGTTGCTCCTGGTGTCCGAAGTCGTTGCGGGAGGGAGCGTGGTTGACTGCCCAGTTGAAGTTGTAACGAGCCTCGCTGGACTCGTAGGACTCATCGGATCCTGAGGAGAACTGGAAAGGAAGTATGAGTTATTAGTCTAACGAAAAGTCATTGATATCTTGACTTGTTATTCCATGTAGATACAAAAATTATGAAAAATATGATAAAACACAGAAAACAATGAACATATTGTTACTTACTCTTGCTCTTGGCCTGGGTGGGGCATAGGAATATCTCTCGAAGCTTTCGAAGCTATCAGCTGCAGCTAGGGCAGCCATGCCCAGAAAGACCAAGATGACCTGGTGGAAGATCCATAATTAAAGTTATATTTCAAGCATAAAATTAGTTATGAACATAAGATTTTAAAGAATATTCTGCAAGTTCCTATTTCCTCTAAAGTCCAACTAAAGAGAGCCTATATTAAATATGAATATTTCAAAGCATTTGAAAGATTCAGCTACATCCGAGCCTTTCTCCCCCTGGAAATGGATTATCACTGGAAGTTCAGTTACCTTAGAATGCATTGTGTTCTTGTTGAAGTACCAAGAAGAATTACTGTTATCCTCTTCCTCCTCTCGATATATATACTCGAAGGCAAGGTAAACTGGGCGCCTCCCACGTCTCTCTTACCAGTTTTTCAAGCCCTAATTTCAAAACGTTTCCTGACCTTCCGCTGTTTCTTGCATGGCCCAAAAGAAAACGGAATTAGTAAGGCTTTTATTGTGACGCAGATAGTAATACTTGGTTATGATGTGCAACGAGTGATAGCTGTTCATTTTTCTAGGTTATCGACTCAAAAGAAATTGAATTATGGTATTTAGGACATCACGGAGAATGACTTTCCTATTAAGGTGATTGCTTTTATAAGATTCAATAAAAGAAGAAGCTGTTACCTTGGAATATGCACTTTAACCAAGATATTAATATTATTATTATTATTATTATTATTATTATTATTATTATTATTATTATTATTATTATTATTATTATTTTATTATTATTATTATTATTATTCGTAATGTAGAAACTTTCTTAATCTTCAAACCAAAAACCTATAATTCATTTCCTAGTTTCAAGTTGAATATAAGTATAATAACAAAAAACATGAAGAGAGAGAGAGAGAGAGAGAGAGAGAGAGAGAGAGAGAGAGAGAGAGAGAGAGAGAGAGAATTTAATCACTGTTCAGGTTTTTCATGCATACACACACACCATTTATATATATATATGCGTAATATATATATATCATATATATATATATATATGTATATATATATATATATATATAGAATATATATATATATATATATATATATATATATATATATATATATATATATATATATATACATATATATATATACAAATCTGTCACTGAAGATATATGTAATTCTTGTATTTGGAAAAAGGGAATCTAGAGTAGTTTGTTTGAAAAGAAAAATCATATTGCTCCTCAATACGTTTATCAAAGACATCTTAGCTTCTGAAAAATATTGATATAATAACGGAAGCAGATAAATTAAGCATTATTTCCTATATTAGCTTTTGAGAAGAACAAGCCACTATCTGCTTCGTAAGCGGATTACCGATCAAACACTTGACTGGCATGATTGTTTAAAGAGGTGATGTGTCAGTCTCACCTTCAGTACAGAGGTTCAAGAGGGTGACATGGCTGATACATATACCTAGATAATGTTCTCATTAATTGATATAATCTAAACCAAAACTCTTCGATTGCTGATAAATTTCTAAATTACAAAATTAGCGTAGATAAAAGGGATAAAAGGGCTTTTTAATTTCCTATTGTGGAAATGTAGAATATATGCGGCCCTACTTAGGATATTCCGTCTCTATAGGATTTAACAATTAATAAATAAATAAATAAATAAATACACAAACAAATAAATAAATAAATAAATAAATGAATAAATAAATGAATAAATAAATAAATAAATTAGCCTGTGCTATGGAATTCTTTAGTCCTGTTTCTTTAACAAATTAATTCAGTCTTCGAGCAAGTGGCCATCCGGATCACTTCTTACGACCGGCTTGAAATCTCTTCATGTGTCTCAAATAATTTCTGCTGCTACCTGACATGAAAACATTATGGTAAAGGCGACAGCCAGGTATATTATACCCACCAAAGCTTTCCAGTGCTGGAACGAGGGTATTACATGCCCTGCAAATCACTTTGTGACAATGGGGGTCCTCTCGGGTACCTGCCCAATTCCTCTCGACGCCCAAGCTCACCTGTGCTCATCGTTCCTATTCTGTCACAGAAGCGGACGACAACTTTTATGACCTCGACCCTAGGTTAGTTCGTTGCTATTTATTTTACTATGAATTAAGTTCATTTTGTTACTTGAATATATTTCTAATATTATTCTTCCTCGGGCCATGGTCTTTGACCGTTCTAAGCCATTTTGCTTCTTTAACTTAATGCCTTTTTTAGCTAGAATTCAGTGGTAATTTAACATTATAGTTGATAGTAATGCAATGATTACGTGCAATTTAATGATAGGTGAGTTATCAGTAGATCTTGCATTTTACTCACCATTTCTTAGACTTTCTGAGTCTCCTTATATAAGGTTATTTTTCGTTGGTTGAGAGTAAATCATTGATTAACTTACTCTTCTGGACTTTTAAGGCTTGGCTTCGGTATTCTGAGAAGTGAATGAAAGGTAATTGTTCCCTAAAATAGAATTATTATTATTATTATTATTATTATTATTATTGATTATTATTATTATTATTATTATCATTACTATTATTATTATTATTATTATTATTATTATTATTATTATTATTATTATTATTATTATATTCTTATATATTATTATTATTAAAATATTATTATTATTATTATTATTATTATGGAAAAGTTCACAGAGGCCAATGACTTGAAGTTCAAGGCGTGCGGGGAAGGTTATTCATTACATAACGACTACAACATTTATGACCAATAGCAAAATGGTGAAGCTAACTACTTCACTGATATTATTCTTATTAGCGATAAAAGCCAGTACTGGGTTTGAATGAAATCGCTCTAATCAGGATCTGGAGAAAAAAAATAATACTACCAAGCCAAACATTGTTCCTTTTATTTTTCCCATCTCCAAAACCAACTTTCAGAATTCTGTAAGTCCATTTTAAGGTTCCCTTGGAAAAAAAAAAAATTTAGGATCAGTCGGCTTAATTCTGCCATTTTTTCGACAAAATTGGTTTAAAAGAGGGTATTTAAAAAATAAATAATAATAATAATTATTATTGTTGTTGTTGTTGTAATCATAAGCAATCAAGGAAGGTCAGAGAAGGTATATTACAACCAAATCCAAAGGAACATTACCTAGAAAACATTTGAATTAAATGTATGTGATAAATACTTCTTAAACGATGGATAATGATTATACAGGAATGACAACAAATAAAACAACGACTATAATCACAAACTATGTACTGACTGTCTGCATAAGTTATGTAAGTAAATCGCTTAAAAATTATAAGACTAAAACTCCCAGGGTTTCCATTGCTTTATGAAATGGCAAATATTTTTGTTAAGACAAGCATAAACAGATTTTTATTATTTCTATGAGGAACACTTTTTTTCCTTTTTTGCATTAATCTATTTTACTCAGTTTGATAACAAATTTTATTCAACTTGGCTACCTTCATTATATCTATATGGTGAAGGAATATGAATATTTTCAATGATCTAAGCTCCTTATGAAAAATCTCCATCCCTCTATGGAGTAGAGTTTTCAAGAATTCATAGGATAGAGTATTTTTTTCTTTGCATCATAATGCCAACGAGGATGAAAAGAACGACAGGGTAAACGAAAGCCGCGGATATTCTCTTTCTGATTTATTTACAGAAGATAAGTTACAAAATAAATACTGAGTCTTGTATCATCTGAGACTTCCATATCTGGTAGATTCCCGCGAAGTCTTTACTTGGATTCGTTGGAGTCGAAGTAGGACCTCCTTGGAGGAGCATACCTGGGGAACTCGCGGGACTCAAAGGATTCGTAGGAGTCGGGGAAGCGAGCCTCTCCCTGGTAAGTGACTTCGGCGACGTATCCGTCGTCACCATCGACGCGGTAGGCGACCCTCTGCAGGCGGCCGTCGGGGAGTTGGACGTAGTAGGATCCCTGGGTGTCGTCTCCGTTGCGTTGCTCCTGGTGTCCGAAGTCGTTGCGGGAGGGGGCGTGGTTGACTGCCCAGTTGAAGTTGTAACGAGCCTCGCTGGACTCGTAGGACTCATCGGATCCTGAGGAGAACTGGAAAGGAAGTATGAGTTATTAGTCTAACGAAAAGTCATTGATATCTAAGCGTGTTATTCCATGTTGATACAAAAATTATGAAAAATATGATAAAACACAGAAAACAATGAACACATTGTTACTTACTCTTGCCCTTGGCCTGGGTGGGGCATAGGAATATCTCTCGAAGCTTTCGAAGCTGTCAGCTGCCCCTAGGGCAGCCATGCCCAGAACGACCAAGATGACCTGGTGGAAGATCCATGATTAAAGTTATATTTCAAACATAAAATTAGTTATGAACATCAGATTTTAAAGAATATTCTGCAAGTTCCCATTTCCTCTAAAGTCCAACTCAAGAGAGCCTATATTACATATGAATATTTCAAAGCATCTGAAAGATTCAGCTACATCCGAGCCTTTGTCCACCTGGAAACTGATTACCACTGGAGGTTCAGTTACCTTAGAATGCATTGCGTTCTTGTTGAAGTACCAAGAAGAATTACTGTGTTATCTTCTTCCTCCTCTCGATATATATACTCGAAGGCAAGGTAATCTGGGCGCCTCCCACGTCTCTCTTACCAGTTTTTCAAGCTCCAGTTTCAAAACGTTTCCTGACCTTCCGCTGTTTCTTGCAGGGCCCAAAAGACAACGGAATTAGTAAGACTTTTATTGTGACGCAGATAGTAATACTTGGTTATGATGTGCAACGAGTGATAGCTGCTCATTTTTCTAGGTTATCGACACGAATGAAATGGAATTATAGTGCATAAGACATCACGGAGAATGACTTTCCTATTAAGGTGATTGCTTTTATAAGATTCAATAAAAGAAGAAGCAGTTACCTTGGAATATGCACTTTAACCAAGACATTATTATTATCATTATTTTATTATTATTATTATTATTATTATTATTATTTTTTTTTTTTTTTTTCTGTTTTTTTTTTTATTTTTTTTTTTTTTTTTTTTTTTTTTTTTTTTTTTTTTTTTTTTTTTTGCTCTATCACAGTCCTCCAATTCGACTGGGTGGTATTTATAGTGTGTGGTTCCGGGTTGCAACCTGCCTCCTTAGGAGTCCATCCCTTTTCTTACTATGTGCGCCGTTTCTAGGATCACACTCTTCTAGTTTTTCTAGATTCCTTTTCAGGGATCTTGGGATCGTTCCCAGTGCTCCTATGATTATGGGTACGATTTCCACTGGCATATCCCATATCCTTCTTATTTTTATTTTCAGATCTTGATACTTATCCATTTTTTCCCTCTCTTTCTCTTCAACTCTGGTGTCCCATGGTATTGCGACATCAATGAGTGATACTTTCTTCTTGACTTTGTCAATCAACGTCACGTCTGGTCTGTTTGCACGTATCACCCTATCCGTTCTGATACCATAGTCCCAGAGGATCTTTGCCTGATCGTTTTCTATCACTCTTTCAGGTTGGTGCTCGTACCACTTATTACTGCAAGGTAGCTGATGTTTCTTGCACAGGCTACAGTGGAGGGCTTTTGCCACTGAATCATGCCTCTTTTTGTACTGGTTCTGTGCAAGTGCCGGGCATTCGCTTGCTATGTGGTTTATGGTTTCATTTTTCGTATTGCACTTCCTACATATGGGAGAGATGTTATTTCCGTCTATCGTTCTTTGAACATATCTGGTTCTTAGGGCCTGATCTTGTGCCGCTGTTATCATTCCTCCAGTTTCCTTCTTTAGCTCTGCCCTCTGTAGCCATTGCCAATTGTCATCGCTGGCTAGTTCTTTAGTCTGTCTCATGTATTGTCCGTGCATTGGTTTGTTGTGCCAGTCCTCTGTTCTGTCTGTCATTCTCCTCTCTGTGTATATTTCTGGGTCGTCGTCTACTTTTATTAGTCTTCTTCCATGCACATCTTTTAGCCACTCGTCTTCACTGGTTTTCAGATATTGCCCCAGTGCTCTGTTCTCGAAGTTGACGCAGTCCTCTATACTTAGTAATCCCCTCCCTCCTTCCTTTCGTGTTATGTATAGTCTGTCCATATTTGTTCTTGGGTGTAGTGCTTTGTGTATTGTCATATGTTTCCTGGTTTTCTGATCTATGGTGCGGAGTTCTGCCTTCGTTCATTCGGACTTTACCACTGCCGCTTGTATCTGATTACTGGCCACTGGCCCATGTGTTTTATGGCTTTTATCATATTTCCGGGCGTTTGAGTTTTGACTTGAGTATCGCCTTGAGTCTCTGCATATATTCTTTCCTGATCGTGTCCTTCATCTCTTGGTGTTTTATTAGATTATTATTATTATTATTGTTATTATTTATTATTATTATTATTATTATTATTATTATTATTATTATTATTATTATTATTATTATTATTATTATTATTATTTATTATTTTTTTATTATTATTCGTATGTAGAAACTTTCTTAATCTTCAAACTTGAAACCTATAATTCATTTCCTAGTTTCAATTTGAAAATAAGTATAATAACAAAAACATGAAGAGAGAGAGAGAGAGAGAGAGAGAGAGAGAGAGAGAGAGAGAGAGAGAGAGAGAGATAGATGTAAACCTCTGCTCAGGTTTTCATGCATACACACCCACCCACCCATATATATATATAAATGTATTGTATATTATTATTATGACAAGAAGATGCAGTGCGAAACTAATGCCTACAAAAGGCATTAAACTTTAAAAGGGCCATGAAAGAGTTATTACACTCAAGTATATTTTGGCTGAAATCTTAGGCACCTAGACTCTGTCTGTGAAGATGTGTGTAATTCTTGTCTTTGGAAAAAGGGAATCTAGAGTAGTTTGTTTGAAAAGAAAAATCATATTGTTCCTCAATACGTTTATCAAAGACATCTTAGCGTCTGAAAAAATATTGATATAAATAACGGAAGCAGATAAATTAAGCATTATTTCCTATATTAGCTTTTGAAAAGAACTAGCCACTATCTGCTTCGAAAGCGGATTACCGATCAAGCGCCTAATTGGCGTGATTGTTTAAAGAGGTGATGTGTCAGTCTCATCTTCAGTATATACAGAGGTTCAAGAGGGTGACATGGCTGATACATATACCTAAATAATATTCTCATTAATGGATAATAATCTAAACAAAGCATCGTTGATTGCTGATACATTTCTAAATTATAAAATTCGCGAAGATAAAAGGGCTTCTTAATTTTCTGTTGTGGAAATGCAGAATATATGCGGCCTTACTTAGGATATTCCGTCTATATAGGATTTTACAATAAATAAATAAATAAATAAATAAATAAATAAATAAATAAATAAATAAATAAATAAATAAATAAATAAATAAATAAATAAATAAATAAATAAATAAATAAATAAATAAATAAACTAACTAATTAGTTAATTAATTGGCCACTGTTATTGAATTCTTCAGTCCCGTTTCGTTAACAAATTAATTCAGTCTTCGAGCAAGTGGCCATCCGGATCACTTCTTACGAACGGCTTGAAATCACTTCATGTGTCTGAAATAATTTATGCTGCTACCTGACGTGAAAACATCATGGTAAAGGCGACAGCCAGGTATATTATACCCACCAAAGTTTTCCAGTGCTGGAACGAGGGTATTACATGCCCTGCAAATCACTTTGTGACAACGGGGGTCCTCTCGGGTACCTGCCCAATTCCTCTCGACGCCCCAGCTCACCTGTGCTCATCGTTCCTATTCTGTCATAGAAGCGGACGACATCTTTGTGACCTCGACCCTAGGATAGCTCGTTGCTATTTATTTTGCTATGAATTAAGTTAATTTTGTTACTTGAATGTATTTCTAATATTAATCTTCTTCAGGAAATTGTCTATACCCATCTAAGCCATTTTGCTTCTTTTACTTAATGCCCCCCCTTTTTTAAGCTAGAATTTAGTTTCGTAAATTTAAAATTTTAGTTGATAGTAATGCAATGATTACGTACGATTTAATGATAGGTAAGTTAACGTTACTTGCCATTTCTTAGACTTTCTTGGTCTCCTTATATAAGGTTACTTTTCGTTGAATGTCGAAAGTAAATCATTGGTTAACCTACTCTTCTGGACTTTTAAGGCTTGGCTTCGGTATCATAGGAAGTTGATAGTAATGTTCCCTAAAATACATTATTATATTATTATTATTATTATTATTTTTTTTTTTTTTTTTTTTTTTTTTTTTTTTTTTTTTTTATTTTTTTTTTTTTTTTTTTTTTTTTTTTTTTTTCTTTTTTTTTTTTTCTCTATTACAGTCCTCCAATTCGACTGGGTGGTATTTATAGTGTGGGGTTCCGGGTTGCATCCTGCTCCTTAGGAGTCCATCACTTTTCTTACTATGTGTGCCGTTTCTTAGGATCACACTCTTCTGCATGAGACCTGGAGCTACTTCAGCCTCTAGTTTTTCTAGATTCCTTTTCAGGGATCTTGGGATCGTGCCTAGTGCTCCTATGAGTTATGGGTACGATTTCCACTGGCATATCCCATATCCTTCTATTTCCTATTTTCAGATCTTGATACTATCCATTTTTTTTTCCCTCTCTTTCTCTTCAACTCTGGTGTCCCATGGTATTGCGACATCAATGAGTGATACTTTCTTCTTGACTTTGTCAATCAACGTCACGTCTGGTCTATTGCACGTATCACCCTATCCGTTCTGATACCATAGTCCCAGAGGATCTTTGCCTGATCGTTTTCTATCACTCCCTCAGGTTGGTGCTCGTACCACTTATTACTGCAAGGTAGCTGATGTTCTTGCACATGGCTCCAGTAAGGAGGGCTTTTGCCACTGAATCATGCCTCTTTTGTACTGGTTCTGTGCAAGTGCCGGCCATTCACTTGCTATGTGGTTTATGGTTTCATTTTTCGTATTGCACTTCTACATATGGGAGAGATGTTATTTCCGTCTATCGTACTTTGAACATATCTGGTTCTTAGGGCCTGATCTTGTGCCGCTGTTATCATTCTTCAGTTTCCTTCTTTAGCTCTCCACTCTGTAGCCATTGCCAATTGTCATCGCTGGCTAGTTCTTTAGTCTGCTCATGTATTGTCCGTGCATTGGTTTGTTGTGCCAGTCCTCTGTTCTTTCTGTCTTTCTCCTGTCTCTGTATATTTCTGGGTCTTCGTTACTTTTATTAATCCTTCTTCCCATGCACTCTTTAGCCACTCGTTCTTCACTGGTTTTCAGATATTGCCCCATTGCTCATGTTTTCAATGTTGACGCAGTCCTCTATACTTAGTAGTCCTCTCCCTCCTTCCTTTCGTGTTATGTATAGTCTGTCCGTATTTGCTCTTGGGTGTAGTGCTTTGTGTATTGTCATTTGTTTCCTGGTTTTTCTGATCTATGCTGCGGAGTTCTGCCTTCGTCCATTCCACTATTCCTGCGCTGTATCTGATTACTGGCACTGCCCATGTGTTTATGGCTTTTATCATATTTCCGGCGTTGAGTTTTGACTTGAGTATCGCCTTGAGTCTCTGCATATATTCTTTCCTGATCGTGTCCTTCATCTCTTGGTGTTTTTATATCTCCTCCATTCATTATTCCCAGGTATTTGTATCCTGTCTCATCTATGTGTTTGATGTTGCTCCCATCTGGTAGCTTTATCCCTTCAGTTCTCGTTTACTTTGCCTTTTTGTATGTTGACTAAGGCGCATTTTTCTATTCCAAACTCCATTCTGATGTACCCAGATACAATCCTTACAGTCTGGATTAGGGTATCATTCCTTGATGCTCTTACCATAACAGATTGATGTCGTCCATGAACATCAGATGGTTGATTTGTTGCCTCTTTTTCTTGAGTTGGTACCGGCATCCATCTTCTGTAGTACTTTTGTCATGGGAATCATGGCTACTACGAAGAGTAGTGGGGACAGTGAGTCGCCCTGGAAGACCCCTCTCCTGATATTAACCTCTGCTAGTTCTTATTCCAGAGCTTGTAAGTATTGTATTCCAGTTGCGCCATTGTATTTTTGAGGAAGCTGATGGTATTTTCCTCTGCCCCATATATTTTCAGGCATTCTATTAGCCATGTGTGTGGTACATGTCGAAGGCTTTCTTATAGTCTATCCATGCCATGCTTAGGTTGGTTTTCCTTTCTCCTACTGTTCTTCATTACCATTTTGTCTATCAGGAGCTGGTCTTTTGTGCCCCTACACTTCCTTATTATTATTATTATTATTATTATTATTATTATTATTATTATTATTATTATTATTATTATTATTATTATTATTGTTATTATTATTATTATTATCATCATTATGGAAAAAGTTCACAGAGCCAATGACTTGAAGTTCAAGGCGTGCGGGGAAGGTTATTCTTACATAACGACTACAACATTTATGACCAATAGCAAAATGGTGAAGCTAACTACTTCACTGATATTATTCTTATTAGCGATAAAGCCAGTACTGGGTTTGAATGAAATCGCTCTAATCAGGATCTGGAGAAAAAAAATATACTACCAAGCCAAACATTGTTCCCTTTTATTTTTCCATCTCCAAAACCAACTTTCAGAATTCTGTAAGTCCATTTTAAGGTT
>NC_087208.1:39659249-39676749 GCF_015104395.2 Macrobrachium nipponense | reverse complement strand
ATATAATGAAGGTAGCCAAGTTGAATAAAATTTGTTATCAAACTGAGTAAAATAGATTAAAGCAAAAAAGGAAAAAAGTGTTCCTCATAGAAATTATAAAAATCTGTTTATGTTTGTCTTAACAAAACTATTTGCCATTTCATAAAGCAACGGAAACCCTGGGAGTTTTAGTCTTGTAACTTTTAAGCGATTTACTTACATAACCTATGCAGACAGTCAGTACATAGCTTGTGATTATGTCGTTGTTTTATTTGTTGTCATTCCTGTATAATCATTATCCATCGTTTAAGAAGTATTTATCACATACATTTTAATTCAAATGTTTTCTGGGTACTGTTCCTTTGGATTTTGTTGTAATATACCTTCTCTGACCTTCCTTGATTGCTTATGATTACAACAACAACAACAATAATAATAATTATTATTATTTATTTTTAAATACCCTCTTTTAAACAAATTTTGTCGAAAAAATGGCAGAATTAAGCCGACTGATCCTAAATATTTTTTTTTCAGGGGTGGGAACCTTAAAATGGACTTACAGAATTCTGAAAGTTGGTTTTGGAGATGGAAAAATAATAGGGATAATGTTAGGCTTGGTCGTATTATTTTTTTTCTCCAGATCCTGATTAGAGCGATTTCATTCAAACCCAGTACTGGTTTTTATCGCTAATAAGAATAATATCAGTGAGTAGTCAGTTAGCTTCACCATTTTGCTATTGGTCATAAAAGTTGTAGTCGATATGTATTGAATAACCTTCCCCGCACGCCTTGACTTCAAGTCATTGGCCTCTGTGAACTTTTCCATAATAATAATAATAATAATATAATAATAATAATAATAATAATAATAATAATAATAATAATAATAATAATAATAATAATAATAATATAATAAAATTCTATTTTAGGGAACAATTAACTTTAATTCACTTCCTAGGATACCAAAGCCGAGCCTTAAAAGTCCAGAAGAGTAAGTTAACCAATGATTTACTGTCAACCAACGAAAAATAACTTTATATAAGGAGACTCAGAAAGTCTAAGAAATGGCGAGTAAAATGCAAGATCTAATGATAACTCACCTATCATTAAATCCCACGTAATCATTGCATTACTATCAACTATAGTGTTAAATTACCAAACTGAATTCTAGCTAAAAAAAGGCATTAAGTTAAAGAAGCAAAATGGCTTAGAACGGGCAAAGACCATTTCCCGAGGAAGAATAATATTAGAAATATATTCAAGTAACAAAAAGAACTTAATTCATAGCAAAATAAATAGCAACGAGCTGTCCTAGAGTCGAGGTCATAAAAGATGTCGTCCGCTTCTATGACAGAATAGGAACGATGAGCACCGGTGAGCTGGGGCGTCGAGAATAATTGGGCAGGTACCCGAGAGGACCCCCGCTGTCACAAAGTAATTTGCAGGGCATGTAATACCCTCGTTCCAGCACTGGAAAGCTTTGGTGGCTATAAAATACCTGGCTGTCGCCTTTACCATGATGTTTTCATGTCAGGTAGCAGCAGAAATTATTTCAGACACATGAAGTGATTTCAAGCCGTCCGTAAGAAGTGATCCGGATGGCAACTTGCTCGAAGACTGAATTAATTTGTTAAAGAAACAGGACATAAGAATTCCATAGCACAGGCTTATTTATTTATTTATTTATTTATTTATTTATTTATTTATTTATTTATTTATTTATTTTATTTATTTATTTATTGTTAAATCCTATAGAGACGGAATATCCTAAGTAGTGGGCCGCATATATTCTGCATTTCCACAACAGAAAATTAAGAAGCCCTTTTATCCCTTTTATCTACACTAATTTTGTAATTTAGAAATGTATCAGCAATCAACGAGTTTTGGTTTAGATTATATCAATTAATGAGAACATTATCTAGGTATATGTATCAGCCATGTCACCCACTTGAAACCTCTATACTGAAGGTGAGACCGACACATCATCTCTTTAAACGATCACGCCAGTTAGGTGTTTGATCGGTAATCCGCTTACGAAGCAGATAGTGACTAGTTCTTTTCAAAAGCTAATATAGGAAATAATGCTTAATTTATCTGCTTCCGTTATTATATCAATATTTTTCAGAAGCTAAGATGTCTTTGATAAACGTATTGAGGAGCAATATGAGTGTTCTTTCAAACAAACTACTCTAGATTCCCTTTTTCCAAATATAAGAATTACACACATCTTCACAGACAGATTCTAGGTGCCTAAGATTTCAGCCACAATATACTTGAGTGCAATAACTCTTTGATGGCCCTTTTAAAGTTTAATGCCTTTTGTAGGCATTAGTTCGTGCACTGTATCTTCTTTGTCATAATATATATATATATATTATATATATATATATATATATATATATATATATATATGGTATATATATATATATATTTATTTATATATATATATATATATATATATATATATATATAAATATATATATATATATATACAATATATATATATATCTATATATATATATATATATATATATATATATATATATATATATATCTATATAGATATCTAGATATATATATATATATATATATATATATATATATATATATATATATATATATATATATATATGTATTATATATATATATATATATATATATATATATATATATATATATATATATATATGGGTGGGTGGGTGTGTAAGCATGAAAACTTGAGCAGTGATTTACATTCTCTCTCTCTCTCTCTCTCTCTCTCTCTCTCTCTCTCTCTCTCTCTCTCTCTCTCTCTTCAAGGTTTTGTTATTATACTTATTTTCAAATTGAAACTAGGAAATGAATTATAGGTTTTTGGTTTGAAGATTGAGAAAGTTTTTCTACATTATGAATAATAATAATAATAATAATAATAATAATAATAATATAATAATAATAATAATAATCAATAATAATATAATAATAATAATAATAATAATAATAATAATAATAATATCTTGGTTAAAGTGCATATTCCAAGGTAACTGCTTCTTCTTTTATTGAATCTTATAAAAGCAATCACCTTGATAGGAAAGTCATTCTCCGTGATGTCTTATGCACCATAATTCAATTTCTTTCGTGTCGATAACCTAGAAAAATGAGCAGGTATCACTCGTTGCAAATCATAACCAAGTATTACAATATGCGTTACAATAAAAGCCTTACTAATTCGTTGTCTTTTGGGCCCTGCAAGAAACAGCGGAAGGTCAGGAAACGTTTTGAAATTGGGGCTTGAAAACTGGTAAGAGAGACGTGGGAGGCGCCTAGTTTACCTTGCCTTCGAGTATATATATCGAGAGGAGGAAGAGGATAACACAGTAATTCTTCTTGGTACTTCAACAAGAACACAATGCATTCTAAGGTAAACTGAATCTCCAGTGGTAATAAGTTTTCAGGTGGAGAAAGGATTTGCTGTAGCTGAATCTTTCAAATGCTCTAGAATATTCATATGTAATATAGGCTTTCTTGAGTTAGACTTTAGAGGATATGAGAACTTGCAGAATATTCTTTAAAATCTTATGTTCATAACTAATTTTATGTTTGAAATATAACTTTAATTATGGTTCTTCCACCAGGTCATCTTGGTCGTTCTGGGCATGGCTGCCCTAGTTGCAGCTGACAGCTTCGAAAGCTTCGAGAGATATTCCTATGCCCCACCCAGGCCAAGAGCAAGATAAGTAACAAATGTGTTTTCTGTGTTTTATCATACTTTTTTATAATTTTTTGTATCTATATGGAATAACAAGTCAAGATATCAATGATTTTTCGTTCGACTAATAACTCATACTTCCTTTCCAGTTCTCCTCAGGATCCGAATGGAGTCCTACGAGTCCAGCGAGGCTCGTTACAACTTCCAACTGGGCCGTCAACCACGCCCCCCCCTACCCGCAACGACTTCGGACACCAGGAGCAACGCAACGGAGACGACACCCAGGGATCCTACTACGTCCAGCTCCCCTGAACGGCCGCCTGCAGAGGGTCGCCTACCGACGTCGATGGTGACGACGGATACGTCGCCGAAGTCACTTACCAGGGAGAGGCTCGCTTCCCCGACTCAGACGAATCCTTTGAGTCACGCGAGTTGCCCCAGGTATGCTCCTCCAAGGAGGTCCTACTTCGACTCCAACGAATCCAAGTAAAGACTTCGCGGTAATCTACCACCGATATGGAAGTCTCAGATGATACCAGACTCGTATTTATTTTGTAACTTATCTTCTGTAAATAAATCATGAAAGAGAATATCCGCTGCTTTCGTTTACCCTGTCGTTCTTTTCATCGTCGTTGGCATTATGATGCAAAGAAAAAAATACTCTATCTATGAAGTCTTGAAACTATATTACACAGTACAGAGGGATGGAAATATTCCATAAAGAGCTTAGGTCATTGAAAATATTCATATTCCTTCAGCATATAGATATAATGAGGTAGCCAAGTTGAATAAAATGTGTTATCAAATGAGTAAAATGGATTAATGCCAAAGAAAAAACTGTTCCTAAAGAAATGACAAAACTTCTTCATTTTCTCTTATAGGGAAAATTATTTGCCAGTTCCTTCATAAAGCAAAGGAAACTCTGAGAGTTTTTACTTTTGAGATTATATTCAGTGTTTTTATTTGTTGTCATCCCTGTATAATCATTATCCATCGTTTAAGAACTATCTATCACATATATTTAACTCAAATGTTTTCTGCGTACTGTTCCTTTGGATTTGGTTCTAATGTACCTTCTTTGACTTTTCTTTGTGGTCGTTTATGATTACAACATTACAACAACAACAACAACAACAACAACAACAACAACAATAATAATATTAATAATAATAATAATCATAATCATAATAATGATAATAAATTATTTTGTTCTCTATCACAGTCCTCTAATTCGACTGGGTTGTATTTATAGTGTGGGGTTCCGGGTTGCATCCTGCCTCCTTAGGAGTCCATCACTTTTCTTACTATGTGCGCCGTTCTAGGATCACACTCTTCTGCATGAGTCCTGGAGCTGTTTCAGCCTCTAGTTTTTCCAGATTCCTTTTCAGGGATCTTGGGATCGTGCCTAGTGCTCCTATGATTATGGGTACGATTTTCACTGGCATATCCATATCCTTCTTATTTCTATTTTCAGATCTTGATACTTATCCATTTTTTCCCTCTCTTTCTCTTCAACTCTGGTGTCCCATGGTATTGCGACATCAATGAGAGATACTTTCTTTCTTGACTTTGTTAATCAACGTCACGTCTGGTCTGTTTGCACGTATCACCCTATCCGTTCTAATACCATAGTCCCAGAGGATCTTTGCGTGATCGTTTTCTATCACTCCCTCAGGTTGGTGCTCGTACCACTTATTACTGCAAGGTAGCTGATGTTTCTTGCACAGGCTCCAGTGGAGGGCTTTTGCCACTGAATCATGCCTCTTTTTGTACTGGTTCTGTGCAAGTGCCGGGCATTCGCTTGCTATGTGGTTTATGGTTTCATTTTTCGTATTGCACTTCCTACATATGGGAGAGATGTTATTTCCGTCTATCGTTCTTTGAACATATCTGGTTCTTAGGGGCCTGATCTTGTGCCGCTGTTATCATTCCTTCAGTTTCCTTCTTTAGCTCTCCCCTCTATAGCCATTGCCATGTGTCATCGCTGGCTAGTTCTTTAGTCTGTCTCATGTATTGTCCGTGCATTGGTTTGTTGTGCCAGTCCTCTGTTCTGTCTGTCATTCTCCTGTCTCTGTATATTTGTGGTCTTCGTCTACTTTTATTAGTCCTTCTTCCCATGCACTCTTGAGCCACTCGTCTTCACTGTTTTCTTAGATATTGCCCCAGTGCTCTGTTCTCGATGTATACTGCCAGTCCTCTATACTTAGTAGTCCTCTCCCTCCTTCCTTTCGTGTTATGTATAGTCTGTCCGTATTTGCTCTTGGGTGTAGTGCTTTGTGTATTGTCATAGGTTTCCTGGTTTTCTGATCTATGCTGCGGAGTTCTGCCTCCGTCCATTCCACATTATTATTATTATTATTATTATTATTATTATTATTATTATTATTATTATTATTATTATTATTATTATCATTATTATTATTATTATTATTATTATTATTATTATTATTATTATTATTATTATATTATTATTCTCTCTCCATCAGGGCTGATATTGGTAATAGCTGGCCGATGTTCATATCTTGGTTAAGGAAATGTCATCTAGAAATACTAATTTATTGATATGATAACTAATTAGTATTTTTAGAAGACATTTCCTAACCAAGATATGAACATCGGCCAGCTATTACCAAATATTAGCCCTGATGAGAAGAGAATAATAAGAAGAATTGAAAAACCATTTATAAAATCAATTCCACTGATGCTGCCTTCCTCTTTAACAAAACATGTTTGAGAGAGGGTTTCCTACCTTCATATTATTATTATTATTATTATTATTATTATTATTATTATTATTATTATTATTATTATTATATTAGTAGAGGATGTTTGCTTTCATTAAAACCCTTTTTCAGGGGAACCTTAACATGGGCTTAAAGAATTCTGAAATGGTTTTGGAGGGCACAATGTTTGGCGTGGTCATATTTCTCCAATCCTGATTACAGCGATTTCATTCAAACCCAGTTCTGGTTTTTATGGCTAACAAGAATAGTGTCAGTGATGTTATTAGCTCACCAGGTTTGCTATTGGAGGTCATGAATGTTGTAGTCGATAGTAATGCATAACCTTCCTCCCTTCCCTCCTCCACCACCCCCCCCCCCCCACCCCCCCCCCCCCCCCCCCCCCCCCCCCCCCCCGCCTCAAAAAAGAAAAAATGTTTTTACTGAGGAAAGTTATCGGTCATGACCTCCTTAAGAATTGTGCACTACTGACACTTTCTGGGACCTACTGAAGCTGATCGGAAATTCAGATTGAGCTTTAGTAGACCCATTGCGGTAATAGTTTAATCGAGATCTATAAGGTAGCAAGTGGGCAAATTCCAAACGAAGAAGTCAGTCGTCCTGTTCAGATTTCTGACATGCTGAGTTTAGTAAGTAAAGTTATTTATCTATTTTTCAATTTTTTAAAAATTTCATTGACCCGTTAGAACGTTAATCATCATGAATGTTACACTGAAAAAAAAATTAAAATGGTTTTTTTCTCCAAAATGCTGTAAGCTCTAATAGTTATGTAGCTTAGATTGATGAAACTACTGATTTCTCATGTCGAACAGGAAAGTTTGATGACCTTGAATGACCTAGGGGATTGATCTTGGCAGAATCTTCGATTCCAAGAAGCGGATCTTATCAAGTCTTCCGTCTCAAAATGGGACCTTCAGAAGGATCGTCAGCAACTGACATTTAAGCTTTAATAGTCTGGTTTTCCTGCAGACACTCGGTAACACCTCTTCAATGTTTGTTTTCTGTTTTCAGAATGCCATCAACATTCCATACTGGTGCCCCTCGTTTTATTGAGCCTCCCGGCATATTCTGGTCTGCAGTCAATTAGGTGTCAGCGTTCTTAAGAAGACAAGAGGGACAGATGTCTACACTTCTAAAGAGTCATTTACCTCAATTAATTCTCTTGTTACATCCCATTTATACTGCCGTTTTCCTCTCATTTAAGCTTCGTTTAATTTTTTTTTTCTTTTGTTTATTTTACCTATCACCAGGCAACAGGAGTCCAGTAAGCAACTAAATGACGCTGGGTCTCCAGGAGTCTTCTTCCTGAGGGTTACGGTCAAAGATATCAGAGCTTGTGACTTTCTCCTGTGTGGTTGACTTCTTTGTCACCTGAGCTCCGTTGCAAACGACTGGTTTATACTCGGGAGCTTGACCTGGTGTAAACAAAGATTTCCTAATTAGAACATTAGCAAGAAGACGATGAATCGACGCTTGCTAAATGAGTTGGACTTAGTTTGATTAGTGTTTCGAATTTGATAGAGGTAATGGACGTACAGGGACTAATATGGCTTGACGACTGCGGCATGTATTGATTATTGCTTTGATTGAATTAAAATCTAGGGAATGAACAACAGGCTAAAAATATAATCCTTAATAGCTTTTACAGAATTTTACCGGAATTTACAGAATTACCTGCTGTTAAAAATAGTTTTGTGTAGGACTATATTGCTCTCAACACATAATAATAATAATAACAACAATAATAATAATAATAATAATAATAATAATAAATAATAATGTATAATAATAATAATAATAATAATAATATAATAATATATAATATGATTAATATTTATGTTGAAGTAAAGTAAGAAATAAAGAAGACGCATCTAAGATGAAGATGAAGAAGAAGAAGAAAGACATGAATATAATAGTGAACTCCTACGCTGAAATCATCAAGCAAATGTAAGAGAGCAGTATTAATATCCATGACATAAGGTCACTCTAATAAGATTTCATAATTGGAGTTACAACATTTTATTCTCCTGACTTGTTCTCTGTACCCGAAAAATCATTATGACTTTTATATCATTGCACTCTAAATGAATTCCTAATTCACATTGCATACATTGATGTAATTTTTTCCATCATGTTATGCGCAAAAGTAGCGTGAGGTCAAAGGACGTTTGGAAATTGGGCCACAAAAACTGGACTTAGGAGGGAAGGCGTTGCCCACCAGCCAAGTCTTTGCCGAATATATATAAAGCCTTCGAAGAGGACAAGGCTGTGTACTCATCTTGAGGCTTCGACGAGAACAAGATGCATTCTAAAGTAAGCTCAAATACTCCACATTTTGAAGCATTGCTGATATTGTAATAAAATAGTCTGAGAATAATGATAGCTTCAGAGTAGAGAAACATTACTTACAGTTTCACCTTCTACTTTTCTTGTTATTGTAATTTCTTGTGGTTCCTTTCGTAGGTTGCTTTGGTAGTGTTGGGTTTGGTTGCCGTTGTTGCAGCTGACAGCTTCGAGAGCTTCGAGAGATATTCCTACGCTCCACCCAGGCCAAGGGCAAGAGTAAGTAACAATGGGCCTTAGGCTATTTACTAGTTGTAAGCTATGTTTCATTATAAGTCTTTTTATCTGAATAGCTACATAAAATAACATATCGAGATATGAATGAGTCTAAAATAGAGTTATAATCCTTCCTTCCTTTCCAGTTCTCCTCAGGATCCGATGAGTCCTACGAGTCCAGCGAGGCTCGTTACAACTTCAACTGGGCCGTCAACCACGCCCCCTCCCGCAACGACTTCGGACACCAGGAGCAACGCAACGGAGACGACACCCAGGGATCCTACTACGTCCAGCTCCCCGACGGCCGCCTGCAGAGGGTCGCCTACCGCGTCGATGGTGACGACGGATACGTCGCCGAAGTCACTTACCAGGGAGAGGCTCGCTTCCCCGACTCAGACGAGTCCTTCGAGTCCCGCGAGTTCCCCAGGTATGCCGCTCCAAGGAGGTCCTACTTCGACTCCAACGAATCCAAGTAAAGACTTCGCGGGAATCTACCAGATATGAAAGTCTCAGATGATACCAGACTCAGTATTTATTTTGTAATTTATCTGTAAATAAATCATAAAGATCTTTCAGTTCAGTTTACTTTGACCTCGTAGTTTATATCAATATCTTTTAATGGGAGAATACTCCAGACTATGAATTAAATAAAGATCGAGACTTAAAGAAGAATAACATCCGGTAAAAGATGAATATAGAAGTTCCCTTGCAAACGGTCTGGATGTTATTCAAACTAGATAAGAATAACAAGGGTAAGTCAATCTGTATGATACCTCGGAAGGTGTATGGCGTATTTGTACGTCAAGGAAATTTACTATACTAGTAGTATGTATCGTGTTCACGGACCCAGAAAAAGTGAACGATAGAATTTTCAGAGATGGAATACAAAGACACTGATTACCTAGAGGTAACTATACTCTGTTTTTTCCATCTGTCCATCCGCCTGCCTGTGGTATGCGTATGGTAACACTGCAGCCGGGCTTTAGATAGTTACATTCAGCTTACATTCAACAATAATAATAACCCTATTTCGAATATTAACGGTGTAATTCGCTTACAATAAATTATTAAACACTTTTCAGTTGCAAATGTACACCCAGATATCCTTTATTTACCTAAAACTTACACATAGCGTAACACTATTTAAAGACCCGGGACGCCGGTGTTTACCCATAGAAAAGGAAAAACCACCCCAGGCGGAATGGACAGATAAGAAAAAAAAACAGAGTATAGTTTGCTGCAAACTGTATCTTAGACAAGGATTTGTTTTACCGTGACCAATAATTAAGGGCTTGTTGAGGGAACGTAACCTAGCTTTTGTATAGAAAGCTGCTGCTGTTGAAGATTAAGCTGCATAAGGCCAGCTCTTGCTCATAGAGCAGCCCGTAGAGAAAGCGTAGGAAGATCTTAAATCGTCTATGGAAAAGTCAACTTGACAAGGAGCAAAACTTCTGCTTTTTTTACCTTAGAAAGATCCTTGCCCTTCTCTTGTATTTGCAAAAGAGAATGAACAAGTAAAAAATGCACCGAAGTTTCTTCTGCGACCGGCAGAGCTTCAGTTGCTCCCTAACTTTAATCCTAAGCAAAATAAAACTACTGAGGGTAGAGAGTTGAAATTTGGTTGGTTTGATGATTGGAGAATGGATGACCAACGTACCAATTTGCAGCCCTCAAGTTTCAGTAGTTTTAAAGATGTGAGGGTGGAGGGACAAGCAAAGCCGACACAACACTTTTCTTTACAGAAAACTAAAAAATCTAAATGCTGGCGAGACCCATACCAAAGAAAAAATAAATTTGCGCGCTTAAAGCTTGTTATAATAAATTGATGTTTGTGTTTTCCCACTGGTTGATTTAAATGGTAATGCGAATTCATATTAGAGAATTCGTTATAATAAAGATTTTCATTAGAGAGAGCAAGGAAAATGTTCGAAAATCCCAAAATTTCATTGTATGAGCTGAAAAAAATAGTTTGTACCATTAAGGTCGCCGGTAAGGATTCCTATAACAAATTTATAACAATTTGTTTAGGAATATCAGCGCTAAATTATTCATATAATATATAACCATCATTCGAGGGATATCAGCGCTAAAGTCTACAGCTTATTCTGGATCCGGGTGGTATGGGGGCCCCGGGCCCCTACCAGCTGCCCATAATCAAACTGATATGTCCACACAATACGTGTATAAAAGAGTTTATTGATTTCTATTTACTTTTACCGTCATTTTAAATCAGAACAGCTTTTATTATTATCATTACTATATTATTACTATTATTTTTATTATTATTATTATTATTATTATTATTATCTTTTTTTTTTTGTTTTTTTTTTTTTTTTATTATTATTATTATTATATTCTTATTATTATTATTACTATTACTATATTATTATTATTATTATTATTATTATTAGTATTATTATTATTATTATTATTATTATTATTATTATTATTACTTATTATTATTATTATTAAATAAAAAGGGCTAAGGTATATAAATATTTCGTTGTTTTAGATTCAAATGTTCGTGGAGTGAACAGCACCTATTATGGTGAATGATTTTTCTCAAGGATGCAAACTATCTCCTCGAGTGAAATTAGTCACTGGGAGAGACAGAGACGACAGACATACAGACAGACAAAAGGAGAGCGAGGGAAAAGCGTTTCATATTTTTGAAGCCACGTAGGTATTATGTTTGTGTTTCTGTTCCAGTGGAAATTCTAAAGAGAAATTCACAGTTTGAAAATAACATATCTGTTCAAAGCACCAGTGATAAACAATGATCATGCTATTATGGAAATATTAATTGGATATAATGAACTCGCGGTTTTTGATATTATTCTTGAATATCGATGTGGAGAATTACGATGAATTCTTTTATGTGTTGATACAATTTGCTTGAGAATATAAGCGATTCTTAAAAAGCATAGAGTTATTTATCATAAAAAACTATCTTAAGCATTATATGATTGATTTCAGAAATTCATTACAACTCCTGGTGAAATATGGTGTTCAATAATACCTTTGATTTCATACAACGATTATGCGTAACATGAACATTACATAGATATATTATGAGAAAATAAATTCTTTCCACTGAAAACAAAGCATATCTTGTTTCTATTAAAAAAGCATTAAGACGTACTATGACCTGACCTGAAATAAAAACAGGGGAATCTTATTATAGATTCGAATGTGAATGAACCAGTCTTCACTAAAAGATAATTTGAGATCATGAAGTGTTTTAAGATACATATGTATAGTAAATACATTAATATTCACATTAATATAAGCATGAATGTATACAAGTATTTATGTATGTATATATTTTTGCATTATTTCCCCGATTTACCTTAATACGTCCTTACAAACACATGACAAACTATCAGAGAAGAACGATACACACATATCCATCATTTATCTAAACGAACTTCACTACTTACCTTGCATTACAACAAAACGTAGAAAAGTGTGTTAAGGCCACCTGTAAACAATAATCACCTTTTTGTGCATAGTTTTCAATAATCGCCAAAAACCATCTACGAGATACCCCGCTTAACTTCTTCGCAAACGGAAGGAAACGATGCGTTTTTGTTGTGGGGAAAGTTAGGAAACTGACCCAGAAAAAAACTGGTCATCGGCCCGAAGGGTGGGGTTACCTGAAGTCTCTTTCGATATATATAACCGGAGAGGAAGGTGAGACAACAGACTCTTCCTCTTGGGACTCCAGCGGAAACAAAATAAACGCCTTCAAAAGTAAGATGGGCTTCCAGTGTCTGTTCTTCTGAGTTCACCTGAGATTGGGAGAAGTGGAACTTATGTGTGATGTGGTGTTCATTGCCTGTTCAATTTTAATGGGTTTTTTATAATGATACTAAAATTTACACATCATTTCCTCAGGTTATCTTGGTCGTGTTGGGTTTGGCTGCCCTTGTTGCAGCTGACAGCTTCGAAAGCTTCGAGAGATATTCTTACGCTCCACCCAGGCCTAGAGCAAGAGTAAGTAACTATGTGCTTTAGACTGTATTTTTACTCTTTTTTGAATCTTCATCTGTATTTTCTTATATTTTCATTATTTTATGTATCTACGTGAAATAACATATCAAGACATTAATGAGTCTAAAGTAGACTAATAATCCTACCTTCCTTTCCAGTTCTCCTCAGGATCCGATTAGTCCTACGAGTCCAGCGAGGCTCGTTACAACTTCAACTGGGCCGTCAACCACGACCCCCTCCCGCAACGACTTCGGACACCAGGAGCAACGCGACGGAGACGACACCCAGGGATCCTACTACGTCCAGCTCCCCGACGGTCGCCTGCAGAGGGTCGCCTACCGTGTCGATGGTGACGACGGATACGTCGCCGAAGTCACTTACCAGGGAGAGGCTCGCTTCCCTGACTCAGACGAGTCCTTCGAGTCCCGCGAGTTCCCCAGGTATGCTCCTCCAAGGAGGTCCTACTTCGACTCCAACGAATCCAAGTAGACCCTGGACAACGATCTCGGTGATGTTCCTGTTAGAAGGCAGTCGACGTCGATAAGATCTTCTCTCTGGGTCTTCGATGTGTATTTATTTATTTAATAATTTATGCGAAAATAAAGCAAAACTGACATAAAAAGTATTTTCACTTTGAATACCTTTCACGTCGACGGTGATGATAGGTATATTGCTAAGGGCACCAAATTCTGAAACACTAATTTCCTAGTTTCCTTCGAATCCTACGAGACCCTTGACGCTCCCAGAAGGTTGTATTATGTCCTTCATCTAACAAATTCAAGCAAAAACATCAAAACATCCATCTTTGAACACCACATCTCTAATTAGATTAAAATTCTCTCTCTCTCTCTCTCTCTCTCTCTCTCTCTCTCTCATCTCTCTCTCTCTCTCTCTCAATGTTGTGCAAAAAAAAAACTTTCAATGAGTCAGTTAGTACCTCTCAAGATAGACAAATGCTAATTAAATTGACCCATTACGACCATGATATTTAATCCTGCGTCGATTTCCTAGAGAAAGGAGAGAGAGCGATGAGAAGCAATACAAGTCGGACATCTTGGATAGAAAATGAGGGTAGAATGCGTTCATCAAGTCTCTTTAAGTTAAATAGAAACGATCCAAAGACTCGGAGGTATAATAATCTAATTTAGAGGAACCTGTTTAACTGAGGTATAGTAGATTCACGTCACCCGTGCATCTGATGTCTAGGCCAGTCCCTTACGACGCTCCAGATCGCTGTTGATAAGCCAGTCACTGGCTGGAAACTCTCAGTCTCTCAAGAGAGCTCACATTGGCAGGATGTACATTCCACGTCTCCTGAGGGATACTTTTGAAAAACTTATGCCTCAAGAGAGGCGCAACATACAACCTGCCTATGTGAACTCTCTCGAGAGACTGAGAGTTTCCAGCCCAGTGATTGGCTTCTCAACAGCAAGTCATGAGCGTCGTTAAGGTCTGGCCTAGACATCAGATGCACAGTGATGTGAATCTACTATAGTAACCAAACTAGTTCTAACGGATAGACGCTGGAAGTTAGGGAATTTAACAGAAACTTCTAAGGATGCTTCCTTACACATAAGAGAGGCTCTTTTTGGAATAGACTGCAAGATGAAGCTGTGAATTGTATGCCTGCAGACCAATTCAAGAATATATTAGATGAAGTGACCAGTATTCTTGTTACTTGTTCATATTTCATTTAGGTTTTTTAGATGCATTAAGCTACAAATGTCCTTTCATATCCAATTCGCTCTACTTCGGAATTAATATATTTCCATATATGTCAACCGAAGAGGAATTTTGTAGTGGACAATAATTTCGTCCTCGCGTGGATTCGAACCATCGCCCAGAGAAGAAGTCAGGACTTCATTGACATCCTCGGATGGAATATTGTATCTTTGAGGCACCTCTAACACCCTGGTTAATCTCTCTCTCTCTCTCTCTCTCTCTAACTCTCTCTCTCTCTCTCTCTCTCTCTCTCTCTCTCTCATAGGTTACCTACATTATGCTTTTTCACAATCTTCCCTTCCATGAAGAATTTACCAACATCTTGGTAAATACTGGATTGCCTTTAAAAGACCGCAGTCTTTTATGATGAACCTTAACTAAAGTGACTCTTAGAACTTTCCAACATATAATTGCTCTGTTCATAATTCATTCACTTTAACATTATCTGCTAATCTTGAATCGTATGTGTATTATCATATATAAGACTAACCAGCATCATCCCAGTGTCAGCATTTTCGTTGCAGAGGATCTGACAAACCTAAAATGGCTCCATTAATAACTCAAAAATTATTTCTTAGTCTGTGATTTGAAGTTTGCATATCTCCGAGAAAGAAGACAACCCTTAAGGCTTCCTATCAACCATTCCAGCTTCTTCTCCTCATTCTTCAGCATAAATAATCACAGCGGAAAAATAATTCTGAGTCTTGTGAAGACGTAATTCGTTGCTTCTGGATCAGGGGAATTCGATGTACGGTTCATGAACCACCTACAGACACCCACCTACAGTACCTAACTTGTTCGTCTGCTCCATTATTCATTAATAAAATTAATCTCTTTTAAACAGTATGGATGGATGAATGGAGTAGGTTCAGAAGGGGACATAACAGCACGGGCTCTTGTTCCCAGAGTAGCCTGTAATTGATAATGTGGACGTTCGACTGCTGAAGAAGATTCGAAGAGATCTTTGGTTACCCGGGCCACAGGGAGCAGATTGGAAATCTTTAAGCTCGTGTTGCTTATACATCCTCTGACTGAGAACCACCATTTTTCTCTAAACTAATCCGTCATTCATAGACTTTGGGAAAAGACAATAACATTTACTTATTTTCAAAATCTCTCGCCTTCTCTTTCTTCAATACCATAATTGAATATTAAAATCAATTCCTCTCTCCAAAAGAATTTTGTTTCCAACCTTTATACTTTCCAGGTAACTAACGTAATTTTCTGCCTAATTCTGAATTGCCACCCAACAATGATAGTCATTTCATGCTTTCTCATCTAAATATCAGCTACTAACTTTCGCATCCATCTTTCTTCTGTATGTAGTCATCAATAATATGTCTTACGTAACTTTGAAAAGGTTCCTGGTATAAGTATTGTCTCTTTGAACAGTTATTGAAATAATAATAATAATAATAATAATAATAATAATAATAATAATAATAATAATAATAATAATAATAATAATAATAATAATAATAATAATAATAATAATATCTGAAAACCAGTGAAGACGAGTGGCTAAAGAGTGCATGGGAAGAAGGACTAATAAAAGTAGACGAAGACCCACAAATATATAGAGACAGGAGAATGACGACAGACAGAAGAAGACTGGCACAACAAACCAATGCACAGACAATACATAAGACAGACTAAAGAACTATCCAGCGATGACACGTGGCAATGGCTACTGAGGGGAGAGCTAAAGAAGGAAACTGAAGGCCCTAAGAACCAGATATGTTCAAAGAACGATAGACGAAAATAACATCTCTCCCATATGTAGGAAGTGCAATACGAAAAATGAAACCATAAACCACATAGCAAGCGAATGCCGGACACTTGCACAGAACAAGTACAAAAAGAGGCATGATTCAGTGGAAAAAGCCCTCCACTGGAGCCTGTGCAAGAAAAACCATCAGCTACCTTGCAGTAATAAGTGGTACGAGCACCAACCTGAGGGGGGAGGATAGAAAACGATCACGCAAAGATCCTCTGGGACTATGGGTATCAGAACGGATAGGGTGATACGTGCAAAGAGACCAGACGTGACGTGTGATTGACAAAGTCAAGAAGAAAGTATCACTCATTGATGGTCGCAATACCAATGGGACACCAGAGTTGAAGAGAAAGAAAGAAATGAAAAAATGGATAAGTATCAAGATCTGAAAATAGAAATAAGAATGGATATGGGATATGCCAGTGGAAAGGAAATCGTACCCATAATCATAGGAGCACTAGGCACGATCCCAAGATCCCTGAAAAGGAATCTAGAAAACTTAGAGGTTGAAGTAGCTCCAGGACTCATGCAGAAGAGTGTGATCCTAGAAACGGCACACATAGTAAGAAAAAGTGATGGACTCCTAAGGAGCCAGGATGCAACCCGGAACCCCACACTATAAATAACCACCCCAGTCGAATTGGAGGACTGTGATAGAGCAAAAAAAAAAAAATAAATAAATAAATGATAATAATAATAATACCCTCTTTCAAAAAGGATACGCCAGTGGAAATTGCACCCATAATCATAGGAACACTAGGTACGATCCCAGGATCCCTGAAAAGGAACCTGGAAAAACTAGAAGCTGAAGTAGTTCCAGGCTCATGCAGAAGAGTGTGCTAACTAGGACCAACGCACAAATTGAAAAAATTGATGGACTCCTAAGGAGGCAGAATGCAACTCGGATCCCCACACTATAAAAACCACCCAGACGAATTGGATGACTGTGATAGACCAAAAAATAAATAAAGGAATAAATAAATAATAAAAAATAATAGATAAATAAAATAATAAGTAATAATAATTTAAGCGGGAAACATT
>NC_087208.1:39591749-39654249 GCF_015104395.2 Macrobrachium nipponense | reverse complement strand
TTCCGCTGTTTCTTGCAGGGACCAAAAGAGAAGGGAATTAATGATCTTTTATTTGACGTTTATGATAAGATTTGTGAACGTTACTTGGTTATTGTTTGCTAAAAAAAATCTCATTTTATTTTTCTTATTTACAAAAGGTAATATACTTCTTTTATTATGATATATATCCTGAGTGGAAAACGTAATAAATTTCACCCTTCACGATTATTTTTTTTAGAAAACACCACCAGCATAAAGGTGTAAATACGGAGGGTGTATTTATCTACAATGAATTACCTATAAATACGGAGGGTGTATTTATCTACAGTGAATTACCTAAATGCGGAGGGTATATTTATCTATAATGAATTACCTATGAATAAAGGAAGTGTATTTGCCTACAATGAATTACTTAAATACGGAGGGTATATTTATCTATAATGAATTACCTATAAATAAGGAGGGTGTATTTTATCTACAATGAATTACCTATAAATACACAAGGTCATAATTACTCCTACAATGAATTGCCTATCTCATTGTTTATATTCATAATTGTTTGAATAGAAAAGCGGTTACTTTGTAAAATGTATCTCATTTCCGTCTGTTTGTTTTATACACTACAAATTGTTGTATTATTATTATTATTATTATTATTAACTGAACATTCTAAATATTCAAACCAAAACGCTGTTACTTGACTACTGAGTTTGCAAACAATAATAATGTTAACAAATACAAAAAAACGAGAGAGAGAGAGAGAGAGAGAGAGAGAGTAATTTACAAACCAGAGCTTCGAGAAAATTCTGGATAGCTATTCACCGAGACAGATACTTGTACCTGTAACATTCTCTCCGACCGACGCAACGTAAGACATGTTATTGCTAAAAACATAAAAAGGAAAGATACGCAATCCTCTGTTAATGACTTTGAGCGTTTATTGTGAATGAAGGCAAAATTAGAAGAGTTAGTCAGTAGTTGATATCTAGACATATAGGCATAACAAGTCTTGTTAGGGATAGGCAGAAAATTACCTCATTTGCCCCCAAAGTATTAAGGGTTGGAAACGATATATTCTTGGCAAGAAGAATTAAGTTTAAAATGCTTTTCTGGTATTGAGGAAAGACAAAGTGAGAGATTTTGAAAATAGATAAATGCTATTGTCTTTTCATAATGTTTATGAATGACGGATTAGATTTAAAAGAAGGGGGGAGGGGAAGGTTTCTCAGTCAGAGGATGTATAAGCAACACGAGCTTAAAGATTTCCTACCTGCTCCTTGTGGCCCGAGAAACCAATTCTCCTCGAAGCTTCTTAAGCAGTCCAACGTCCATATTATCAATTACAGGCTGCTCTGGGAATAAGAGCCTTTGCTGTTATGTCCTTTACTTAACCTATTCCATTCATCCATCCACACCTTCTAAAACAGATTCATATTGTCGATAGATAATAGTGTAGATGAACAATAAACTTAATGATTAGAGTGGGTCATGAACTGAACACCGAATTTCTCTGATCCTGAAACGAAGAAATACACCTGTCTAAGAACCAGAATTATCTTTCAGTTATGAAAAAACTATGACTTTCAAGTCACTTGCTGAGGAAGAATTTTTTTTATATAATTGGGAATTTATAAATTTTGCCAGATGCTAATTAGCCTGCTATGATCTTACACACACAACTCAAGCTGAGCTGACAACGTTGCAGTGGATGAAGAATTAAATTAGTAATATTGCTGGTCATTCTTTCTATTATTAATATTTTTTCACAGAATGACGATAGTAACATTATGTACAGAATACTTGTAGTAATTTATTACAGCAACCTATGAGAGAGAGAGAGAGAGAGAGAGAGAGAGAGAGAGAGAGAGAGAGAGAGAGAGAGAGAGAGAGAGAGGTGCTTTAAAGACTTACTATTCCATCCGAGAAGGCACCTTTAAAGAGTTAAATAAAAAAAATTAGTAAATAAATAACAGGTATATCGATCACTTTCCAACCTTATGCTTCAATTGGTCTGTAGCAATATCAATCACAACCTTAGCTTGTAGTCTGTTCCACAGTTAGTCTCTCTTGAGTTGAAGAAAGCTCCCACAGTGTCTGAAACGTGCCTGTTCAGCTTACCTCTAAGTAGACGTTTTCCAAGAGCCCAAATGAAGACGTTCTGGACTCCGATGACGTTATTCGAGTTTCTCTGACTATTATTGTTTCTAATCTTTCCTTACCATTCTGGGATGGCGACCAAAACTAAACATTATGGCCTAAGTGGGTCAGACTAATTAGTACTGACTCTCAAGAGAGGATATTTTACACTAGAGAGAGAGAGACAAACAGAACAGACAGACAGACAGACAGAGAGAGAGAGAGAGAGAGAGAGAGAGAGAGAGAGAGAGAGAGAGAATAAGTCAGTGACAATTTTGTCTATTTAATAACAAATGTGGGTCTCAATAGAAGAATGTTTATCCTTTACGTTTCTTTTTCTTGTTTGCTTTTTCTGTTGACACTTTGCAATATCAAAAGTATTTCAGATAATTATCTAAGATAGAAGAGACCTAACCATTTACTGGATATCTGATGTTATTCTTGTATTATTCAGGACCAGTGACATAAAAGAAGCTCCTGAGAGCTTCACGAGACAAGTAGAATTCGAAGAAATCAGGGAAATGAACATCGCAGGAGTAGGTGACCTCAGTAATGCATCCATAGTCTAAATTCTAGTTGGAAGGTTATTCAACTAAAAGAATTCTTAATTCAGTTTTACTTTATTTACACATAAATTATAAATAAATACAACATCGAAGACCCAGAGGTGATCTCATCGACGTGGAATTTCTTCAGCAGGAGCATCACCGAGATCCTTGTCCAAGATCTACTTGGATTCGTTGGAGTCGAAGTAGGACCTCCTTGGAGCGCATACCTGGGGGATCTCGCGGACTCGAAGGACTCGTCTGAGTCGGGGAAGCGAGCCTCTCCCTGGTAAGTGACTTCGGCGACGTATCCGTCGTCACCATCGACGCGGTAGGCGACCCTCTGCAGGCGGCCGTCGGGGAGCTGGACGTAGTAGGATCCCTGGGTGTCGTCTCCGTCGCGTTGCTCCTGGTGTCCGAAGTCGTTGCGGGAGGGGGCGTGGTTGACGGCCCAGTTGAAGTTGTAACGAGCCTCGCTGGACTCGTAGGACTCATCGGATCCTGAGGAGAACTGGAAAGGAAGGCAGGATTATTACTCTATAATAGACTCATTCATATCTTGATGTTTTATTCCATGTAGATATTTAAATAAAAATATGTTATTTTATGTAGATATTTAAATAAAAAAGACTTATAATGAAGTATAGCTTACAACTAGTAAATAGCCTAAGGCCCATTGTTACTTACTCTTGCCCTTGGCCTGGGTGGAGCGTAGGAATATCTCTCGAAGCTCTCGAAGCTGTCAGCTGCAACAAGGGCAGCCAAACCCAACACTACCAAAGCAACCTACGAAAGGAACCACAAGAAATTACAATAACAAGAAAAGTAGAAGGTGAACCTGTAAGTAATGTTTCTCTACTCTGAGGCTATCATCATTCTCAGGCTATTTTATACAATATCAGCAATGCCTCAAAATGTGAGTAGTTGAGCATTACTTTAAAATGCATCTTGTTCTCGTCGAAGCCTCAAGATGAGTACACTGCCTTGTCCTCTTTAGCCATCTTTATATATATTCGGCAAAGAAGACTTGGCTGGTGGGCAACGCCTTCCCTCCTAAGTCCAGTTTTTGTGGCCCAATTTCCAAACGTCCTTTGACTTCACGCTTCTTTTGCGCATAACGTCTGCAGGAAAAAATAACATTGAATTCGTGTGCAATATTTTGGTAGATACGTTTGTGAAAAATAATGTATTATAACATTAGTAATGAACTTCCTTGAAATCAGCGATAATTTCAGTGTTACCATCGTATTTCTGAAATCATATTGAAGTGCTATTATCCCAAGGATAATAATCCCACTTCTTAGTCCCTATTGTTTTGATAATATCAGTCATGTCAAAATTCCTTTCGCAACCAACCCGCCCCCCCTTTACTTTAACACTAATATTGTAGTCAGACACAGACACTATACATATATATTATATATATATATATATATATATATATATATATATATATATATATATGTATATATATATATATACATATATATATATATATATATATATATACTATATATATATATTTGAATATGCATATATGTATGTATGTAGGTACATATTTATGTGTGTGTACGTGCATGCATGGGTATGCATAATACTTCACATAACAGATAATAGAAGCATCATTCTTCCTTGGGCTACTCTGCACTAAAAGAAAATATCTTTATACAAATATACTTTTGCATATGCGCTTGTTGATATACTACCAAACTCTTACATATACTCTAAGTGTGTGTATATCTCTACGAACGTCGAAACATCCAAGTTCATCTAAAAAAGCATGCACATCATCACAGTAATCCATAATGTATCTTAAGTTTTTTTTTTTTGTTCCTTTGCGTCAGTTTGAAACAAATTTTTTGTTGTCACTAATATCAGTGAGTTTTTAAGAATTCCTCACAGGGCATAATGTCAGATTGTAATAAGTTTTAATATCGCGGATATGGAAGTGTTTGGGTGCGTCATTGCTACTAGGTATGAATTACGCAATCAATTACATGTGGTGGCATGGATGAATGCACGTATTGTATATAGTTTGTTTTGCATTTACGCACACACACATATTCATATACACACACACACACACACACACATATATATATATATATACATATGTATTATAAATATATGTTTATATGCATATGTACACGCACATACTACATACACACACAAACACACACACACATACATATATATATATATATATATATATGACTGGCAAAAATGTTCTGTAACAACAGAATGTCACGTGTAATTTTATAGCAGCAACTGCCGGGTACAAGAGTCAAATGATGGAATCGGCCTTAATAAAAGAGAAGCAGGTAATGAACATCTCAAAAGGGGCGTGGATTTCGGATGTCGTCGACCAAGTTTTTATTCAACCAACGCTTAAGAATATTAAAGGAAGATTATCAGCGGGGTGACCTAAATGGCTTACTTGTGGACGGATCTCTTGGTATAAATCTACCACCTTTTCTGTAAACTTTTCTCATTCATATACCTGAAGAGAGAGACAGCAAGTCTCTGAAATATAGTCACTCCTCTCTATATTTTGGTGTATGGGCTCCTTTTATTAGATATATATATATATATATATATATATATATATATATATATATATATATAGTATGTATGTATGTATATATATATGTGTATATATATATATATATATATATATATATATATATATATATCTTATATAATATATATTATATATATATATATAGTACATACAGAACTTAGTAAACGCCAAGTGATTACTCGCAAATCTCTGACATTTGGTAAAATACTGAGAATCCTATTACGGATAACAATCATTACATATCATTAGTCCAGGCTACATGAAAAGTCCTCTACTCCACATTACTCTCATCAGCTGCCAAAAGACGTCCATCACGTCGACGCCCCATCCACCGAGAGTCGATTTACAGCATCGTCTTCCTGTCAAAAATTCCAATTGGGAAATTTCTCAGCAGCGCATACTAGTCCAAGGTCCTAGGGGTGGTGGGCGGGGTGGGGGGGGGAGCCGTCGGACGATGTCTTGCAACGGCAGCTCCGTCGAGATAAAGAAGTCGACCACCAGACGGGCAACGAAAGAAATCGGAAGCAACGCGTCCTTGGCCCTCCCTTTTGTTGGGAGATTTCTCTAGAGACTCGCCAGCCAGCCAGCGAGGCTTCTGTTGCCTTACGTTACGGCAGGTAAATGGGTTAAAGAAAAAAAAAGTCAGTAAGACGGAATTAATAATGACTGGTTTATGAGAGTCAGGCTGTCAAGCTAAGCACTTGGGTGCTTTCGGCCATCCAGCCTTCAAGACGGTGAAAGGATTGAGATGGAGCTCAAGAGAATCAATAGGACTGTACGAGGAACTAAAACCCCACAACTGCAGTAAGAATTAGAGAGGTTGGATAACAAAGTGAAAGAAAGGAAGTCTGGGGAATGGAGGTAAAATAAAAGGCTAAAATTTGGGTGCAGCTACGGGCCGAAGGGACGTTGCAAACACTCTTTGGTAATGCCTACAGGGCACCACGTAAACTGCACTGACGGTGCTACCGCTACAAGTCTAAGAAGTGGGTGCAGCTAGGGGCCAAAGAGACGTTTCAAACACTCTTCAGTTATGCCTACAGTGCACCACGTGAAGGAGTGCACAAACGGCACTCTCCTTCCTACGAGGAGGACGAGAATAATGACAACAATGACGAGGCAAATCCATCGGGCTGAAGTTCGTGCGAGAAAGCAGTCGTTGACTTTCTTAAGCTGAAAATATTAGGTTTACGTTCCATTGCTGTAATTTGATTAGGAAAATGTCAGGGGCGAACCTCCAGTCCTTAAATTCTTTCGTTTCACCATTTTCTACTTCTTTGTTGCCTTCGTCGTGTTGCAATAAAAAGCCATTTTGATTTCATTTTCTCATATCGTCCGCTGTGGCGTAATCTAAAGTGAGGGTTTGACAGATCATGCAATTTCAGAAAGAAAAAAATTAGAGATGATAATGAATAGACTGAACATTTCAATTTGACACCATGATTTTTGTGGTTCAAGGACTCAACGTTTCAGATTTTTATTTGAATAAAGGTTAACTTTATAGCTATTTTATGAATATAAATATTACTCCAAAAACTGTATAAGAAAACTACTTTATATGTATACACACATTATATGTATATATATATATATATATATATATATATATATATATATATATAGTATATATATATATATATATATATATATATATATACACACAAGTATATATACACATACAATTCATATGCATACACACACACACACACACACACACACACACAAATATATATATATATATATATATATATATATATATATATATATATATATATATACAAGTTGACGAATATTTAGCAGATAAATAATTGCAATGCATTTATTAGTCTTGATTTAGGGACAGCAGAATTCCTATTGAAGGTTCTTGGTTTTTATGTTGCCATCCTCTCTCTAAAGATACAGAAATAATGGAATCTATAATTTTATATTTGCTATATAAAGTTTCTGCCCTTTTAACAGATATGCAGGGAAAAATTAATACGGTATTTAGTAAGTCTCTTTGAATCTCATCACCTGAAAAACTAGACCTCGGGGATTAACCTTTTCACTTTCCTATTTAAGTGCATATTGAACTTTAGCATAACAGGTGTAACCTTGACTTATTCTTTTTTTTTTTATTTTAGTGCTTCAGAATCGCTTATCTAATAAGACATGAGTTTCCAGTAATGATCACATATTACTTATATCCATATAGTATTCATATTAACTGCTTGAGATGACGTTTTCTTATTATTATTATAATACTGGCGTGCTTCAGGAACCTTGGTTTTTCTTAAAAGAAGTAGTACTGGTATTGTTGATTTTATTTCTCCAACAAACGCTTATTACTTAGACAAATTATGCAACTTCTTTTTGTTCAGCCACTTTTCTAAAGCTTAATTTTACTCGAGAACCTCCTGTTTTTTGTAAGTGATTCCTTTAAGTTCGACGCACCACTAGCATTGCAAAATATTAGCACCATTATACTGAGGTACCACCTAACCGCACGACCTGTATAAGCGGTTGGTTGTTCTCTTCAGATTAAATCCTAGAATCGTTCTTCAGTAAAATTTGACGGGAGTTCAAAATTCCTTCACCTGTCATTTTACAGTACCATGTAACTCCATTTGTACACTGGCCTCTTGCTCTTAACCTAACCAATCCTAGGGCATCAAAGTCTTCTTTAAATGCCCAGGGAAATAGTGACCGTAGGAGGGGCCATTGCCCCGGGCACCCCTGCATTCCTTGTCACTGTATCTTGAGTTTTACCAAGTCTTATAGGTAGTGTGACAGATCTTCAGCGGTCTCAGTAGAGGGTTTTCTATACTACTTTACCAAGCTTACGACATATCTTGTATGTTATTTCTTTCTTCATAAATTTCATACGGATCTAGATTTGATAATATCACAAGAAACACTCTTTCGTAAACTTTGCAACAATATATATTTTGGTAAAACTGAATATACTTTATAACGGCTTCTTTAACTTTGCAATCCTTTCTATTTGTAATCATTCCACGTATCCATAGGAAATGCAACTGTCGTTTGACTTAGGTCCCAAGTTACCTTCTTAAAGAATCTAAAACTAATATTAAAGGAAATTTAACCAGCTTTTTTATTGCATTTTTATTTAAATAAATGAATAAATTACATCAGAGGCAATAAGACTTGTACGTATTCTCAGGTCATGGGAAAGAAGAGATTTACTTGGACTCGTTGGAGCCATAGTAGAACCTCCTGGGAGCCTCGCGGGACTCGTAGGATTCGAAGGAGTCGGGGAACTGAGCCTCACCGGAGTAGGTGACCTCGGCGATGTATCCGTCGTCATCAGAGGCACGGAAGGCCACCTTCTGCAGGCGGCCGTCGGGGAGGTGGACGAAGTAGGATCCCTGGGTGTTCTCTCCGTCACCGGCTTCCTCGTGTCCGAAGTCGTTGCGGGAGGGGCCGTGGTTGACGGCCCAGTTGAAGTTGTAACGAGCCTCACCGGACTCGAAGGACTCGGCGGAGCCAGAGGAGAACTGGGGAAGGAGAGTGGTCGTCAGGAGCTGATCTGCCTCGACATAAATTTTCCTCGTTTTATGCTGGAGCTATAATTCAACATATAAATGGAAATAACTTACTGCAAACAATAAAAAACTTTACTTACTCTTGCCCGTGGGGCGGAATAGGAGTATCTTTCGAAGCTGTCAGCGGCCACGAGGGCAGCCAAGCCTAAGAACACAACGAGGACCTGAAAATGAAGAACATCATGTAATTATTTCTCTAAAGCTTCGCCTTCATGAAAAAATAACTTCAGTTCGCAAGTTCGTGAATACGATCTTATCTTTACAACTGAAGCAGTAAGGCTTTTTGGACTTGTTTGGTAGTCTCAGAATTATGTCTAAAGTGTTGATCCCGTATCAGTACTTCAGAAGAAGTCTCTGAGGCATTTTTACTCGTTATTATTAAAAATTAAGTACTCTCAAACATTTGTCAAAAGTTGCATTCTAAATCACTATTCAAGCAAATATTTTACAAAATATTTTTGGCAAAGGTTACATCTAAAACCGTTACAAGAATAAAGTCCTTTTACTAATTGTAAATAAACCAAATTCTTGCAAGCCTTTGTATAGATAAAGGCATCACCTGAATTTAGTGTTTCAGCAGACTCAGAAACATTTTAAACACTCGGAAAACATATATATATATATATATATATATATATATATATATATATATATATATATATATATATATACATATATATATATATATATATATATATATATATATATATATATATATATATTTATTTATATATATATATATATATATATATATATATATATATATATATATATATATATATATATATATATAGATTGGTAGATAGATAGATATATATGTATTGTATGTATGTATGTATATATAAATATGTATATATATTACCTTCGCCATCATGTTGTCAATGAGAGAGAGAGAGAGAGAGAGAGATTTCCCAGAGAAAATCTGATACTGCATCCCGTCTCGATGCGTGTTATATATATATACGCGTTCTGGTCAAGTATGAGGTGGGCGGTGCCCGTTTCAGTCATTCCTTCAGCCAGTTTTTCTTTTCCTTTTTCCCTCTTTCTTCTTCTTTTTCTTCTTTCTTTCCGTTTTTTGCCTCCGTTTCGACATCTTCTCGTGTGACTTCATCTCGGTCGGAAACTTTCCTTCCTCGCCTACACCGGGTGAGTGTTTAATTTATCAAAGGCGTTCGTGGACAACCTTGACCTGACACTTATTATGATCGTACGATGATAAATTCATTTCTAACCTAACTTCTGTGCATATGCAACAAGACGAACTAATGATAAATTTCGCTAAAGTAACAGTGCGTTGAACTCTCTCTCTCTCTCTCTCTCTCTCTCTCTCTCTCTCTCTCTCTCTCTCTCTCTCTCTCTTTCTGTGTGTGTGTGTGTGTGTGTGTGTGTGTGTGTGTGTGAGTGTGTGTGTGTTTCATTAATAAAACATTTACCTCGAATATCATGACCTAACTTATTTTATATGAATTTTGAGTGCTCTGTTTCTTATTATCGATAGCTTCCCTCATAATAATTGTAATAAAAATACATCATGGTCATAACCAAAGTCAACATGGGCTCTTTGAAATACGTTAAAACGAGCTTTTACACCTTCTATTTTTCCATATTTTATCTCTTTCATTATTACTTAAGAACCATAAAGTTATTGTTCTAATTATTATCCCTGTGACATTTACAGCTGTTGTAAGTATTGTGACAGGTGTTTACTATGTATCCTTAATGATAACAAAAGAATCAATAGAGAAATTATTATGACTATTAGAAAGAGCAAAAGCAAAATTGTTTAAAAAGAGGTCATTTATCAGCTTCTAAGAAAAAAACTGATGCTTTCAACGTAGAGAAAATGTCTTCCTTGCAAAAACAGTTATTTAAAATAACTGTATTTTTGTTTGTTTGTTTTTTCTCTACAGGGAATAGTAACAAGCACACAAACTCACGCATGTGTAATCCTAAATATATATAAATATTATATATATATATATATATATATATATATATATATATATATATATATATATATATACCTCTAAAATTTGCATATGAATGTTTGTCTAAGGTAGAAGTGAGACGCTCTTCAAATCACAGAAGCCGCTAATTAGTCAAAAAAATTACGAAAGCGCATTCCTGAAACAATGATTCGAATTCATTCAGAAGCCGAGAAGATCGAGCACCATTTCAACCAAAAGAAGAGGGAAAAGAAGAAGAAGAGAAGAAGAAGAAGAAGAAGAAGAAGAAGAAGAAGAGATCGTTTGTGATTAGCCGGAATCAATGTTTCCCATGGAACTACTTAGAGGTTTAATTGAATCAAACCGGTTGCAGAATGTTTTTTCAATGGAAGCACTATTTTTCTCCCTCTCTTTGGGTTACTCTTAAAGGACAGTGATTTAGTATCTTAATGATTAAATTGAAGGTTTCAAAACACGCTACCTCGCTAGCAATACGTAATGCTGTCATCTCCCTCTGTCTACAAAAAAACTGCATCGAAAGATGATTATCAATACAGTGACAATTATTACATGGAGGAAAAACCTTAGATTATTGCTTGTGACGCATTGAAATCACTGGACCAAATCTTTACAAAGTGCCTCCCTACACAGATCCTATCACAGATACACACTCACGCATACGCAAGTACATATACTCCATTCTCTCTCTCTCTCTCTCTCTCTCTCTCTCTCTCTCTCTCTCTCTCTCTCTCTCTCTCTCACCGTCTGATCTAGAAAAACATTCTAGATTTTGATACAAAAAATTAGTGCAACGCGACCTCATATGTAACAACATTGCACAATAGCAAAGTTAGTTTAGGTACGAAGATGAAATGTAAAAATGAAAAATAATAATTAAATGCCTGAAAAGAGAAAGCACCAATTTAAAATGATATGAAGTTTATGGTCATTTCCATATTTAAAGAAAAAATAGGACAACCCATCATCTAGATTATTTGAAATGACCTAACGCATGATACAATCCTTATCATATGAATGCTTCGCCACTATTATAAGGCTGAACTCACCCGTTAGATAGAAAAGGTCAAGGTAGGTCACTTGAGCAATTGCAAGAAATGTTACGCCAGCATCATTTATCATTAAGAAACGAAATTCGAGTTTCAGTCCGTCTGCCCCAGAATGGGGTAAATATTTTGGAGGCGCGTTCTGTACGTCTCATTTTCCAGAGCGTTCTCCTCGTTACATTTTCAGGTGCGTCCTTTTCGTAATATTTTCTTACGGAACCTGTCATTAACGATCAAGCTGACCGTCGAAGATGATCATTCTGAACTTTTCACCCGGGATTCTGATGACGTCAACGCTATTCTATTTTGGGGTCAATGCCTCTTACATTCATAATAATAATTGTTACTGAATGGGACTGGAATGTTGAAGGACTCTATTTTCTAACTTAGATTACGTTTAATTGTTGATATTTCTATGAAGGCGAGAAAAAAAATCTATGAAACCTATAGTAAATAGACATTGCTTATATAAATGTAATATTTTCATTAGATTATTTAATATTATTACCCACCATCAGTGTCGAGTAATATTAATATCAACATTCTCACTCTTATTTTATTACTACGCTGGCTTTGGATATACAAACGAAAGTTCCATGGGTACCCCTGCTCCAACCTTCTTACACCCACACATAAGCACACGCACGCTGAAACACACGCGCGCACACACACACACACACACACACACATTCAAAAATTAATTTTGTCTTTCAAAAAACCAATTAATGCACCTAATTTCACCGCGTTTTTCAGTATTTAAAATCTTTTTTTTTTTTTTGTTTTTTTTTTTTTTTTCTATCACAGTCCTCCAATTCGACCTGGTGTATTTATCGTGTGGGGTTCCGGGTTGCATCCTGCTCCTTAGGAGTCCATCACTTTTCTTACTATGTGCGCCGTTTCTAGGATCACACTCCTCTGAAGCTACTTCAGCCTCTACTTTTGCCAGATTCCTTGTCAGGGATCTTGGGATCGTGCCTAGTGTTCCTATGATTATGGGTACAATTTCCACTGCAATATCCATATCCTTCTTACTTCTATTTTCAGGTCTTGATACTTATCCATTTTTTCCCTTTCTTTCCCTTCAACTCTGGTGTCCCATGGTATTGCGACATCAATGAGTGATACTTTCTTCTTGATTTTGTCAATCAACGTCACGTCTGGTCTATTTGCACGTATCACCCTATCAGTTCTGATACCATAGTCCAGAGGAACTTTGCCTGATCGTTTTCTATCACTCCTTCAGGTTGGTGCTCGTACCACTTATTACTGCAAGGTAGCTGGTGTTTCTTGCACAGGCTCCAGCTTAGGGCTTTTTGCCACTGAATCATGCCTCTTTTTTGTACTGGTTCTGTGCAAGTGCCGGACATTCGCTTGCTATGTGGTTATGGTCTCATTTTTTCGTATTACACTTCCTACATATGGGAGAGATGTTGTTTCCATCTATCGTTCTTTGAACATATCTGGTTCTTAGTGGGCCTGATCTTGTCCCCGCTGTTATCGTTCCTTCAGTTTCCTTCTTGAGCTCTCTCTGTAGCCATTGCCATGTATCATCGCTGGCTAGTTCTTTAGTCTGTCTCATGTATTGTCCGTGCATTGATATGTTGTGCCATTCCTCTGTTCTGCTTGTAATTCTCCTGTCTCTGTATATTTCTGGGTCTTCGTCTACTTTTATTAGTCCTACTTCCCATGCACTCTTGAGCCACTCGTCTTCACTGGTTTTCATATATTGCCCAAGTGCTGTGTTTCGATGTTGACGCAGTCCTCTATGCTTAGCAGTCCTCTCCTCCTTTCTTTCGTGTTATGTATGGTCTGTCCGTATTTGCTCTTGGGTGTAGTGCTTTGTGTATTGTCATGTTTCCCCGTTTTCTGGTCCACTATTCTTGCGCTGTATCTGATTACTGGCACTGCCCATGTGTTTATGCTTTTATCATATTTCCGGCGTTGAGTTTTGACTTGAGTATCGCCTGGAGTCTCTGCATATATTCTTTCCTGATCGTGTCCTTCATCTCTTGGTGTTTTATATCCCCCTCCTTCTATTATTCCCAGGTATTTGTATCCCGTCTCATCTATGTGTTTGATGTTGTCCCCATCTGGTAGCTTTATCCCTTCAGTTCTTGTTACTTTACCCTTTTGTATGTTGACTAAGGCACATTTTTCTATTCCAAACTCCATCCTGATGTCCCCAGATACAATCCTTACAGTCTGGATTAGGGTATCTATTTCCTTGATGCTCTTACCATACAGCTTGATGTCGTCCATGAACATCAGATGGATCTGCTGCCTCTTTTCTTGAGTTGGTACCCAGCATCCATCTTCTGCAGTACTTTTGTCATGGGAATCATAGCTTTATTCGAAGAGTAGTGGGGACAGTGAGTCGCCCTGGAAGATCCCTCTCCTGATATTAACCTCTGCTAGTCTTATTCCAGAGCTTGTAAAGTATTGTATTCCAGTTGCGCATTGTATTATTATTATTATTATTATTATTATTTATTTTATTATTATTATTATTATTATTATTATTATTAATGGTTTAAGTGAACTACTGTACTAATTTAGTTGTAACAATTTATTATGAGAAGGATTTAATCATAAATAAAATCTTACGCTTGAAGTTTGCATAGAAGTCTCGTCGTTAAAATGTTATTATTATTATTATTATTATTATTATTATTATTATTATATTATTATTATTATTATTATTATTATTCTTATTATTATTATTATTATAATGGTTTAAGTGAAACTACTGTATAATTTAGTGTAACAATTTATTATGAGAAGGATTTAATCATAAATAAAATCTTACGCTTGAAGTTTGCATAGAAGTCTCGTCGTTAAAATGTTGTTATATATTATATATATATATATATATATATATATATATATATATATATATATATATATACATATATATATATATATATTATATATATATATATGTGTGTGTGTGTGTGTGTGTGTGTTACAAAGTTATACTAGAATACTAGTTGTATCAAAAGAGGTGATACCCAAATATACAAAAATACTGGAAAAGTCCAGCTTTACGACACAGGTTGTTTCCACACAAAAAAACACAATAGTAATTTTCAAGACTGCATTAGAGGATAATCATTGCCATTTCTTAATCATAGGCAACGTTCTCTAGCCAATCATAATAAGAACGACAAGTTTAATTTGGCCACATCTTATGGCTGACAGTATCGATAAGAAACGAAATATATTATTTAGCTTTATCATTAATACGGGATTGGAGCAGTGCTCTAGGTATAATAGTTTATTGAAATAAATAAGGCATATCTATTACAAAAATGTACAGGGAAACAAAAGTGTAGTTAAAACCTAAAAACGTCTTCAGAGGAACTTCAAGATTTACTTGGACTCGTTGGAGCCATAGTAGAACCTCCTGGGAGCCTCACGGGACTCGTAGGATTCGAAGGAGTCGGGAACTGAGCCTCACCGGAGTAAGTGACCTCGGCGATGTATCCGTCGTCGTCAGAAGCGCGGAAGGCCACCTTCTGCAGGCGGCCGTCGGGAGGATGGACGAAGTAGGATCCCTGGGTGTTCTCGCCGTCCCCGGCCTCCTGGTGTCCGAAGTTGTTGCGGGAGGGGCCGTGGTTGACGGCCCAGTCGAAGTTGTAACGAGCCTCGCCGGACTCGAAGGACTCGGCGGATCCTGAGGAGAACTGCGGGGGAGAGGAATCGGTATCTTCAGTCTGAGTCTTCGGTGGTTTGAGGTTTCAGTATATCGACAAAAAATTATTTAAAATACACGGTGTCCATAAAGTCCCAGAACCATTACAAGTACGTATTTATGGCTCAGAATGGTATTTTATGGACACCCTGTATAGTTTATTGATCATACGAAAAATGCTAATAAAACTCACCCTTGGGCGGGAGTATCTTTCGAAGCTTTCGAAGCTGTCGGCAGCCACGAGGGCAACTAAGCCCACCAGAGCGATAATGACCTGAAATGCCATTTGAAACACATGATTACTATTGCTACAAATCATATGAAATAACTGGCATTTATCATTCACAAATGCCTGAGTTTATATACAAAGTCTAATTAGTTATATCTTATTAAGAACATCTCATTCGTTACCTTAGCAACCATGATGATCTTGTTGGAGTCTCGAGCGGAAACTGATGCTTTGTCTTACCTCCAGAATCGTTTATATACCACAACTGCAAAAGAGGGTGGGGTTTTGGTAATCGATTCTAAAACAAGTTTTTCTGTTAGATTTCCAAAGAGTTTCTGTCACTTTAGTAAGCTGCAATGATGATTCCTCCTTGATAAACTAAATAAAGTCTCTAAGACACATATCAAGTTTTAGTTATTACAGACCTCTGCACCTTTCTGCTTTATAGAGTATTTAAATCAAATTGATGAAAAATATTCCTGGGAGACTTGTTATTTTTTTATTTTGATTCATTGTAAATATATCAATATCGCATTAATGTTTCTTTCCTTAAGAGAACAACATTTCTAATCATAGAATTTATTTCATGAAGAATTTTAGAATAAAATTCTTCATGAAATTTTTTATTCTGGAATAAAAATATTTTTCATTTATTTCTCATATTTTTGTTTTGTGCGAATCTGACTTCAATCATTCTCTCTAGTTTACCGCTGGAGAAGATATATATTTCAAATGAGGACAGATGAACATATTTAGATAGGTTTTATGAATATAACCTTTGTTGCCCTCAATTTTTTTAACTTCATGGGTAGTTCATAAAACTGAACATATATATTTCTCATTTGGATCATTTAACCTAACTCATATTCCATTATATTTGTTTCTCCAAGCAGACAGTGTTAGTAGTGAATACATCACTGTATTTTTTGCATCAACTACAAAGCAAAGTGTAATTTAATGTAACTATAATTTAGATGCTGTTTTAAGAAAATCAATGAGGATATGCGAGTTTTTTAGAAACCAGAATCAGATTATTAAGGACGTATATTATTATTGACTCCGAAGACCTTGATCCTTCTAAGAAAAAATTTCCGAATTTTCTTTGGCTTATCCCTTCGTCATTTCACAGTCAGTAAACAATACCACAGAGGGAGCTCACTTCTGAATTCAATATATGGTGACCTCGCTGATCATGGAAACCTTACAGGGAATCGTTTTCGTTGTTCACGATCCTTACGAACTCTGGGAAGACGTAGTTACGAACTGTTCCTAATTTTGATGTTTAGTTACTTTTAATTAGCTTTATTTTTTTTAGTTATGAGTCAAAAATTGTCTTGTTTGTCAAGAAAATTATGGAGGTTCCTAATGACTCGTGGATACGTATATAAAAAAAGATTTTTTTTTAATGTTGAAAGGATTTTTCAGTGAAATAATGCTGCATCTTTTCAAAGACTTTTTCATTAATTTTTTCTTCGGGTTTTTTATGCAAATCCGAAGCTATCTGAAGATTTTCTTTTTAATTCAGTATATAGAATTTCAAGTGTAAAGTTCCCATTTGGATAACAAAAGTTGAATAATGGAAATATAATACGATGAAAAATAAACACAGAATCAAATTGATATATGTTCAATTCTATGGCGATTTGGCTGATTTACTATTTTTCCATATTTCTAGCAGACGCAGGAACGGGATCTATGGTTCCAAGAAGAAAAAATATTATATTTATCATTAAATAAATTAAAAAACAGGGGGAATCATATTAAACGGTGCATAGCAATTGAGGTAAATAAAAAGCTCAAATATATTTTTACCCTGGAAAACCAACTTATAATTTTCGGAAATGTAAAGGGATAGTGGTTAGTGTCGTGGTTGCCAGTCAGATGTCGCGGGTTCGCGTCTCACCAAGGTTGTTGGAAAATCACTTTCTCTGCATCATGACCAGTTACTGCTGCACTGCTGGGTCTGCGGTAGGATGTCGGAATCATCAATCCTTGGAAGCGTGAATTATACGTCAGTAACCCCTTATGTGCTTGTTCCATGTGAATAAGTTTTATCTGTTGAAATAATAATAATAATAATAATAATAATAATAATAATAATAATAACAATAATAATAATAATAATAATAATAATAATAATAATAATAATAATAATAATGTCATGACCAAAGAATTCAAACGAAATCCAGGAGGATTATTCCATCGACTCTGGATCAAGTGTTCTAAGCAATGTCGAAAAGATTTTCGACTGTGATCTAATTTGCCCTGACTCGTCCACAATGAGAGGCCAAAAAAAGTCTTCTTCTTCTTATTATTATTATTATTTTGGTAGAAGACCCTCTTTTAGGCAAATGCTGTTAAAAAGGATGGCAGAATTAAGCGAGTTGCTTTTATATATTGTTTTTTTCTATTTTCCTTACAATTCGCTTCTCAGGCTCAGCGATGTTTCTGAGTAACTGGCCAATATACATGTTGGGAATTTTCAAAAAATTGTAAATGCTGAAGGAAATCTTTTATTAGAACAGGATATCAGGTCGAGGTCAAGCAGGGGTCGTCGTCAGTGCCGGTATTATTCCGTCAGAGTAGTTCAGTCGGGCCGGGGTCGTCTTTGGTTTTAAGGGCTGGTATTGGTGCTGGTATAGCTCGTATAGCTGGTATCACGTGACGTTCGACCTTCTCGCAGGTCATCTTCGGACGAGTCGGTTGAAGAGACTGGCAAGAAAGTTTGCGGGGCGGTATTTTATAGCGGGCTCGTACCTAGAGTTGCATTCTCATTGGTCAGGCCGGTCTTGGGAGAAGTCGAGGATCTCGCCTCGAAGGTCTCGGGGATTCTCTCGTGCGAGCGCCACAGTAGTGTGCCTGGGATGAACTTAATCCGTAGACACCTCACCTCACCTAATACTTGCTTTGGGATTTCTTTCTGCTTGGCTTTGAAAACAAGATGAACAAATTAGTTTGTTCCATGAGCTTAACTGGTTTCTTAGGCAACGGTGTTTTCTCTTGTTTCTGGTTCAGCAGTACTTCTGTATCCCATGTACGGACTTCGTGCAATTACAGAGAAACATTCCGTTTTCTTTAATGATCATGAAGAATACGTTACGAATCTTCATTTTGATTTTCTGATACTGTCAGAAAACAGATGGTCCGCGTCTATAAACATGACTTCTTCTTAACCAAAAAAAAGGCTGCTGATGTTGACATAAAATATGTGTGTATATATTATATAGACATTATATATAGATACATTACATATGCGTACAAAGAAAGTCGTATAATTCCCAAAAATATTTCTTTCGGTAAAATTCACTTGCAACTCTAATATATATATATATATATATATATATATATATATATATATATATATATATATATATATATATACATATATATATATATATATATATATATATATATATACATATATATATATATATATATATATATATATATATATATATATATATATATCTTTAGCTAGTCATATTATAAAAGGATAAGTTTAATTTTACTTACATCTTATGATTGACAGTATCGATAAGTAAGGAAATATAACTATTTTAGCTTTATCATTGATACAGGATTGGATCTGTGCTCTAGGTATATAATAGAATGATGAAAATATAATAGTTTATTGAAATAAATAAGGCATACCTATTACAAAAAATGTACAGGGAGACAACAGTGTAGTTACAACCTAAACCGTCTTCAGAGGAACTTCAAGATTTACGTTGGACTCGTTGGAGCATAGTAGAACCTCCTGGGAGCCTCACGGGACTCGTAGGATTCGAAGGAGTCGGGGAACTGAGCCTCACCGGAGTAGGTGACCTCGGCGATGTATCCGTCGTCGTCAGAGGCGCGGAAGGCCACCTTCTGCAGGCGGCCGTCGGGGAGTGGACGAAGTAGGATCCCTGGGTGTTCTCGCCGTCCCCGGCCGGCCTGGTGTCCGAAGTCGTTGCGGGAGGGCCGTGGTTGACGGCCCAGTCGAAGTTGTAACGAGCCTCGCCGGACTCGAAGGACTCAGCGGATCCTGAGGAGACTGCGGGGGAGAGGAGACGGTATCTTCAGTCTGAGTCTTCGGTTCTTTGAGGTTTCCAGTAATTCGACCTCATTTCTTTTATATTTAATTTCATTATAATTCAAAAAAATGCTAAGAAAACTCACCCTTGGGCGGGAGTATCTTTCGAAGCTTTCGAAGCTGTCGGCAGCCACGAGGGCAACTAAGCCCAACAGAGCGAAGACGACCTGAAATGCCATTTGAAACACATGATTACTATTGATATAAATCGTATGACTTAACTAGCATATATCATTTGCATATACCCAAGCACATATACATACTCTAATTACATGTATCTTACTGAGAACATCTCATTCCTTACCTTGGCAACCATGATGATCTTGTTGGAGTCTCGAGAGTAAACTGATGCTTTGTCCTGCCTCCAGATTCGTTTATATACCACAAACTGCAAAGGTGGGTGGAGTCAGGTAATCGATTCTAAAACAAGTTTTTCCTGTTGGATTTCCAAAGAGATTCTGTCACATAGCAAGAGGCAATTGTGATTCCTCCCCAATAAACTAGAAAATTATATATGTTAGATATGTTAAGTTTTAGTTTTTATTTGCTTTACACCTTCCTTACTTTAAATAATATTTTAAAAAATTGTTCGTTAAAAAAATATCCCTGTGGCCTTTAAATCTTTATCTTACTTTACAAAATTTTCAATATAGCTTATCAATATTTCTTTCCGTAAAATAACTACGTATACATCGTCATAGAATTTTATTGTATGGTTTTTAAGAGTTTTGTAAAAGTTGCAACAAAATCCTTTTGTTTATTTCTTACATTGTTTTTTTTTTATAAGAATCTGGTTTGAGATATTCTCAAAATTTAAAATTTCTCTCTACAATGTGGCATAATTAGAGGAATATTTAAAATGAAGGCTGGAAAAATATTTTTAGCTTATTTTATAAATTAATCCTTTCTTTACTGCCGTCTTAACGATACGTATTCAAAATCGTCATTTTGAATACCTACCGCATATGAAAATATAATAAAGGTTTTTTATTGAGTGGATCACCGGGTTATCTTACATTAGTATGCAGTTGGGAATGTAATCACAGATATATATGGACTATTTGAAGGCACAAAGCAGATTATTTAGGAAATATGGATTGATACAGCATAAGAACCAGATCCTTCAAAGAACATTTTCGTCATTTCTCAAACTCTAGATTGACGAAACTATGAAATGGGTTCTTATTTTAGTATTTAGTGTTCTGTTCATGAAAATATTTTAGGTATAAGTAGAAAAATGTTTGTGGTTGTCCAGGATCATTAAGAATATCCCAACAGACTTGTAGCTACGTTTCGAGATAATGATCGTTATCCTTTATTTCAGCTGAGAGTTTTAGAATACTATTGATTTCATAAAGAAGAGGAGTTGCTTACTTTCAAAAACGTATCATTCTCATTATTCAACGTTTACATCATTTTTTTTACGAATGATAAAAAGGTATTCCGTGCTTTTTTTCAATTGAGGAACGTAAAAATGATGTTTTTCTATTTACCGTTTCAGTAACAATTATTAAAATAAACAACGCTACACTGTTAGAAATAAAAACAAGCAAATCTATTCAATATTTATTTTCTGATATTTAGCTGATTTTATTCTTATAGTTTTGTCCATTTAAGGAATAGCATCCATATCTGAATGCCACATGAGAAAATATATATTGACGTTTTACCAAAGTATAAAAGAAAAAGTGAATCACATGACGCGGTCCTTATCATCTACGATGAATAAAAACCCAAATTTTTCGTCTTGGAATCCATCCTACGATTGTTAAAAATATGAAGAAATTCCTATCAGCTACTCATTGGTCATGACCTAAGAATGAAAGTGAAATGTAGAAGGATTGTTCCATTGATCATGGGTCAAGTTTTCTAAGCGATTTCGAAAGAGTGTAAGCTGTGGAGTTTACTTTTACTGAAAACTCAGAAACTAACATCAGATGCAATAAAAGGCTTGAAGAATCACTGTTCTTCTTCTTCTTCTTCTTCTTCTTCTTCTTTTCTTCTTCGTCTTCTTCTTCTTCTTCTTCTTCTTTTCTTCTTCCTTCCTTCTTCTTTTCCTCCTAGATCCACAGTACAACTTCACGTCACTTCAGATCGTTTCTTGTGATTTCTCTCTACTCGATTGAAAGCAGAGGGACTTTTGCTATTACTCCATGAGCTACGAGTGAATAAATATTGGAACTGACCATGGCATTGCCTACCCAATATTTGCGCAACGCTTTTTTCTCTTGTTTCTGACCAAAAACCTGCTTTTGTATCCTTTTTCTGACTACGTGCAATCAGAAAAGAACATTCTGCTGTCTTCATAATAATATAAAAGATACTGACAATATTAATTACATTTTTTCTGATACTTTCAAAAATATATGATTGTTATTTTTCCAAAGACGAGTGTTTTCGTATTTTCCACAGATGGCCTGAGACGATAACCTAGATCCCATTTCTAGACAAAAACAAACAAATACCATTGGTGGCTAAGAAGAGAACAACAGAAACATATATACATGCACACATATATGTATTCATGTACATATATACACAAATATATATACTGTATACATATTTGCATACATACAGGTGTATGTACATACATATAAATATAAAGGGCATACAGCTCTAAAAATGATTCTTGAAAACATACTCGTATCAAAATCCCCAAGAGAGAGAGGGAGACCTTACCTTACAGACCTTACATTTTGTTCGGGTTGCCCCAGGTCCCTCAGTGTGAGGCACCTCTAATGTCTACCAGAGAGTTGCTAGTACATCTTCCGGTATATTTTGCATCTTCTAATCTTGGATGGTCTGGGATGCAGTTTAAATATTTGTCGAGCTTATTCTTAAACACATCTACGCTCACTCCTGATATATTCCTCAGATGAGCTGGCAACGCATTGAATAGACGCTGCATTATCGATGCTGGTGCGTAGTGATTTATGTCCTGTGTGCTTTTCCTTATTTTTCCTGGTATAGTTTTGGGCACTATTAATCTACCTCAGCTTGCTCTTTCTGATATTTTTAGTTCCAAGATGTTTTCTGCTATTCCTTCTATCTGTTTCCATGCCTGAATTATCATGTAGCGTTCTCTTCTCCTTTCGACTATATAATTTTAAGGATTGTAGTCTTTCCCAGTAGTCAAGGTCCTTAACTTCTTCTATTCTAGCTGTAAAGGACCTTTGTACACTTTTCTATTTGTGCAATTATCCTTTTGATAGTGTGGGTACCATATCATATTGCAATATTCAAGTGTACTAAGAACATATGTTTTTAAATAAAGCATAATCATGTGTTCAGCTTTTCTTGTTTTGAAGTGCCGTAACAACATTCCCATTTTTGCTTTACATTTTGCCAATAGAATTGCTATTTCATCATTGCATAACATGTTCCTATTTATCATCACACCAAGGTCTTTAACTGCTTCCTTATTTGTGATTGTCTCATTATTAGGTCCCCCCTATAAGCATATAGCTTTCCTTCTCTGTCTCCATAATTTATTGATTCAAATTTATCAGAGTTAAATACCATCCTATTTACCTCTGCCCAATCATATACTTTGTTAAGGTCTCTTTGTAGAGCGTTCCTATCTTCATCACAAGTAATTTCTCTACTTATTCTTGTGTCATCGGCGAAACTACTCACTACCAGAATCCTGAACATTACTGTCTATGTTTCTTCAATCCATAATAATAAACAGTATTGCAGCTAACACCGTACCTTGTGGCACACCGGATATTACCTTGGCTTCATCCGATTTCTCATCGTTTGCAATAACTATCTGTTTTCTGTTGTGTAAAAATTCTTTTAACCATCTTCCTACTTTATCCACGATATTGTGTTTTCTAATTTTCTTCGCTAATATATTTATGTCTACCTTGTCAAAAGCTTTTGCAAAGTCTAGATAAACCACCACTCTGTTTTCATTTCGCTTTTCATATTTTTTGAATGTTCTCACGGTGGACTAACAGTTGGGTTTGTTGTACTTTTTTGGTTACGAAAACCATGTTGTCTATATTAAACAAATTATTTTTTATTAAATGTTTCATAATATTTTTCTTCATTACCCTTTCATACACTTTCATAATATGTGATGTTAGACTCACAGGCCTATAATTACTTGCCTCTAGTCTTGATCCACTTTTGAAAGTAGGGGTAATATATGCTAATTTGTGCTCATCATAAATCTTGCCTGTATCTACACTTTGTCTTAATAATATTGCAAGTGGCTTTGCGATAGAATGAACTACTTTCTTTAACAAAATAGCAGGAACTCCATCAGGCCCTGCTGCAGCTCCATTTGTAATTTCGGGTTGAGAGAGAGAGAGAGAGAGAGAGAGAGAGAGAGAGATATATATGCGCCTTTGCCTGTATGTTATCAATAGATCCCTAAAGCCCTCCCTGACCTTATCTACCCTCAAACCCCAGACTTTAATGCCCGCTCTGACCTCCTCAGGGTCACTGACTCATGGATAATACTTCGTGTCATGACTCATGAACGGATTTACGAAAACGGTCTTAGATCCTTGTAGTTCTTGGCTGGTGTCCTTTCTTTCGTTATTTTCAAGGTTTATTTTTGGTTCTGTTGTCACTATGAATATAATAGTGATAATTGAGAAGGCTACATGTCGCCAACTCCTTATGCTTATGATATATATATATATATAAATATAGATATATATATATATATATATATATATATATATATATATATATATATATATACATATATATATATATATATATATATATATATATATATATGTGTGTGTGTGTGTGTGTGTGTATAGATACATAGATATATATATATATATATATCATATATATATCGATATATATATATATATATATATATGTGTGTGTGTGTGTGTGTGTGTGTGTGTGTGTGTGTATGTATGTATATATAGAAAGAAAGAGAGCTAGACGAGAGAGAGTCAACGGTAATCTTTACTTCTAATTAACTAGATTAGTAGTAATTATGCTTATTTCATTTGTTATATAATGGTGACAAAACACACGAACATGAGTAATTAGTGTAACGATTAGATACAAATTTGATACGATATTCGACAGTGCTTATGTAATTGATTATTACTCGTAATTTTTCCATCGTTATATATAAAATTTAATGAAGCCAATTAAGTAAACATTTTGTTAAGGTAAGGGATGAAATTATATAAAAGATTCATATCTGCTTTTTAATAAATAATAAATACATAACATCGGAAGACCTGGTGGTTGTCAGCAGCAGACAAGTCTTTAGGATCTGCGGGTTTATCTTAGAGGGATATTTCGCTCGCGTCCTTTCGAGGATTTACTTGGACTCGTTGGAGCCATAGTAGAATCTCCTGGGAGCCTCACGGGACTCGTAGGATTCGAAGGAGTCGGGGAACTGAGCCTCACCGGAGTAGGTGACCTCGGCGATGTATCCGTCGTCGTCAGAAGCGCGGAAGGCCACCTTCTGCAGGCGGCCGTCGGGGAGGTGGACGAAGTAGGATCCCTGGGTGTTCTCGCCGTCCCCGGCCTCCTGGTGTCCGAAGTCGTTGCGGGAGGGAGGGTGGTTGACGGCCCAGTCGAAGTTGTAACGAGCCTCGCCGGACTCGAAGGACTCGGCGGATCCTGAGGAGAACTGGAGGGGCGGAGAGGAATCGGTATCTTCAGTCTGAGTCTTCTGTGGTTTGGGGTTTGAGATTTCGACCTCATTTTTTTTTTTTTTGTTTTTTTTATAAATTTCATTATAATTCAAAAAATGCTACTAAAACTCACCCTTGGGCGGGAGTATCTTTCGAAGCTTTCGAAGCTGTCGGCAGCCACGAGGGCAACTAAGCCCACCAGAACGAAGACGACCCTGAAATGTCATTTGAAACACATGATTACTATTGATATAAATCATATGACTTACCTAGCATATGTCATTTACATATACCCAAGCACATATGCATTCTCTAATTACATGTAACTTACTGAGAACATCTCATTCGTTACCTTGGCAACCATGATGATCTTGTTGGAGTCTCGAGAGGAAGGAAACTGATGTCTGTCCTGCCTCCAGAGTCGTTTCTATACCACAAACTGCAAAGGTGGGTGGAGTCAGGTAATGGAATCTAAAACAAGTTTTTCCTGTTGGATTTCCAAAGAGTTTTCTGTCACTATGGTTAGTTGCAGTTGTGAATCCTCCTCAATAAACTAGGGAAACGTTCTTATGAAATACGTTAGGTTTTAATTGCTGTAAACCTCTAAACATTTCTAGCTTTATTGAATTTTTATAAAGAAAATCACGCAATTGTGATTCCTCCTCAATAGATTAGGAAAGTATATATGTTAGATATGTTAAGCTTTAGTTCTTGTATTGCTTTTTTTTTTTTTACACCTTTGTTGCTTTAAGAAATATTTTAAAACAATTTTCGTATCCCTGTGGCATTTCAATCTTTATCTTACGTTATTAAAAATATCAAAATGGCTTATCAGTATTTCTTTTCTTAAAATAACTACGTATACAAGTCATAGAATTGCAATGCATGAATTTTAAGAGTTTTGTAAAAGCTGGGACAAAATTCTTTTATTTATTTCTTACATTGTTCTTTTTTATAAGAAGCTCATTTGAGATTTTCTCAAAATTCAAAATATTCCATTTTTTACGTGACATTGTGGCGAAATTATAGGAATATTTAAAATGAGGGCTGACAAATATTTTTAGAAAGTTATAAATATAAACATTTCCTATCGTCTTAAGGATACGTTATTCAAAATCATAAAAAAATTATAATAAAGGTTTCTTTATCGAGGGGATCACCGTATCTTACGTTAGATGCTTTTTGGGAAAATAATCATACACATATACATACAGACTATTTGAAGGTAGAAAACTGATTATTAAGGAAATATGGATTATTATGACATGAGAACTAGATCCTTCAAAGAACATTTTCGTCATTTCTCAAACTCTACATTGGCGAAATTATGAATTGGGTTTCTTATTTTATCATTTATTGTTCTTTTAATGTAGTAAATTTAAGTATAAGTTGGAAAATGGTTTGGTTGTCTAAGAACATAAGAATATTGCAAAAGAATTGTAGTTTCGCTTCGAGATAATGATCGTTGTCCTGTGTTTCATTAGAGAGTGTTATAATACTAATGATTTCATGAAAAAAAGGAGTTGCTTACTTTCAAAAACGTGTCATTCCCATTATTCAGGTAGTAGTGCTTTTTTAATTGAGAAACGTAAAATAATGTTGTTATATTTACCGGTTCAATAACAGTGATTGAGTGAACAACGCTATATTGTTAGAAATACAAACAGATGCAAACTCTAAACAAATCAAATCTATTCAAATTTGTTTTCTGTTGTATGGCTGGTTTTCATTTCCGATAGTTTTGTCCATTTAAGGAACAGCATCCACATCTGAATGCCATAAGAGAAAATATATATTGACGTTTTACCAAAGTAGAAAAGAAAAAAATGAATCACATGACGCGGTCCTTATCATCTACGATAACCAAAAACCCAAATATTTTTCATCTTGGAATCCATTGAAGGAGTTCCTATCAGCTACTTATTGGTCATGACCTAAGAATGAAAGTGAAATGTAGAAGGATTATGCCGTTGATCATGGATCAAGTTTTCTAAGAGATTTCGAAAGAGCGTCGGTTGTGATTTACTTTCCTGAAACTCCAACGAACATCAGATGCAATAAAAGGCTTGAGAAACACTTCTTCTCTTCTTCTTCTTCTTCTCCTTCTTCTTCTTCTTCTTCTTCTCTTCATCCACAGTCAGCTTCAGATATGTTTCTTGTGATTTCTCTCTACCCGAATGAAAGCAGAGGGACTTTTGCTATTACTCCATGAGCTACGATGTGAATAAATATTGGAACTGACCATGGCATTGATACCCAATATTTGCGCAACGCTTTTTTCTCTTTTTTCTGACCAAAAAACCAGCTTTTGTATCCTTTTCTGACTACGTGCAATCAGAAAAGAACATTCTGCTGTCTTCATAATAATATAAAAGACACTGACAAATAATAATCGGTTTTTTCTGATATTTTCAAAATTATGATTGTTATTTTTCCAAAGACGTTTGTTTTAGTATTTTCCGCAGATGGCCTGAGACGATACCCTTGATTCCATTTCTAGACAAAAACAAACAAATACCATTGGTTGGCTAAGAAGGGAACGCCAGAAACATATATATACATGCTATTAGATTAAAGTAAGTTAATAATTTGTTAATTCTAATTTTTTAATAGTTGTCCAACCTTTTGATCTTATTTTGGGTTAAGTTTTTTTTAACAAAAGTTAGTATCGTTTATTAGTTCGATGAACTCTGTAAGGGAGTCATATGACTTAGCAGTTTTGCTTTGTTTTCCACCTTCTCCCCCGGTATTAGTGAACTACTGAAGTGCCTTATTAACGTCGTTATTTTTTCTCTCCTATGAGCTGTGGTGACTCGAGTGGAAGGCTTGGTCGTAAGGGTGGTGATACGTGGCAGAGTTAGTCCGAGTTCCTCCTCACAGCCTGACGCTTTGCCCCTTTATTTATGGTCACTTCAGCAGTTTGTACGGAGATTTGGATCACGGCTTCTTTAATCCTTTGCTGCCTTGTGTGTGGTCGCTGGTGTCTGTCACCAGCGGCATTCGTCAGCCACGCCCCTTCCCTCGTTCTTCGGAAGGATTCCGAACGAGTTGGCCCGTATCTACTGAGAAACGGCCCAGTTTGTGGCGTGCGAGAACCGTTGACGTCCCGGATTCTCTGAGGCTACCACCCTCTGTGTTCCCGTGGTATTTTGGGTTGCCTGCAGGCATTGCACCTTGACCCGGTTGACCTCTGCATCAGCGTCAGTGAGTTCTTGGAACTCGTGGAGACAAGTAGGACGGCGTTCTGACAGGTATGGGATGTTTTATAGCTATTTAAGACGATCGTGGATCGCTGGGTACCTGTAGATTTGCACATCCCTGTTTGCAGTACGGTCTTCTGGACCTTGTATGGCCTAAAGAGACAATCTACTAAGCCTCTTGTGGTTGAATCAATTTGTGAGGTTATTTTCATAATTTATTGTTTTTCAACTTCTTACAATTATTCTTAATATATTCTATTCACTAAGTTAAGTTTTGAGTATAATTTAGTCTGTATGTGTTTATAAGTTAGTACCAATCTATGGTGAGGGTTTTGTTGGGTCGAAAGTCATTTACGTGCGTTGCCAAACTTCCATTCTAAGGAAAATTTTATGGAATATAGGTCGTTGTTATATGCCAAAACTGAAGGGAATTACTCTGAAATATTTGCTAAACATGTTTTTTTACGTTATACAGTTGTTAATGATCAACATTCTTAAGTTTTTCAATATCATATTTGAGAAACGTGGCAGACATGTTGCCACATCTACAATCTCGATTCTCAGATCAAGTATCGAACTCTGTATCTGTCAGTCAAGAAGAATATACCTATCGTTAATCTCTTAAGAATGGTCAAATCTTATAAGCTGGGGTCCTTTATGGTGAAGGTAAGGATTAGCGGATGTAAATATAGTTGGCGCTCAAACACGTGTGTGTTTGTGTGTGATTAAATGCTTAAAAGATGTCTGTTATCTGAACTTTTCTATAAATTGAGAAATTTGGGGCCAAGTGAAAAGTTTCATAGCGAAACTAAACGATTTTAATATGGCAAATCTATCGGAACTTACTAAAGAAGCTCTGGATACTGTGACACCAGAAATTGGGAAAAGGCCGTAAGACATGCCGAGCAATTGTAAGAGGAAGATGCAGCAAAAGATATCTTGATTGATAAATATATTGATTCATTTATTGTAAGTCTTGACTCTTCTGATGAGGAATCTTCTGATGAGGAGTCCTCTTAAAGCATTCCCCTCTCTCTCTCGTCTTTTTACGCTGTTCTGTACTGTTCTCTTTGAAAACCATTGTCAATGCATGCATCACGAGGTTAAATAGTGTAGTCATTATTATTCTTATTTATTAGATATACGGTATTTATTACTCGAATGTTTCTAAAATAAAGAAATAATTAAATAGTATGAAATTTATCATATCCATGATTTCCCTTTAGTTTTCTCTCATGTAGGTTGTTAATAAGTTACTTGAAGAATAAAAAAAAAACTGTTTCATATTAGAAGTTTTAATGCCAACACACATATCTGAATAAAGGAAAAATAAATTTATACCAGCGAACCTTTCTAAGACAATTAGAGTGGGCATTCCCCTTTCACCAGACTCTGAAAGGAGGATAATCTGTACAGGACAGAGGTTAAGACCTAAGGGTAATGTTTCCCTTGGGTGATTAGTAAGAAATACAGAGCTTTGACTTTGGCCGCCTCTACAAAGAACTTTAAGATATGGCACGCGTGTTTTCGCTTTTAGACACGCCCAAACCCTCACCTTAGATTGGTACTACTATAGGTAGGAGTATTATTAAGTTTCCCTCTTATTTTCTCTTGCTTCCTTCTGCCTAACTTATTTTCTTAGGTTAGTTTTGTCTGGCCAGTTATTTGGAAGGTACCTACCTGAATGCATATTTAAAATATCCTATTTCTTGGTTAGGGTTTAGTTTAGTTATAGGTGATCTTTTAAAGATCTTAAGGTTGGTTTTTGCCTTGATATATATATTCATTTTGATTATTATTTTTTTTGCCAACCATTACCTTTTCTTGTGGAAATAAATATTGTAACTTTTGTTGAGGAGTTTTGTTCTTTTGTTCCTAAGTTGCTGTGTTGCATTTTTTACTGACCGCAAATTCTGAGTAGAGACAAGAACCCTTGAAATTACGGCCGTAAATGAGGTCGTAACACATGCAAACACATATATTCATCTATATAAGCGAATACCACGGGAAAATGATAGTCAGAAATCCAAGCGCTTTCGTCTTTACTCAGACATCGTCAAGGAGCTACTAAAGTACAATTGGAGAGGAAGGTCTCAGATACAAACAAGATCAGGAATACCAGATGGTTAATTATCAAAAGGGTAAAAATTAAAAGGGATAATCCAGGATTATCGGATATCACACGGTCACAAACTTAAACAGATTCTGACCCTAACCGAAATTACAAAGTATCTTTACAGTCCAAAACATGTAAAAACTGAATATATTATTTTGTTGCTTACATTTATCAACAACTTTTTTCATTATGAAACGCATCAAGTTTAAATAAACCAAGACTTAAATTTAGAACATTTCTATATTTGACTTGATAAAACAAGAATCAATGATATTCCTTTTAACAGTGTCATTACATGGGACTAAGGCTCTTGCTTGACTACAGTTAATAGGATGGTCTAAATCTCTCATAGTACGAATAATGCATTCGATATTTGCCCAGTTCTCACAGAATATTGATGTTGCTTGAGACGCTGTGAAAGAGATTTGCCGGTCTGTCCGTAATTGACTTTATCACACTTTTGCAAGGAATTTCATATATGCAGCCTGGAAGATCTTTAGGAGAATTTTTGATTACTGAACTATTGACCATTAATATTACTGAAAACAACATTTATGTTAAAAAGCTTTAAAATTCTAGGAATATCTAAAAACCTTTCATCATAAGGTAATTTTAGAATGTTATGCTTACTAAATTCAAGTTTGTCATTAGTTGAATAAAATGTTTTTCTAGCTCTTTTCCATGCCACATCTACAAAAGTCCTTTGGCATTTTACTTTCAATGCAATATCATAAATAGTGTTTTAATTTCAGCGTCAATAAACTGCGGGCTACAGACACGTAAAGAGCCCTTAGGAACATCCCAGAAAAAAAAAAGCAGAGAATTTAACATTTTGATGGTGATGGGAGTAGTAATGAACAAAAGAGGCAATATTAGTTGATTTTCGAAAGACTGAAAAGGTGAAACTTTCTATCGTTTCTATGGACAGTTACATCAAGAAAATTCAAATTACAATTTCTTTCTTCCTCTACAGTAAAATTTTATAGAAGGGACTAAATTATTGAGATTATTAAGGAATTCCTGGAGGTTTTCGTGAACTGGCCAAATACAGAAGATATCATCCATATCTAAACCAAATAACTTTTTGGGGCAAAATTCTTGGTAAGAGTTTGGTCTCAAAAAATTCCATGTAAATATTGCTAAGGACAGGAGATAAGGGATTACCCATAGCCATGCCAAACTTTTGTACAAAAAATTCCCCATTGAAACAAAATTTACTATCTTTGATACATAACCTTATGAGATTAATGAGATTTGCTACACTTAAGGGAATGTCATGACGCTCTAATTCCTCTTCCAAATATTCAAGTAAGTCATCTACAGGCACTTTTGTAAATAAAGAGACAACATCAAAACTAACCATATTAAAATCATAATTCAAATTTAAACTATTCAATTTGTTTATAAAATCAACATTGTTTTTAACATTCGTGTTAGAAATGTTTCCTACCAAAGGAGTAAGAATTTTTACAAGCCATTTAGATAAATTATACGTAACTGAGCCCACTGAACTAATGATTGGTCTGATAGGGTTATTGATTTTATGTGTCTCGACTAAACCATTCATATAAGGTAGGAGGCGCATTGCGGTGGAAACTGTTTAATTAAATGGTCCAAGCCTTCAAAATGGATTTAATTTGTTTATTAAAATGGGAGTTAACTGTCTGTGTAGGGTCAGACCTCAGTTTCGTATAAGTATCAGTATCATTTAGCAATGTCATTATTTTACTTATATAGTCACTTTTATTCTTTATTACCACTGCATTAGATTTATCTGCTTTTGTCACCTTCACTGTTTCGTCTTCTTTAATTTTCTTAAAGCCTGGAGAAATCTCACGGGTACATTAGGGGGAGAAGGTTTACTCCATAGCACCATACACAATACCTTTACAAATATTGATATCATCAGGGCATAGGTTTTGATTAAATTTTTCTAAATAACAAAAGGATTTTGAGATGTCGACACAGTCCAGGTTACCATAAATACACCAAAGATTAACCCATATCCCAAAGCCGCTGTCGTAGCACTATCCAGCGGCTTTAGATATGGGTTTTAAGCTTTTCCCGTGGTATTCGCTTATTTATGAAGTCACGTGCATCTACTGTGATTTTTAAGCATTCATCTATATGTACTGCATATATTTACATATATATATGTATGTATGTACTATATACATAAATATAAATATAAGGGTTATATATTTCTAAAATGATTCTTGAATACAGATTCATATCACAATCCGAAATGTAAACTATACATGCAAACAATGCGAGAGAGAGAGACTTTCCCTTGCGTGGTATTAAGAGACCTTATCTGCCCCGCAACCCCAGACTTAATGCCCCCCGCTCTGACCTCCTCAGGGTCACTGACTCATGAATAATACTTCGTGCCATGACTCATGAACGGATTTACGAAAACGGTCTTAGATCTTGTCAGTTCTGGCTTTATTTGTCTGTCTTTCTTTCGTTATTTTCAAGGTTTATTTTTGGTTCTGTTGTCTCTATGAATATACTAATAGTGATAACTGAGAAGGCTACTGTCACCAACTCCTTATAATATATATATACACACATATATATATAAATATATATATATATTATATATATATATATATATATAATATATAATATATAATATATATATATATATATATAGAGAGAGAGAGAGAGAGAGGAGAGTAGAGAGAGAGAGAGAGAGAGAGAGAGCGAGAGAGAGAGAGAGAGAGAGAGAGAGAGAGAGAGAGAGTCAACAGTAATATTTGCTTCTAATTAACTAAATTGGTAGTAATTACGTTTTATTTCATTTGTTATATATTAGCGACAGAACACGAGCATGAGTAAATAGTGTACCGATTAGATACGAATTTATTACGATTTCCAACAGCACCTAATGTAATGGATTATTACTCGTAGTTTTTTTCCAACGTTACATGTAAGATTTAATGAAGCCAATTATGTATCAATTTAAGTAAGGGTGAAATATCAAAAAAGATTCATATCTGCTTTTTAATAAATAATAAATACATAACATCGGAAGACCTGGTGGTTGCCAGCAGCAGACAAGTCTTTCGGATCTGCGGATTTATCTGAGAAGGATATTTCGCTCGCGTTTTTTTCGAGGTTTTACTTGGACTCGTTGGAAGCCATAGTAGAATCTCCTGGGAGCCTCACGGGACTCGTAGGACTCGAAGGAGTCGGGGAAACTGAGCCTCACCGGAGTAGGTGACCTCGGCAATGTATCCGTCGTCGTCAGAAGCGCGGAAAGCCACCTTCTGCAGGCGGCCGTCGGGGAGGTGGACGAAGTAGGATCCCTTGGGTGTTCTCGCCGTCCCCGGCCTCCTGGTGTCCGAAGTCGTTGCGGGAGGGGGGATGGTTGACGGCCCAGTCGAAGTTGTAACGAGCCTCGCCTGACTCGAAGGACTCGGCGGATCCTGAGGAGAACTGGAGAGGAGAGGAATCGGTATCTTCAGTCTCAGTCTTCGTGGTTTGAGGTTTCAGTATTTCGACCTCATTTTTTTTATTATAAATTTCATTATAATTTTTAAAAAATGCTAATAAAACTCACCCTTGGGCGGGAGTATCTTTCGAAGCTGTCGGCAGCCACGAGGGCAACTAAGCCCACCAGAGCGAAGACGACCTGAAATGCCATTTGAAACACATGATTACTATTGATATAAATCATATGACTTACCTAGCATATATCATTTACATATACCCAAGCACATAAGCAGACTCTAATTACATGTATCTTACTGAGAACATCTCATTCGTTACCTTGGCAACATGATGATCTTGTTGGAGTCTCGGAGAGGAAACTGATGCTCTGTCCTGCCTCCAGAGTCGTTATATACCACAAACTGCAAAGGTGGGTGGAGTCTTGTAATGGAATCTAAAAACAAGTTTTTCCTGTTGGATTTCCAAAGTTTCTGTCACACAGCAAGATGCAACTGTGATTCCTCCTCAATAGATTAGGAAAGTATATATGTTAGATATGTTAAGCTTTAGTTCTTGTATGCTTTACACCTTTGTTGCTTTAAGTAATATTTTAAAACAATTTTCGTTAAAAAAGATATCCCTGTGGCATTTAAATCTTTATCTTACGTTATTGAAAATATCAAAATGGCTTATCAATATTTCTTTCCTTAAAATAACTACGTATACATTGTCATAGAATTTGATTGTATAATTTTTAAGAGTTTTGTAAAAGTTGCAACAAAATTCTTTTGTTTATTTTACGCTTTTGTTGTTTTTTTATAAGAATCTCGTTTGAGATTTTCTTAAAATTCAAAATATTTATTCATTTTCTTGACATTGTGACATAATTAGAGGAATATTTAAAATGAGGGCTGAAAAATTATTTAGAAAGTTTATAAATATAATATTTCCTGTCGTCTTAAGGATACGTTATTCAAAATCATCATTTTTAATACCTACCGCATAGGAAAATATAAAAAGGATTTCTTGTTGAGTGGATCACCGTATCTTACATTAGATGCCTTTTGGGAAAATAACCACAGACATATATGGACTATTTGAGGTTAGAAAACAGATTATTAAGGAAATATGGATTATTATGACATAAGAACTAGATCCTTCAGAGAACATTTTCGTCATTTCTCAAACTTTAGATAGACGAAATTATGAATTGGGTTCTTATTTTATTATTTATTGTTCTTTTAATGTAGTAGATTTTCTTTTAAGTATAAGTTGGGAAAACGGTTTGGTTGTCTAAGAACATTAAGAATATTGCAAAAGAATTGTAGCTGCTCGTCGAGATAATGATCGTTGTCCTTTGTTTCAATAGAGAGTTTTAGAATACTAATGATTTCATGAAAAAAAAGGAGTTGCTTACTTTCAAAAACGTGTCATTCCCATTATTCAACGTCCTTGTCATTTTTTACGAATAATAAAAAAGGTAGTCGTGCTTTTTTAATTGAGGGACGTAAAATAATGTTGTTATATTTACCGGTTCAATAACATGAGTGAAGTGAACAACGCTATATTGTTAGAAATACAAACAGATGCAAATCTAAACAATCAATTCTATTCAAATTTGTTTTCTGGTGTATAGCTGATTTTCATTTCCGATAGTTTTTTGTCCATTTAAGGAACAGCATCCAAATCTGAATGCCATATGAGAAAATATATATGGACGTTTTACCAAAGTATAAAACAAGAAAGTGAATCGCATGACGCGGTCCTTATCATCTACGATAACCAAAAACACAAATATTTTTCATCTTGGAATCCATTGAAGGAATTCCTATCAGCTACTTATTGGTCATGACCTAAGAATGAAAAGTGAAATGTAGAAGGTGATTGTCGCCATTGATCATGGGTCAAGTTTTCTAAGCGATTTCGAAAGAGTGTCGGCTGTGATTTACTTTCCTGAAACTCCAACGAACATCAAATGCAATAAAAGGCTTTAGAATACTTCTTCTTCTTCTTCTTCTTCTTCTTCTTCTTCTTCTTCTTCTCTAGATCCACAGTCAACTTCACGTCACTTCAGATAAGTATCTTATGATGTCTCTTTACTTGAATGAAAGTAGAGATACTTTTGCTATTACTCCATGAGCTACGAGTGGTTGAATATTGGATCTGCCCCTGACATTGCCTACCGAATATTTCCTCAACGCTTTTTTTTGTCTTGTTTCTGACCGAAAAAAACCTGCTTTTGTATCCTTTTGCTGACTACTTGCAATTATTTTCAAAGGAACATTCTGCTGTCTTCATAATAATATAAAAGACACTGACAAATATTAATTACGTTTTTCTGATACTTTCAAAAATATATGATTGTTATTTTTCCAAAGACGTGTGTTTTGGTATTTTCCACAGATGGCCTGAGACGATAACCTAGATCCCATTTCTAGACAAAAACAAACAAATACCATTGGTGGCTAAGAAGAGAACAGCAGAAACATATATACACGCACACATATATGTATTCATGTACATATATACACAAATATATATACAGTATACGTATTTGCATACATACATGTGTATGTATACATATATATAAAGGTAATATAGGGCATCACGAGCTCTAAAAATGATTCTTGAAAACATACTCGTATCAAAATCCCCAAGAGAGAGAGGGAGACCTTACCTTACAGACCTTACATCTTGTTCGGGTTGCCCCAGTGGGTCCCTCAGTGTGAGGCAGTCCCCGCGCCTCTAATGTCCTACCAGAGAGTTGCTAGTACATCTTCCGGTATATTTTGCATCTTCCAATCTTGGATGGTCTGGGATGCAGTTTAAATATTTGTCGAGCTTATTCTCAAACACATCTATGCTCACTCCTGATATATTCCTCAGATGAGCTGGCAAACGCATTGAATAGACGCTGCATTATCGATGCTGGTGCGTAGTGGATTAATGTCCTGTGTGCTTTCCTTATTTTTCCTGGTATAGTTTTGGGCACTATTAATCTACCTCTGCTTGCTCTTTCTGATATTTTAGTTCCAAGATGTTTTCTGCTATTCCTTCTATCTGTTTCCATGCCTGAATTATCATGTAGCGTTCTCTTCTCCTTTTGACTATATAATTTTAAGGATTGTAGTCTTTCCCAGTAGTCAAGGTCCTTAACTTCTTCTATTCTAGCTGTAAAGGACCTTTGCACACTTTCTATTTGTGCAATATCCTTTTGATAGTGTGGGTACCATATCATATTGCAATATTCAAGTGTACTACGAACATATGTTTTATAAAGCATAATCATGTGTCCAGCTTTTCTTGTTTTGAAGTGCCGTAACAACATTCCCATTTTTGCTTTACATTTTGCCAATAGAATTGCTATTTCATCATTGCATAACATGTTCCTATTTATCATCACACCAAGGTCTTTAACTGCTTCCTTATTTGTGATTGTCTCATTATTAGGTCCCCTATATGCATATAGCTTTCCTTCTGTCTCCATAATTTATTGATTCAAATTTATCAGAGTTAAATACCATCCTATTTACCTCTGCCCAATCATATACTTTGTTAAGGTCTCTTTGTAGAGCGTTCCTATCTTCATCACAAGTAATTTCTCTACTTATTCTTGTGTCATCGGCGAAACTACTCACTACCGAATCCTTAACATTACTGTCTATGTCTTCAATCATAATAACAAACAGTATTGCAGCTAACACCGTACCTTGTGGCACACCGGATATTACCTTGGCTTCATCCGATTTCTCATCGTTTCCAATAACTATCTGTTTTCTGTTGTGTAAAAATTCTTTTAACCATCTTCCTACTTTATCCACGATATTGTGTTTTCTAATTTTCTTCGCTAATATATTATGGTCTACCTTGTCAAAAGCTTTTGCAAAGTCTAGATAAACCACATCTGTTTCATTTCCGCTTTTCATATTTTTTAATATGTTCTCACGGTGGACTAACAGTTGGGGTTGTGTACTTTTTTTCTGGGTACGAAACCATGTTGTCCTATATTAAACAAATTATTTTTTTTATTAATGTTTCATAATATTTTCTTCATTACCCTTTCATACACTTTCATAATATGTGATGTTAGATTCACAGGCCTATAATTACTTGCCTCTAGTCTTGATCCACTTTTGAAAGTAGGGGTAATATAATGCTAATTTGTGCTCATCATAAATCTTGCCTGTATCTACACTTTGTCTTAATAATATTGCAAGTGGCTTTGCGATAGAATGAACTACTTTCTTTAACAAAATAGCAGGAACTCCATCAGGCCCTGCTGCAGCTCCATTTTTAATTTCGGGTTGAGAGAGAGAGAGAGAGAGAGAGAGAGAGAGAGAGAGAGAGAGATAATATGCGCCTTTGCCTTGTGTGTTATCAATAGATCCCTAAAGCCCTCCTTACCTATCTACCCTCAAACCCCAGACTTTAATGCCCGCTCTGACCTCCTCAGGGTCACTGACTCATGAATAATACTTCCGTGTCATGACTCATGAACGGATTTACGAAAACGGTCTTAGATCTTGTCAGTTCTGGTTGTCTTTCTTTCGTTATTTTCAAGGTTTATTTTTGGTTCTGTCGTCTCTATGAATATAATAGTGATAATTGAGAAGGCTAAATGTCGCCAACTCCTTATGTTTATGATATATATATATATATATATATATATATATATATATATATATATATATATATATATATATATATATATATATATATATATATATATATATATAATATATATATATATATATATATATATATATATATGTGTGTGTGTGTGTGTGTGTGTATAGATACATAGATATATATATATATGTGTATGTATGTATATATAGAAAGAAAGAGAGATAGAGAGAGAGTCAACGGTAATCTTTACTTCTAATTAACTAAATTAGTAGTAATTATGCTTATTTCATTTGTTATATAATGGTGACAACACACGAACATGAGTAATTAGTGTAACGATTAGATACAAATTTGATACGATATTCGACAGTGCTTATGTAATGGATTATTACTCGTAATTTTTCCACCGTTATATATAAAATTTAATGAAGCCAATTAAGTAAACATTTTGTTAAGGTAAGGGATGAAATTATATAAAAGATTCATATCTGCTTTTTAATAAATAATAAATACATAACATCGGAAGACCTGGGGGTTGCCAGCAGCAGACAAGTCTTTAGGATCTGCGGGTTTATCTGAGAAGGATATTTCGCTCGCGTCCTTTCAAGGATTTACTTGGACTCGTTGGAGCCATAGTAGAATCTCCTGGGAGCCTCACGGGACTCGTAGGATTCGAAGGAGTCGGGGAACTGAGCCTCACCGGAGTAGGTGACCTCGGCGATGTAACCGTCGTCGTCAGAAGCGCGGAAGGCCACCTTCTGCAGGCGGCCGTCGGGGAGGTGGACGTAGTAGGATCCCTGGGTGTTCTCGCCGTCCCCGGCCTCCTGGTGTCCGAAGTCGTTGCGGGAGGGGGGATGGTTGACGGCCCAGTCGAAGTTGTAACGAGCCTCGCCGGACTCGAAGGACTCGGCGGATCCTGAGGAGAACTGGAGGGGAGAGGAATCGGTATCTTCAGTCTGAGTCTTCGGTGGTTTGAGGTTTCAGTACTTAGACGAAAGTGATTTAAAATACACGGTGTCCATAAAGTCTCAGTACCATTACAAGTATTTATTGCTCAGAATGATACTGGGACTTTATGGTCACCCTGTATATTTCATTGTAATTCAAAAAGTGCTACTAAAACTCACCCTTGGGCGTGAGTATCTTTCGAAGCTTTCGAAGCTGTCGGCAGCCACGAGGGCAACTAAGCCCACCAGAACGAAGACGACCTGAAATGTCATTTGAAACACATGATTACTATTGATATAAATCATATGACTTACCTAGCCATTATGTCATTTAAACATATACCCAAGCACATATGCATACTCTAATTACATGTATCTTACTGAGAACATCTCATTCCTTACCTTGGCAACCATGATGATCTTGTTGGAGTCTCAAGAGGAAACTGATGCTGTGTCCTGCCTCCAGAGTCGTTTATATACCACAAACTGCAAAGGTGGGTGGAGTCAGGTAATGGATTCTAAAACAAGTTTTTCCTGTTGGATTTCCAAAGAGTTTCTGTCACTATGGTTAGTTGCAGTTGTGAATCCTCCTCAATAAACTAGGGAAAGTTCTTATGAAATACGTTAGGTTTTAATAGCTGTAAACCTCTAAACATTTCTAGCTTTATTGAATTTTTATAAAGAAAATCACGCAAAATGTTCCTGTGATTTTTATATCTTATTTTAATTTATTGTTTGAATATGAACACATGTTAATACTTCTTCCATTAAGACACAGGAATATCGAATCATTCAATGTATTTGCTTGATAATTTTCAGAAGTTTGTCAGAGTCTCAGGAAAATTTTTCCTTTTTCTATTTCCAGCATTGTTCTGTTTTATAAGGATCTGGTTGAAGTTATTCTCGAAATTCTAAATTTTCCATTTTTTTGTCTCTAAAAGGAAGCCCAAAAAATAGCCTCCAATAAATTTTATAACTATATAACCTTTATTGAGGTGTTAAGGATGTTATTTACATTCAAAATTTTCAACATCTAGCAAAGGAAAAGATAGTTTAGTTTATCAAGTGATCACCTTATCTTACCTCAGTTTACTGTCGCAGAAAACAATAGGGAATACGGATTATCATAATGCCAAGAACCAGTTATTAAGGAGGAATATGTAATTATAGCAAAAGAAGCTGATCTTTCTGCAGAGATATAAAATGTTCTAAAGCCTTTCGTCATTTCTATACCCAGCTGTAGAACAGATATCACTTGTTTTCAGTATCCTGTTCGCTGTTCACGATCATAAAACTATTGGGCTCTTCGTACGAACTCAGGACTGACAAAATGCTGAAACAGGTTCTAATTTTGGTATTGACTGTAATGACGTAATCTTTAAGTCAAAAACAGTCTGACTGTCAGAGAAAACTGTGAAAATTGACAATAACTCGTTGGTTCGTATCAAAAATGCTGCTAATGCCATTTTATCTTATTTGAGAGTTTTAAAATGTTTAGAATTTTACAAAGAAATGACATAGCAACCTTTCAAATATGTCATTCTCATTATCGTCTGTTCTCTCCTTGTCTTTATTTCAAATCCTAAGCAGATACTATTAAGAATTTTTAAAATCTAGTGACGTAAAATGTAGAATTTTTTCATTTCCCGTTTAAACATAGTATAATAATGAAAAAAAAACAAAGTGTAAACTGTGATAAACTAACACATAGGCAAATTATTTGGGAGTTACTTCTGTCGTGCACTGGCTGATTGCTTATATCCATACTCATCTAAAATGCAGGAAAGGGCCAATAACCAAGTATCACAAGGGAACATATTTAGGCTATGGTAAAAAAGAAACAGAGATATTCATATTAGAGGATTCGAAGGATCTGAGATCAAAACTAGAGTATTTTTACCTTGGGACCCATGTTATGATTATTAGACAATATATTAGGGAGGGATTATTGGCTACGGAAGTGTTATGACCTAAAAATCAAAGTGAAATGCAGAAGGATTATGCCATTAATCCTGGATCAAGTTTTCTAAGCGGTTTCGAAAGAGTGTCGGCTGCGATCTGCTTTCCTGAAACTCTAGCGAACATCAAATGCAATAAAAGTCTTGAAAACCTTCTTCTTCTTCTTCTTCTTCTTCTTCTTATTCTTCTTCTTCTTCTCTAGATCACAGTCACTTAACGTCACTTCAGATAAGTATCTTATGATTTCTCTGTACTTGAATGAAAGTAGAGGACTTTTTGCTATTACTCCATGAGCTACGAGTGGTTGAATATTGGATCTGCCATGATATTGTCTACCGAATATTTTCGCAACCCTTTTTTTGTCTTGTTTCTGATCGAAAAACTTGCTTTTGTAACCTTTTTCGACTACGTGCAATCGCAAAGGAACATTCTTCTGTCATCATAATGGTATAAAAGATACTGACAAATATTAATTACGTTTTTTCTGATACTTTCAAAATATATGATTGTTATTTTTCCAAAGACATGTGTTTTGGTATTTTCCACAGATGGCCTGAGACGATAACCTAGATCCCATTTCTAGACAAAAACAAACAATACCATTGGTGGCTAAGAAGGGAACAGCAGAAACATATATACACGCACATATATATGTATTCATGTACATATATACACAAATATATATACTGTATACATATTTGCATACATACATGTGTATATACATACATATAAATATAAAGGGCATACAGCTCTAAAAATGATTCTTGAAAACATACTCGTATCAAAATCCCCAAGAGAGAGAGGGAGACCTTACCTTACAGTCTTTACATTTTGTTCGGGTTGCCCCAGGTCCCTCAGTGTGAGGCACCTCTGATGTCTACCAGAGAGTTGCTAGTACATCTTCCGGTATATTTTGCATCTTCTAATCTTGGATGGTCTGGGATGCAGTTTAAATATTTGTCGAGCTTATTCTTACATCTACGCTCACTCCTGATATATTCCTCAGATGAGCTGGCAACGCATTGAATAGACGCTGCATTATCGATGCTGGTGCGTAGTGGATTATTGTCCTGTGTGCTTTCCTTATTTTTCCTGGTATAGTTTTGGGCACTATTAATCTACCTCTGCTTGCTCTTTCTGATATTTTTAGTTCCAAGATGTTTTCTGCTATTCCTTCTATCTGAATTATCATGTAGCGTTCTCTTCTCCTTTCGACTATATGATTTTAAGGATTGTAGTCTTTCCCAGTAGTCAAGGTCCTTAACTTCTTCTATTCTAGCTGTAAAGGACCTTTGTACACTTTCTATTTGTGCAATATCCTTTTGATAGTGTGGGTACCATATCATATTGCAATATTCAAGTGTACTACGAACATATGTTTTATAAAGCATAATCATGTGTTCAGCTTTTCTTGTTTTGAAGTGCCGTAACAACACCCTTCCCATTTTGCTTTACATTTTGCCAATAGAATTGCTTTTTCATCATTGCATAACATGTTCCTATTTATCATCACACCAAGGTCTTTAACTGCTTCCTTATTTGTGATTGTCTCATTATTATGTCCCCTATATGCATATAGCTTTCCTTCTCTGTCTCCATAATTTATTGATTCAAATTTATCAGAGTTAAATACCATCCTATTTACCTCTGCCCAATCATATACTTTGTTAAGGTCTCTTTGTAGAGCGTTCCTATCTTCATCACAAGTAATTTCTCTACTTATTCTTGTGTCATCGGCGAAACTACTCACTACCGAATCCTTAACATTACTGTCTATGTCTTCAATCATAATAACAAACAGTATTGCAGCTAACACCGTACCTTGTGGCACACCGGATATTACCTTGGCTTCATCCGATTTCTCATCGTTTCCAATAACTATCTGTTTTCTGTTGTGTAAAAATTCTTTTAACCATCTTCCTACTTTATCCACGATATTGTGTTTTCTAATTTTCTTCGCTAATATATTATGGTCTACCTTGTCAAAAGCTTTTGCAAAGTCTAGATAAACCACATCTGTTTCATTTCCGCTTTTCATATTTTTGAATATGTTCTCATGGTGGACTAACAGTTGGGTTTGTGTACTTTTTCTGGCGTACGAACCATGTGTCCTATATTAAACAAATTATTTTTTATTAAATGTTTCATAATATTTTTCTTCATTACCCTTTCATACACTTTCATAATATGTGATGTTAGACTCACAGGCCTATAATTACTTGCCTCTAGTCTTGATCCACTTTTGAAAGTAGGGGTAATATATGCTAATTTGTGCTCATCATAAATCTTGCCTGTATCTACACTTTGTCTTAATAATATTGCAAGTGGCTTTGCGATAGAATGAACTACTTTCTTTAACAAAATAGCAGGAACTCCATCAGGCCCTGCTGCAGCTCCATTTGTAATTTCGGGTTGAGAGAGAGAGAGAGAGAGAGAGAGATAATATGCGCCTTTGCCTTGTGTGTTATCAATAGATCCCTAAAGCCCTCCCTGACCTTATCTACCCTCAAACCCCAGACTTTAATGCCCGCTCTGACCTCCTCAGGGTCACTGACTCATGGATAATACTTCGTGTCATGACTCATGAACGGATTTACGAAAACGGTCTTAGATCTTGTCAGTTCTGGCTGTCTTTCTTTCGTTATTTTCAAGGTTTATTTTTGGTTCTGTTGTCACTATGAATATAATAGTGATAATTGAGAAGGCTACATGTCGCCAACTCCTTATGCTTATGATATATATATGTATAGTATATATATCTATATATATATTATATATATATGTTTATATATGTATATATATATATATATATATATATATATATATATATATATATATATATATATACATATATATATCTATATATATATATATATATATATAATATATGTGTGTGTGTGTGTGTATAGATACATAGATATATATATATATATATATATATATATATATATATATATATATATTATATATATATATATATATATATAATATATATATGTGTGTGTGTGTGTATGTATGTATATATAGAAAGAAAGAGAGATAGAGAGAGAGAGAGTCAACGGTAATCTTTACTTCTAATTAACTAGATTAGTAGTAATTATGCTTATTTCATTTGTTATATAATGGTGACAACACACGAACATGAGTAATTAGTGTAACGATTAGATACAAATTTGATACGATATTCGACAGTGCTTATGTAATTGATTATTACTCGTAATTTTTCCACCGTTATATATAAAATTTAATGAAGCCAATTAGGTAAACATTTTGTTAAGGTAAGGGATGAAATTATATAAAAGATTCATATCTGCTTTTTAATAAATAATAAATACATAACATCGGAAGACCTGGTGGTTGCCAGCAGCAGACAAGTCTTTAGGATCTGCGGGTTTATCTTAGAGGGATATTTCGCTCGCGTCCTTTCGAGAATTTACTTGGACTCGTTGGAGCCATAGTAGAATCTCCTGGGAGCCTCACGGGACTCGTAGGATTCGAAGGAGTCGGGGAACTGAGCCTCACCGGAGTAGGTGACCTCGGCGATGTATCCGTCGTCGTCAGAAGCGCGGAAGGCCACCTTCTGCAGGCGGCCGTCGGGGAGGTGGACGAAGTAGGATCCCTGGGTGTTCTCGCCGTCCCCGGCCTCCTGGTGTCCGAAGTCGTTGCGGGAGTGAGGGTGGTTGACGGCCCAGTCGAAGTTGTAACGAGCCTCGCCGGACTCGAAGGACTCAGCGGATCCTGAGGAGAACTGGAGGGGAGAGGAATCGGTATCTTCAGTCTGAGTCTTCTGTGGTTTGAGGTTTGAGTATTTCGACCTCATTTTTTTTTTTATATATATAAAATTTCATTATAATTCAAAAAATGCTACTAAAACTCACCCTTGGGCGGGAGTATCTTTCGAAGCTTTCGAAGCTGTCGGCAGCCACGAGGGCAACTAAGCCCACCAGAGCGAAGACGACCTGAAATGCCATTTGAAACACATGATTATTATTGATATAGATCATATGACTTACCTAGCATATATCATTTACATATACCCAAGCACATAAGCAGACTCTAATTACATGTATCTTACTGAGAACATCTCATTCGTTACCTTAGCAACCATGATGATCTTGTTGGAGTCTCGAGAGGAAACTGATGCTTTGTCCTGCCTCCAGAGTCGTTTATATACCACAAACTGCAAAGGTGGGTGGAGTCAGGTAATGGAATCTAAAACAAGTTTTTCCTGTTGGGTTTCCAAAGAGTTTCTGTCACATAGCAAGATGCAACTGTGACTCCTCCTCAATAGATTAGGAAAGTATATATGTTAGATATGTTAAGCTTTAGTTCTTGTATGCTTTACACCTTTGTTGCTTTAAGTAATATTTTAAAACAATTTTCGTCAAAAATATCCCTGTGGTATTTAAATCTTTATCTTACGATATTAAAATTATCAAAATGGCTTATCAATATTTCTTTCCTTAAAATAACTACGTATACATCGTCATAGAATTTGATTGTATGATTTTTAAGTTTTGTAAAAGTTGGGACAAAATTCTTTTGTTTATATCTTACATTGTTGTTTTTTATAAGAATCTCGTTGAGATGTTCTTAAAATCAAGTGGCAAAATTACAGGAATATCTAAAATAAAGGCTGAAAATATTTTTAGAAATTTTATAAATATAATCTTTACTGCCGTCTTACGATACGTTATTCAAAATCGTCATTTTAAATATCTACCGCATAAGAAAATATGATAAATGTTTTTTATTGAGTGGATCACCGTCTCTTACATTAGATGTTGTTTGGAAAAATAATCACAGATATATATGGGCTATTTGAATGCAGAAAGCAGATTATTAAGGAAATATGGATTAATACCGCATAAGAACCAGATCCTTCAAAGAACATTTTCGTTATTTCTCAAACTCTAGATTGACGAAACTATGAAATGGGTTCTTATTTGAGTATTTATTGCACTGTTCATGAAGTATATTTTAAGTATAAGTAGAAAATTGGTTTGTGGTTGTCCAGGAACATTAAGAATATTCCAACAGACTTGTAGCTACGTTTCGAGATAATGATCGTTATCCTTTATTTCATCTGAGTGTTTTAGAATACTATTGATTTCATGAAGAAAGGGAGTTGCTTACTTTCAAAAACGTATCATTCTCATTATTCAGCTTCTTCATCATTTTTTACGAATAATAAAAAGGTATTTGTATTTTTTTTAATTGAGGAACGTAAAATGATGTTTTTCTATTTACCGTTTCAGTAGCAATTATTAAAATAAACAACGCTATACTGTTAGAAATAAAAACAAGCAAATCTATTCATATTTATTTTCTGATATTTAGCTGATTTTCATTTCCGATAGTTTTGTCCATTTAAGGAACAGCATCCAAATCTGAATGACATATAAGAAAATTATATATTGACGTTTTACCAAAATATCAGAAAAAAGTGAATCACATGACGCGGTCCTTATCATCTACGATAACCAAAAACCCAAATATTTTTCGTCTTGGAATCCATCCTATGATTGTTAGAAATATGAAGGAATTCCTATCAGCTACTCATTGGTCATGACCTAAGAATGAAAGTGAAATGCAGAAGGATTATGCCATTGATCATGGGTCAAGTTTTCTAAGCGATTTCGAAAGAGGGTCAGCTGTGATTTACTTTCCTGAAACTCCAAAGAACATCAGATGCAATAAAAGGCTTGAGAACACTTCTTCTTCTTCTCCTTCTTCTTCTTCTTCTTCTTTTTCTTCTCTAGATCCACAGTCAACTTCAAGTCACTTCAGAAACTTTTCTTATGATTTCTCTCTACTCAAATGAAAGCAGAGGGACTTTTGCTATTACTCCATGAGCTACGAGTGTTTAGATACTGGGTCTGACCATGGCATTGCCTACCGAATATTTTTGCAACGCTGTTTTCTCTTCTTTCTGACCGAAAAAGTGTTTTTGTATCCTTTTTCTGTCTAAGTGCAATCTCAAATAAACATTCTGCTGTCTTCATAACGATATAAAAGATACTGACAAATATTAATTAAGTTTTTCTGATACCTTCAAAAATATATGATTGTTATTTTTCCAAAGACGTTTGTTTTGGTATTTTCCACAGATGGATTAAGACGATAACCCTGATTCCATTTCTAGACAAAAACAAACAAATACCCTTGGTTGGCTAAGGAGGGAACAACAGAAACATTTATACATGCAAACATATATTCATGTATATGAACAATATAAATATTTACCTATATATATGTATGTATGAATTATATACACAAATATAAATATAAAAATAAAAGCTATACATTTCTAAAAATTATTCTTGAATACATTCTCATATCAAAATCCCAAATCAAACTATGCGTGTAAACAATGAGAGATAAGAGAGAGAGAGAGAGGGAGAGAGAGAGAGAGAGGAGAGAGAGAGAGAGAGAGAGAGAGACTTTCCCTTGCATGTTATTAAGAGACCTTATCTGCCCCGCAAACCCCAGACTTTAATGCCCGCTCTGACCTCCTCAGGGTCACTGACTCATGAATAATACTTCGTGCCATGACTCATGAACGGATTTACGAAAACAGTCTTAGATCTTGTCAGTTCTGGTTGTCTTTCTTTCGTTATTTTCAAGGTTTATTTTTGGTTCTGTTGTCTCTATGAATATAATAGTGATAATTGAGAAGGCTACATGTCGCCAACTCCTTATGCTTATGATATATATATATATATATATATATATATATATATATATATATATATATATTATATATACACATATATATATATATATATATATATATATATATATATATATATATATATTATATATATATATATATTCTATATGTATATAGTACATAGATATATATGTGTGTATGTATGTATGTATAGAAAGAAAGAGAGATAGAGAGAGAGAGTCAACGGTAATATTTACTTCTAATTAACTAAATTAGTTGTAATTATGCTTATTTCATTTGTTATATAATGGTGACAACACACGAACATGAGTAATTAGTGTAACGATTAGATACAAATTTGATACGATATTCGATAGTGTAATGGATTATTACTCGTAATTTTTCCACCGTTATATATAAAATTTAATGAAGCCAATTAAGTAAACATTTTGTTAAAGTAAGGGGTGAAATTATATAAAAGATTCATATCTGCTTTTTAATAAATAATAAATACATAACATCGGAAGACCTGGGGGTTGCCAGCAGCAGACAAGTCTTTGGGATCTGCGGATTTATCTGAGAAGGATATTTCGCTCGCGTCCTTTCAAGGATTTACTTGGACTCGTTGGAGCCATAGTAGAATCTCCTGGGAGCCTCACGGGACTCGTAGGATTCGAAGGAGTCGGGGAACTGAGCCTCACCGGAGTAGGTGACCTCGGCGATGTAACCGTCGTCGTCAGAAGCGCGGAAAGCCACCTTCTGCAGGCGGCCGTCGGGGAGGTGGACGAAGTAGGATCCCTGGGTGTTCTCGCCGTCCCCGGCCTCCTGGTGTGTCCGAAGTCGTTGCGGGAGGGAGGGTGGTTGACGGCCCAGTCGAAGTTGTAACGAGCCTCGCCGGACTCGAAGGACTCGGCGGATCCTGAGGAGAACTGGAGGGGAGAGGAATCGGTATCTTCAGTCTGAGTCTTCGGTGGTTAGGTCTCAGTGTATCGACGAAAGTGATTTAGAATACACGGTGTCCATAAAGTCTCAGTACCATTACAAGTATTTATTGCTCAGAATGATACTGGGACTTTGATGGTCACCCTGTATATTTCATTGTTAAATCCAAAAAACAAAATGCCTACTAAAACTCACCCTTGGGCGGGAGTATCTTTCGAAGCTTTCGAAGCTGTCGGCAGCCACGAGGGCAACTAAGCCCACCAGAACGAAGACGACCTGAAATGTCATTTGAAACACATGATTACTATTGATATAAATCATATGACTTACCTAGCATATGTCATTTACATATACCCAAGCACATATGCATTCTCTAATTACATGTATCTTACTGAGAACATCTCATTCGTTACCTTGGCAACCATGATGATCTTGTTGGAGTCTCGAGAGGAAACTGATGCTCTGTCCTGACTCCAGAGTCGTTTATATACCACAAACTGCAAAGGTGGGTGGAGTTTGGTAATCGATTCTAAAACAAGTTTTTCCTGTTGGATTTCCAAAGAGTTTCTGTCACTATGGTTAGTTGCAGTTGTGAATCCTCCTCAATAAACTAGGGAAAGTGCTTATGAAATACGTTAGGTTTTAATTGCTGTAAACCTCTAAACATTTCTAGCTTTATTGAATTTTTATAAAGAAAATCACGCAAAATGTTCCTGTGATTTTTATATCTTATTTTAATTTATTGTTTGAATATGAACACATGTTAATACTTCTTCCATTAAGACACAGGAATATCGAATCATTCAATGTATTTGCTTGATAATTTTCAGAAGTTTGTCAGAGTCTCAGGAAAATTTTTCCTTTTTCTATTTCCAGCATTGTTCTGTTTTATAAGGATCTGGTTGAAGTTATTTTCAACATTCTAAATTTTCCATTTTTTTTGTCTTTAAAATGAAGCCCAAAAAATAGCCTCCAATAAATTTTATAACTATATAACCTTTATTGAGGTGTTAAGGATGTTATTTACATTCAAAATTTTCAACATCTAGCAAAGGAAAAGATAGTTTAGTTTATCAAGTGGATCACCTTATCTTACCTCAGTTACTGTCGCAGAAAACAATAGGGAATATACGGATTATCATAATGCCAAGAACCAGGTTATTAAGGAGGAATATGTAATTATAGCAAAAGAAGCTGATCTTTCTGCAGAGATATAAAATGTTCTAAAGCCTTTCGTCATTTCTATACCCAGCTGTAGAACAGATATCACTTGTTTTCAGTATCCTGTTCGCTGTTCACGATCATAAAACTATTGGGCTCTCCGTACGAACTCAGGACTGACAAAATGCTGAATCAGGTTCTGATTTTGGTATTGACTGTAATGACGTAATTTTTAAGTCAAAAACTGTCTGACTGTCAAAGAAAACTGCGAAAATTGACAATAACTCGTTGGTTCGTATCAAAAATGCTGCTAATGCCATTTTATCTTATTTGAGAGTTTTAAAATGTTTAGAATTTTACAAAGGAATGACATAGCAACCTTCAAATATCTGTCATTCTCATTATCGTCTGTTCTCTCCTTGTCTTTATTTCAAATCCTAAGCAGATACTCTTAAGAATTTTTAAAATCTAGTGACGTAAAATGTAGAATTTTTTCATTTCCCGTTTAAATATAGTTTAATAATGAAAAAAAAAGTGTAAACTGTGATAAACTAACACATAGGCAAATTATTTGGAGTTACTTCTGTCGTGCACTGGCTGATTGCTTATATCCATACTCATCTAAAATGCAGGAAAGGGCCAATAGCCAAGTATCACAAGGGAACATATTTAGGCTATGGTAAAAAAGAAACAGAGAGATTCATATTACAGGATTCGAAGAATCTGAGATCAAAACTAGAGTATTTTTACCTTGGGACCCATGTTATGATTATTAGACAATATATTAGGGAGGGATTATTGGCTACGGAAGTGTTATGACCTAAAAATCAAAGTGAAATGCAGAAGGATTATGCCATTAATCCTGGATCAAGTTTTCTAAGCGGTTTCGAAAGAGTGTCGGCTGCGATCTGCTTTCCTGAAACTCCAGCGAACATCAGATGCAATAAAAGGCTTGAGAACACTTCTTTTTCCTCTTCTTCTTCTTCTTCTTCTTCTTCTTCTTCTTCTTCTTCTCTAGATCCACAGTCAACTTCAAGTCACTTCAGAAACTTTTCTTATGATTTCTCTCTACTCCAATGAAAGCAGAGGGACTTTTGCTATTACTCCATGAGCTACGAGTGAATAGATATTGGAACTGGCCATGACATGCCTGCCGAATATTTTCGCAACGCTGTTTTCTCTTCTTTCTGACCAAAAACCTGCTTTTGTATCCTTTTGCTGACTACTTGCAATTACAAAGGAACATTCTGCTGTCTTCATAACAAAATAAAAGACACTGACAAATATTGATTACGTTTTTCTGATACTTTCAAAAATATATGATTTTTATTTTTCCAAAGACGTGTGTTTTTGTGTGTTTTTGTATTTTCTACAGATGGACTAAGACGATAACCCTGATTCCATTTCTAGATAAAACAAACAAATACCATTGTTGGCTAAGAACGGTACAACAGAAACTTATATTCACGCACACACCTATATGTATTCATATATATATATATATATATATATATATATATATATATATATATATATACATATATACTGTATACATATTGTATATATGCATATGTATATTCATACAAACAAACATAAAGGGCTTACAGTTCTGAAAATGGTTCTTGAATACATACTCGTATCAAAATCCCAAATATAAACTATACATGTACACAATGAGAGAGAGAGAGAGAGAGAGAGAGAGAGAGAGAGAGAGAGAGATAATATGAGCCTTTGCCTTGTGTGTTATCAATAGAGCCCTAATGCTCTCCCTGACCTTATCTGCCAGCAATGCTCAGACTTCAATGTCCGCTCTGACCTCCTTAGGGTCTCTGATTCGTTATTAATATTTCGTACGCTGACTTAAAAATGGTTTTATGAATAATGTTTTTGCTACTGTCAGTGATTTTTGTTTGGGCCCCATTTTCTTCTAATCATTTTAAGGTCACGTTTTGGTTTTGTTGTCTCTTTGAAAAAACTGATTGTTATGAAGTCATTTACACACACACACACACACACACACACACACACACACACACACACACACACACACATATATATATATATATATATATATATATATATATATATATATATATATATATATATATATATATATATATATATATGTATACATATATATATATATATATATATATATATATATATATATATATATATATATATATATATATATATATATATGTATATATATATATATATATATATATATATATATATATATATATATAAATGTAAATGACTCTATAAGAATCACCCTTTTTAAAGAGACAGTAAACCCAAAAAGTAAACTTAAAAATGATTAGAAGTAATATATATTCACTCACAAAGTCAGACAGAGTCTTTACTTGTAATTAAATAAATTGTTTACAATTGTGATAATGACAGTTATCAATAATGCTGACACAACACAATCATGAATTATTATTGTACAGACATGAAATAGTTTTGATGGGAGTTAGGTTAGCATTTATATAATGTATCGTTCCTTGTAATTTCTCTATCATAACAATGAAATGCAACTACGACAAGTAATATCCATTTAGGTAGGAGGTAAAATAATAAAAAAAGATTCATATTTGCTTTTTAATAAATAATAAATACATAACATCGGAAGACCTGGTGGTTGCCAGCAGTAGACAAGTCTTTCGGATCTGCGGGTTTATCTGAGAAGCATATTACGCTCGTGTCCTTTCAAGGATTTACTTGGACTCGTTGGAGCCATAGTAGAATCTCCTGGGAGCCTCACGGGACTCGTAGGATTCGAAGGAGTCGGGGAACTGAGCCTCACCGGAGTAGGTGACCTCCGCGATGTATCCGTCGTCGTCAGAAGCGCGGAAGGCCACCTTCTGCAGGCGGCCGTCGGGGAGGTGGACGTAGTAGGATCCCTGGGTGTTCTCGCCGTCCCCGGCCTCCTGGTGTCCGAAGTCGTTGCGGGAGGGAGGGTGGTTGACGGCCCAGTCGAAGTTGTAACGAGCCTCGCCGGACTCGAAGGACTCGGCGGATCCTGAGGAGAACTGCGGGAGAGAGGAATCGGTATCTTTAGTCTGAGTCTTCGGTGGTTTTAGGTTTCAGTATTTCGACCTCATTTTTTTATTATAAATTTCATTATAATTCAAAAAATGCTAATAAAACTCACCCTTGGGCGGGAGTATCTTTCGAAGCTTTCGAAGCTGTCGGCAGCCACGAGGGCAACTAAGCCCACCAGAGCGAAGACGACCTGAAATGTCATTTGAAACATGATTATTATTGATATAAATCATATGACTTACCTAGCATATGTCATTTACATATACCCAAGCATATATGCATACTCTAATTACATGTATCTTACTGAGAACATCTCATTCGTTACCTTGGCAACCATGATGATCTTGATGGAGTCTCTAAAGGAAACTGATGCTTTGTCCTGCCTCCAGAGTCGTTTATATACCACAAACTGCAAAGGTGGGTGGAGTCTTATAATGAAATCTAAAACAAGTTTTTCCTGTTAGATTTCCCAACGCAAGCTTTGATACTAATATGTTGCATCGATCATTTTTCTCAGCAACTGCGGGGAAAGTGTCTTAGAAACATGTTACAGTTTCGTTACTGAAACCTCCGAAGCACTTACTCTCTCTTCAGTTTGTTTTGTACGTGAATACAACCAGAAAATTATTTTCAAAGTTTGTCCATTATTTTTTATTCCGTCAATGAGAGCTTACATTGTAATTTTTACTTTTTCCTAGGACACTTGGTTTTATATATATATATATATATATATATATATATATATATATATATATATATATATATATATATATATATATATATATATATATATATATGCGTGTGTGTGTGTGTATTAAAAATTATCTTAAGCTCCCTTCAACTTGTTTGATAATAGTCTTTATTGTTGTCTTACTGACATATTTTCTTTCAGATTTTCAAATCTTTCAAAGAAAAAGCTAATTCTGTCATTCACTTTTGGCTACACCGTCTCTTACGTTAGACACTGTTCAAGATAAGATTTCTAAGGCTACATTGATTAACTGAACGCAATAATCTGAAAGGCTTTTGTAATTTTTTAAAACTAATACCATAATTATTTCAATTCATATATCCATTTCATTTCATTTGTGAAAAGTCTTTGATTATATAACATAAAATATGAAATACTATGGTAGGTTCACATCAACCGTGCATCTCATGTCTAGGCCAGTCCCTTACGACGCTCCTGATTGTCTGTTGATAAGCCAGTCACTCTAGAGAGAGTTCACATGGGCAGGATGTATATGCCACCTCTCCTGTTGGATACTTTTGAAAAACGTATCCCTCAGGAGAAGTGGAACATACATCCTGCCTATGTGAACTCTCTCGAGAGACTGAGAATTTCCAAAGATGTGATTGGCTTATCAACAGCCAATCAGGAGCGACGTAAGGGACTGGCCCAGACATCAGAGGCACGGTTGATGTGAACCTACTATAGTTCAGTCTGATTTAATAAGTCAATAGGTAAACATGGCAAAGCAAATTATCAGAGCTTAATGCATAGACCTATTTAATTATTTATCTTTTGGTTCTTTCTCTAGATATCTGTCAATTGCAAGAACGGCCTCCTTTTTTGTAGCAATGCATCGAGAAGGTGATATTGAACTAACATCCAGTAGAATGCAATGATACATTTTAAAAAGGGTATCGTTCCTAGATGGCGACCCCCGGAAGTTTTCGGCGTTCGTTATCCTGGACTAATATTTCTTGGGGGTCATTATCTTCATAACATTTACAGTCTTTTGTTTATGTTTTTTACGGTCATCCCCACCAGGCTCAGACTAAACACGATGCAAATATGGATACATTACAGGGGTTGAAAACAAAGACCCCAAAGGCTTGTACTACACGCTGCAAATATGGATACATACAGGGTTGAAAACAAAGACCCCAAAGGCTTGTACTAAACACGTTGCAAATATGGATACATACCGGGTTGAAAACAAAAAGACTCCAAAGGCTTGTACTAAACACGCCGCAAATATGGATGCATACCGGGTCGAAAACAAAAAGACCCCAAAGGCTTGTGCTAAACACGCCACAAATATGGATACATACCGGTTTGAAAACAAAAAGACCCCAAAGGCTTGTGCTAAACACGCCGCAAATATGGATACATACTGGGTTAAAAACTAAAAGACCCCAGAGGCTTGTACTAAATATGCTGCAAAGGTAGATATATACCAGGTAAAAACAAAAAGTCTCCAAAGCCTTGTACTAAACACACTGGAAATATGGATACATACTGGGTTAAAAACAAAAAGGCCCCAAAGCCTTGTACTAAACACGCCGCAAATATGGATACATACTGGGTTAAAAAGAAAAAGACCCCAAAGCCTTGTACTAAACACATCGCAAATATGGATACATACTGGGTTAAAAACTAAAAGACCCCAGAGGCTTGTACTAAATATGCTGCAAAGGTAGATATATACCAGGTAAAAACAAAAAGTCTCCAAAGCCTTGTACTAAACACACTGGAAATATGGATACATACTTGGTTAAAATCAAAAAGGCCCCAAAGCCTTGTACTAAACACGCCGCAAATATGGATACATACTGGGTTAAAAAGAAAAAGTCCCCAAAGCCTTGTACTAAACACGCCGCAAATATGGACACATACTGGGTTAAAAAGAAAAAGTCCTCAAAGGCTTGTATACTAAACACGCTGCAAATATGGATACATACTGGGTTAAAAACAAAAAGTCCTCAAAGGCATGTATGCTAAACACGCCGCAAATATGGATACATACTGGGTTAAAAAGAAAAAGTCCCCAAAGCCTTGTACTAAACACGCTGCAAATATGGATACATACTGGTTTAAAAACAAAAAGTCCCTAAAGGCTTGTACTAAACACAACGCAAATATGGATACATACCGGGTTAAAAACAAAAAGTCCCCAAAGGCTTGTACTAAACACACCGCAAATGTAAATACATATTGGGTTAAAATCACAAGACCTCAAAGGCTTTTACAAAACATGCCACAAATATGGATACCTACTGGGTTAAAAACAAAAAACAAAAAGGCCCCCCTAAAGGCTTGTCCTAAATATGCAGTAAAGGTAGATACATACCAGGTAAAAACAAAAGTCCCCAAAGGCTTGTACTAAACACAACGCAAATATGGATACATACTGGGTTAAAAACAAAAAGTCCCCAAAGGCTTGTACTAAACACAACACAAATATGGATACATACCGGGTTAAAAACAAAAAGGCCCCAAAGGCTTGTACAAACACACCGCAAATGGATACATACTGGGTTAAATACAAAGTCCCCAAAGGCTTGCACTAAACACTCCACAAATATGGATACCTAACCGGGTTTAAAAACAAAAGTCCCCCAAACGGCTTGTACTAAACACACAGTCAAGGTAGATACATACCGGGTTAATACCCTTGGAGAGTCACTATCTGGGAGAGAGCCCAAAAAATATGTATAATGAACCAGTAGAGAATACAAAATCTATTGTTAAAATAATGTTAGATCGCGGTAATATCAGAGTAAATAAAATCGATATCTTTCAACTCAGCATTCAAATTTTTTTCTTTAAGCATTACGAAAATATCACTGAAAGCTTAAGAATCATTACATAAACCTCTAGAAGGGCTAAACCTTCGAATCTGGAGAGAGAGTTTACGTTGAAGACCTCGTCTGATTTTTCTGTTAGGAAATCACCTGACATTCCTCGGGGTGCTACTCAATCCCCGCGGGACACACTTTCTTAATAATTAATGCCAAGATCACACGAATGATCTTTTCGGGACTATTCCGACTAACTGGCAATTATACCATGAGCTATTGGCTGGTTCAGTATCGGTGTGACCATGACATCATAAGTTCCTACTGTTTTGCAACGCCCCGTTTTCACTCAGGTCAAGTCACAGATATTTTTTTTTCTCTCTCTCTTGAATGTCAGGAATTTCCTCTTATCTTGTTTAGGCTCAATTTCCCATATTCTTACTCGGCCGGGCTCTGTTAGGATTTGGTAACTGAATGCCGTATAAGTAATTAGGCTATCCTCGGATTTGCTTTAATTCTTAGTCTCTATATATCATTTGAATATAATATGGGGCTGGGTATTTATATTCTTTTATCTTAATTACATTTTCAATGATTATTCTAAAATGCTCTATATGGCGTCCCCCTTAGAGAAAGTATTTTTTAAAATTTCAAAAAATGAATGTCACCTGTTTTCCAGATTTGCATTTCCTTTGCCTATCAAAAGCTGAGGGAGGGAGGAATTCTTTATAATGAATTGTATATATAGTACCCAGGAATTGCATCTAAATGCAATTCATGCAACAATTTGTTTAACTCTCTAGTGAACATAATGTTCTCTAAAATAGCAGTCATGATATCAAGGAATATTTTTTTTTAGAATGTCAGTAATGATAGTTCAAGAAACCTCGCTTCTACAGGCATTCATGAATATCAGACGTATGTACTAAACTCTTTATCAAGCTCAGAAACATATAGATAACGAACAGATAAGATTAAAACGCAGATAAAGAAATATGTCAATGATGTTATCACTTCCTTCGATAAAATCTGAAAGCATGAGAGACGGGAGCCCTGTGGGGGCAGTGGGTGTGAGAAGGAAGGGATGGGGAGGGTCGGGTGGAGATTACATACCTCAGCATAGGGCAGTGGAAACAGGCCTATTAGGTACCCACTCTGACCTTATCAAACCACAAACCGTAGTCGTTCATGACCTTATCAGACTTAGTGAATCTTTATGGCAAATTTTCCTGTGAAAGATCATGATGTTATTCTCCATCTTCTGTCATATTTCATTTTGATTTCTTTAAATTATATATCAGAGATTTCGAATTAGTTCTGGAGATTTTTGGATATTCTTTGGTTAATAAGAAGGGTATCTATCATGGCCCGTCGCAATACAGATAATACCATTTAAAAAATCACTCTTAATATTTTGCATTTGTCTGCTTGTATATAGTATACTTGATGTTTGAATATATATACATACATATATATATATATATATATATATATATATATATATATATATATATATATAAATATATATGTATATATATACATATGGGGATACAATCCACAATGAAGTAAATTCCTCTTGTAGTTTAAAATATATATTACTTGTATAGGAGATATGTAGGAAAGGGAAAATTTCAAACTTTAGAAATATATGTGCCAATAACTATGCTTTGCTTCCTCTCCTGTTTACTCCACTCAGGTCATTTCTCCAACTAACCACCCAACCACCATAGAACAAGCAGTTGACAATAGAAACATTCCCCCACGAAGATCAAGACGAATTCTGGAAAGAACGAGGGCTCAACCGCCTGATCATTCATAATTTGAACTAGCTTGTTTCCTAACCGTTGTTTTTTCAAATGGTTGTGCTCTTTCTTGTCAGTTCCTTGAGGTGACATATCACACTTTAGTGAACAAGACCACAGTTGATGGTCGAAAGCTTTAATCCTATACAAGTAATATATATTTTAACCTACAAGAGGAATTTACTTCATTGTGGATTGTATCCCATTTACTTAGAGGTACGACATAGTACCTGGCTTCTGCATATATACATATATATATGTATGTATATATATATATATATATATATATATATATATATATATATATATATATATATATATATGTGTGTGTATGTGTGTGTGTGGTTGTGTGTGTGTGTGTGTGTGTGTGTGTGTGTATTAGTAAGTGTCAACAGGAAAAACTTAAATTCCATCAATTAAAGTGAGTAAATCCGACAAATAAATAAATGCTCATGCTGCAGGACCGTCTCATGCTAAACTGCAAACTTCGTCAGTATGTGCAATAAAAATGCATATTGTACATTGATTTTCATTAGCGGTTGCCAGCTGAAAGCATTCAGTTAAGAGCACAATTTGTAAGTGGATAGTAGTGGTTGACAATCCAGGTTTTCAAGGCTAATGCTTCGCTGATTAGATCTAATTCATTGGATGTTTGATTGGAGGTCATTGCTGTAGCATCCAATTTTAATGTGTGGCTCACTCTCTCTCTCTCTCTCTCTCTCGTCTCTCTCTCTCTCTCTCTCTCTCTCTCTCTCTCACACACAGTTATTAGGTAAAGGTTTCTTGTCTATTTGCTGAAGTTGGTATAAGACTGAATTTGTACACTTATGTTGGTCCTTATATTGGTGATGTATGATTTCAAGCAAGAGAATATACGTTATTTATATAAAACTAATATTTTCATTGAAACGCCATGTGCTTCAATACTCTCTCTAACAATATATAGCAGTATACAGACTATTCTGGGTATTAGATCAAATTAAAGTCTTCAATTCATTTGCCTTTTTAATAAATGATAAATTAAATATTAGTTTTGACCTTAATACAGGTCATTTGAACTGCAAGCTGATCAGAAGATGAGGTTTTGCTCGTGTCCTTGCGAGGAACTCGGTCTCGGGATTTACTTGGACTCGTTGGAGCCATAGTAGAACCTCCTGGGAGCCTCACGGGACTCGTAGGATTCGAAGGAGTCGGGGAACTGAGCCTCACCGGAGTAGGTCACATCGGCGACGTATCCGTCGTCACCATCGACGCGGTAAGCGACCTTCTGCAGGCGGCCGTCGGGGAGGTGGACGTAGTAGGATCCCTGAGTCTCGTCTTCATTGCGTTGCTCCTGGTGTCCGAAGTCGTTGCGGGAGGGGGCGTGGTTGACGGCCCAGTTGAAGTTGTAACGAGCCTCGCCGGACTCGAAGGACTCGGCAGATCCTGAGGAGAACTGCGGGGGAAAGGAATCGGTATCTTCAGTCTGAGTCTTCGGTGGTTTGAAGTTTCAGTACTTAGACGAAAATTATTCAAAATACACGGTGTCCCTAAAGTCCCAGTACCATTACAAGTATTTATCGCTCAGAATGGTACTGAGACTTTATGGACACCCTGTATATTTCATTATCATACGAAAAATGTTAATAAAACTCACCCTTGGGCGGGAGTATCTTTCGAAGCTTTCGAAGCTGTCGGCAGCCACGAGGGCAACTAAGCCCAAGAGAGCGATAGCGACCTGAAATAGCGTTTGATAATTACGACTATATATCATAATGAAATAATAAGTATTCATCCATTACAAATTCTCAAATACAAAAACATACGAGTATCCCAAAAGTTCGTAAAACATTTCACAAAGAAATGTTGGCAACTTACTGCACACACAAAATCACGTGCAGGTTTGAAAACTAGTAAGTTGTTAAATTCCTTAGGAAACATGTGTTATTCCTTACCTTAGCAAACATGTTGATCTTGAAGTCTCGGGAAGAAACTGATGCTTTGTCCTACCTCGAGGATCGTTTTATATACCACAAACTCCAAGTTGGGTGGGGCTTCGTAATGAAATCTCAAGCGAGTTTTTCCTGTCAGATTTCCTCAGCCTATGACACCTCAGTACGTTGCATCAATGGTGCCTTCTTAATGTTTGATGGAATGTGTCTGGAACATATGTTGAATTACAGGTATTCTAAACATCTGGAACTAACGGGCTTTCCTTGGCGCCGCCTGAAAAGTTCCCAGGACAATAATTTCCTTTCAGCAACTGAAGTTTTTCCTTTCTTGAACTTCTTTGCTGAGAAAACAAACATTTTGCCAAATTTTCCTAACCCTTTGTTATCTGTTTTGTCAACATCACTTTGCGTTGCGTTTGTTCATTGTTTATAATACTTGTTTATGAGATGTATTGTTCAAAGAGGTTTAGAAATTATTAACATTTTAGTTTTCATTTTGATATTGAAAAGATCAGTGTTTATAGTAAATGACTATGAGATTATTTTTTTTACTTTCTAGAGCTTTAGAAACTCTTAAAATTGGAGTTTTCATTTTAATATCGAAAAGAACTCAGCATGAACTATTTATTTTTAACCTTTTTCAGAAGTTCGTCACATGTTCAGAAAAAGAATAAAACATTAGTTTTCGACAAATTTATTTCAGGATGTAAAATTTCTACAGAAGAAATCTTTTATATCCAACGCCGTGTGAATAAAAAAAAAAACTCCCAGAATATTCCTCCATTCAACTCTGTCCTCCGCTTTCACTTTTAACAATCTCCACTCATCTCTAGCCTCCCGTCTCATAGTCCTTTCTCAAATAGGTGTGTGTCTGCTAACTCTTCTATTGGTCAGAAAATATTTCATTCTTCATCAGTAAGTAACTGGGTAACTGGCCATTGTATTTTATTTTGAGCACTGTTAAAAACAGGGTATTAAGAATAAATACATTTTCACTTGCTCAAAGCCTATAAACTACTTGTTGTTGTTGTTCTTATTCGTGTTGGGGGCGTAGGAAAGGTCTATGGAAAGCTTAAAAAGGTCTGAAATAGGAGTTTCGCGTTGAGTTAAAGATACAGGAATTTTAGGGAAGGATATTTATGATTTATCTATTAGAATGAAAATGTGAAAAAAATAATGTGCAAGTTAAACGGTACAGAAAAATTATTTCTTATAAAATGTAGCGTATTTATCTTAATTTTCGTTGTTGAAACAACGCGCTATTTGACTGTAGATTTTTGCACGCGACCCGAGTAAGCTGGAGGTCGAATCGCGCCTTGTAAGGATGTAATATTTGACATTTCTTCAAATAATGTTTTTTTTTAGCTTTCTTTTAATGTTTATACTACTGCTAAACTTCATATTGACGAGATTCATTTCAAATTCAACATCTAGGCTTTGATTCGTTGTAAACGCTTTAAGGGTCATTAACACTGACTTGAATTGCAAATCTATTGAATCGGTTTACGAACCTAATCTGCTGCAGCTTCTACATTACTCAATGATAAGTTAGGGCTTCATCCTGCAATGCTGAATATCTAGTAATATTCAAACTTTTGTAAAATATTGTCAAAAATATTTTCAACTTGTGAAAAGAGAGTTATACATCAAAATTTTACTTGGCTTTTCACAAAGTATGCTAGACATAACAGACTGGGTTTCTTTTTGAGCCTTAGAA
>NC_087208.1:39571749-39584249 GCF_015104395.2 Macrobrachium nipponense | reverse complement strand
TCTTAGGGTTCAAGTGGATTCGGGAGTCGGGTCTTGGGATTTACTTGGATTCGTTGGAATCGTAGTAGAACCTCCTGGGAGCCTCACGGACTCGAAGGATTCGTCGGAGTCGGGGAACTGAGCCTCACCGGAGTAGTCATCGGCGACGTATCCGTCGTCACCATCGCGACGAAGGCGGAACCTTCTGCAGGCGACCGTCGGGGAGGTGGACGTAGTAGGATCCCCTGGGTGTTCTCGCCGTCGCGGGCTTCCTGGTGTCCCGAAGTTTGTTGCGGGAGGGGGCGTGGTCGACGGCCCAGTTGAAGTTGTACTTGGCTTCGCCGGATTCGAAGGACTCAGCAGAGCCAGAGGAGAACTGGAATCAGTAGGAATGGTTGAAAATTCAGAAATTACACAGGTCATTGAAATCTCAAATGAAAAGTTCAGTTTCTGGTATTTTCTGCTAAGAGGAATTCATGACGTCTTCGGTCACTTTTGTTTCAGATTAAAAATTTATATTCTTCTATTATATCCTTCAAAGAGGAGTAAGATCCGATGTAAAAAACGGCTTAATATAAGGATTCGAGAGTAAATAAAAACACTGCTTACCCTCCTTGGTGGGGCGTATCTCTCGAAGCTTTCGAAGCTGTCGGCTACTACCAGGGCAGCCATGCCCAAAAAGACGAGGGTGACCTGAAGTGACGAAAAAAAATCAATTTCATAAAATTATTAACGACTAATAGACGATATCAGAGTTATAATTGCCATAATAACTGTCTCTTTTATCCAAAAACAAAATAAGAAAGAGAGTCTCTTACTTTGGAGATCATGTTTGTATTTTTGACGACGTCTCAGCTAGATGAGTCTGTACTGATCCCAACAACTGCCACTCTATATATACCCCGTCCGCGTTTGGAGGGCGTGGTGGCTTCCGTCAGCAAGAGACGGACGGGTTTTTGCATCCTGTGATTTCTAAAAAGGATTTCACTACTTGCGATTAGTCAATCCCCAAATCCTCAATTGCGTGTCAGGATCCCACTCGTCCCTTCGCCTGTACAGCATCTCGGCATCGCAGCTGGCCCGTTTCGTCGGTCAGATGTTGTCATTCAGACGTCCTGTGGTTTTCTCTTTATTGATATTATAATAGTTTTAATTGCTTTTATTTTAATTATTAGTTCTTATTATTATTATTAGTTAATTATTCTTATTATTATTAATTATTATTATTATTATTATTATTATTATTAATTTTTCAGCTATTATCATTGTTATAGATTTATCCAAAACTATTATTGTAAAAAATACATAAAGAAACATGACTGCAATAGTAGTAATATCAACAGGTACTGGAATATAATAGTGGGAAAACAAAATAATAATAATAATAATAATAATAATAATAATAATAATAATAATAATAATAATAATAATAATAATAATAATAATAATATATTATTATTATTATTATTATTATTATTATTATTATTATTATTATTATTATTATTATTATTATTATTATTATCATATTCACTCACTATGTGCGCTGTTTCCAGGAGCACACTCTGAGTCCTGGAGCTACTTCGGCATCTAACTTTTCCAGTTTCCTTTTCAGGGATCTTGGAATCGTGTCTAGTGTCTCCATGATTAGGGTACAATTTCCACTGGCATATCCCATATCCTTCTTATTTCTATTTTCAGGTCTTGTTACTTATCAATTTTTTCTCTATCTTTCTCATCTACTCTGGTGTCTCATGATATTGCAATATCAAAAAAGAAATATTGTTATTATTATTATTATCATTATTATTATTATTATTATTTATTATTATTATTATTATTATTATTATTAACACAATAAAAACGCTGGAGTTCAACTCCAGTAAAAATACCAACTGAATATATCAACGGAGATCGCCATCTAAGATCCAGTTGTGTCTCCAGACTGTATTATTATTATTATTATTATTATTATTATTATTATTATTAATTATTATTAACGCTAGAAAAATACTGGACTTCAACTCCAGTAAAAACACCAACTGAATATATCAACGGAGATCGTCATCTAAGATCCAGTTGTAGTTTCCAGCCTGTATTTTTGTAATCTCTCGTTCCTCCATTCAAAGCCAATTTCTTTTAGTGTTAAACTACATTTTTCAGGAGTGAACGAGCAGTTCAGAACAAACATGGCTACATCATGCTATAATCGCGTGTTCATTTCCGGTCGTGTAGCGATCATTAAAACTGGTATCACGAAAGAAAGGAATCTGAATTCCTTTAATATTTTTATGAGCAAGCGAAAAGAATGTTTACTAATTCTCCACAACAGGAAAAAGGTAGAACTAGGTATTCTAGTTAAGGGTATAAAATCTGACTGCCATTATAGCGATAGGAAATAGACCACGTGTATGCCGATAGACTAGAGGGAGAGAGAAATTTTAACCTTAGCTTCTTTTTATGTGCCCTTGCATAAAAATTTTATTCCCTAAATAGAGGTATTTAGGGAATAAAATTCAAAACGAAAATAAGTACCATATTTCGTAAATTGCAAGTTAATTGCGAATCTCGTGTTGTAAAGATATTTTCTTGTTTTTTTTTTACATGAATCAACGCGCAGGTGATTGTCCGAGCGCTCTCTCTCTCTCATCTCTCTCTCTCTCTCTCTCGTCTCTCTCTCTCTCTCTCTCGCGTTCGCTTGTAGGTCTAAACAGGATAGAATTTAAATCCCTGGCCACGTGTCTACTTCAACCCTATCCATTGCCCTGTTTATTAACAAAAGAATAGATGAGTCAATAAGAAAAAAAAAAAAAAAAAAAAAACAAAGTGTTAGAGTAAAATTCTTAACGTTAGGATAAGGAAAATCAAAGGTAAACTTTTTTTTTTTCTGTGCAAAAAAGGAATAATAAGGGCAAATACTTATTGCTTTACAAACAAGGGCACATGTTACCCTTAGCCTAACTTTCTCTACCGCGGCCTTGAAAGTCTTGTGTGATTCATCCTTATGCCTATGGCAATCCGTGTGTAGGCCTAATTCTCCGGAGATTCAAATTGGCGAAATTGGAGGGTCTTAGGTTAGCGAGAGCTAGGGTGAAAAACGGTACATGTGCGGAGGCGGTTACGCAGTGGTGAGAGATTTTATTCTGGTTCTTCCTCTTCCCTTTATTGTATACGAGCTAGCGTTTAAAATACGGATTCTGAGCATAGCTAGGTCGAAAGGGTAAGATAGACCAGGGATTTGCGTTGGTAAAAAAAAAAAAAAAAAAAAAAAGGAAAAATAATCTTTATCCCCTTTTTGTCTACGCCCTCGAGACGATATATAAAAAAAAGGGGGGGAGACCCCATATACATTTTATATGATCACCTGCATTTGCCACGTGTTCATGTTGAGTTTCCGTGAAATTCGTGACCAGATTCTTTCCTTTTTTATTTCCAAAGCCATATTCGCGTTGAGTTCCGCGTTTACGAAATTCATTTGCCACGTTTTTCACGTTGAGTTTCCGTGAAATTCGTGACCAGATTCTTTCTTTTTTATTCACAAAGTTGTATTCGCGTTGAGTTTCCACATTTACGAAGTTTGTTTACTACTTCACGATTTTCACGTTGAGTGTTCCGTGAAATTCGTGGCCAGATTCTTTCTTTCTCTCTTTTTTTACAAGCCTGTACTCGCATTGAGGTTTCCATGTTTACAAAAATTTATTGCCAAATCCATTATCGGCGTCGAGTTTTCCGCCGAACTGTAAATTACAGAGATTTTACGGTGAGGGTTTTCCACTGCGCCACGCGCCAGTACTAATTGTATTTGCAGGGATTTTACGGTCTTCTTGCCAAGTATCGGCATTGAGTATTCTGCCTACCCTTGGCAACATTTGCAGTTTTGCAACTGCCTTTCATCCTATTATTGTCAGGCTAGACTACTAGCATTTTACTGCTGAGGAGATGGCCAGTAACGCAGCACTGGAGGAGGCTAAGGCCTTCACAGAAGCCGGAAGAGCCCTAGGGCTGGAGGGCGCAAACTGATCATTGGGTGAACGATAAAGAATGAAAGAAGCGCCCAAGAGAGAGAAGTCGAAAGGGAGAAGGAGGGGAAACACAAGAGAAAAGAGAAGCACAAAGAGAAGAAGAGCGAGCTGAGAGAGCATTCCAAGCAGCCGAAGAGGAGAAAGAAAGAGCACATCAACAGGCTATGGCAGTCCAGAGTGCCACTCTGGCACCATCCGAGTCCACACGCCCCCTGCCCCCCCCCCCCCCCACCCCCCCCCCCTTCCTTCACACTCTCACCTCCTCATCATGGGTGACCTCATTAGGACTTGGGACGATAGCAAACCCGACACCTGGCTCGATCATGTCGAGCAGGTGTTCGAGAACTTCAATCCAACCCCTCAGGAAATGGCCCTCCTCCTTGGCAAGCATCTCGCTGGCAAAGGGCGGTCTGCATTCGAGCCCTTCCCCTGAATGAGCGAAAAGATCTCGCCCTCGTCAGAGAGGCAATCCTTGGGGCTTATAAGTTGACCCCAGATCGGTGGAGGCAGAAATGGAAGCGTCAAACCGACCTTGAGAGGTCGAAGAAGAAGGGAAAAGGGAGTTGAGGTTTTCCGAAACCTAACGAGAGCCAGTAGTCTCTCCGCACTAGTGCCGGGCACAGTGCCACCCTCTTATAGAGAATCCTGACCCTCTCCTTTTTGAGGAGAGTGCCAGATTCTGGCTACTTCTACTTGTTTTCGTTATATCCTTTTTGTAACTTTCTAATTATTATTTTTTTTTGTACTGTCTATATCTTCTCTTCCATAGTTTCCTTTCCTCTTCTTTACTGCCTTTAAGCATTTATTGTACATAGTATGCTCTCCCTTAGACAGAGCCACACCCGCCAGCTATTCTAGCCTTATATAAATTAGTACTTCATTATGAACTACTATCCTAAAAGGTGCCACAATTGGCACAGTGCCCTATTCTAGGCACTTGGCATTCCATTTGACTAGGGAAAATTTTAGCCAGTCAAAATTGCTATAGCTTTAGAGATATTTTCATCAACGGCCTGGCTCGTTATACATTGTTTTGATTTGATTGCTGATTTCGTGTTACTTCCTCGTCTTTATATTTTGTGAAATTGTCATTGTCCCTGGTGAGACTTACATTTTGTGTAATTTTATTTCCTCTCTACGGAGAATTACTTCATTAACTCTACCCTTGTTAGTTTGCACTAATGTTTACTATGATATAATTAATACTGTTAGGCGTCTTCTTGTTACGAGACATAGTTATTAACAAAATCGTAGTGCCATTAACACACCTGAACACGTCATATCACCCCATCAGGGTAAACTAACAGTATGTGTCACCTTAAAAAATTAAGCTAGCAGTATTATATATGATATAATTTACCCTGTAAGTTTAAGTTTTCTAATCATTTATTTGCTATTCCTTGTCATTTTCAGTGTGATGTTTTATATCTTAAGAATATTCTTTCTTGGAAAACATAGCAAGATGTTATTTTTGTTTTTAAGCCACATCACACTTTATTTTCTAATTAATGATTAATCCTCTGCCTGTCGAGTAACCCTTCATGAATATTATCATCGGCAGAGTTTGAATATTGCTGATATTATAAGTCCGCTCAAGGGATGATGGAAGGCTCAGTAATTTATATTTGTCATTTGTCCTTGTTTCTGGTTTGTCTTGTCCATTCCAACCCGTCTAGGGTTGAAATGTCCTCTTGAATGGGGAGGTGTTCAAGATTTTAAGCCAGAACCAAGGAAAGTTAAAATTTCTTATAACAAGACTCATTCATCCTTGTCTATATAAGTTGCCCCTTTGAACTGAAAACCTCCTTTCTCTAGAAAAAACTATCTTTGCTCCCATTGGCTGTCCAGAATTTACCACCCCCACAGGGAAAATCTGGATTGGGGCGACGCTTACCGGGAGAAGTTTTAAAAGGGCAGGGACCCAGCAGTTCGTCCTCAGAACCTCTCAGAGCTAGGAGAGCTCAGAACCTCCTCGGACATTGCCCTGCAGACACCACTTCACCAATTCTGCTCCCCCTGCCTCCTCTAGGGAAGTCCCAAGTATTTTTATACTTCCATAGTGCACAGATATATCAGTAGATATAAGAAGACTACCAAGCCCTGGATTTCCAGGTACTGTGAGAGTAAATTCCAGTTCAGCCAGGGAATAGTTTTGCATTTTGTCGGTATTCCATTTCCAGTCTTCCAAGGCGACCTCCCACCTCCGTTGTTTAGCTTCTCACTCCCCCAATCTTGGTTCAATGCTGTGATTACGCCCCTTGTGATACTAGTAAACATCCCCTAGTTAATTCAAGTAATGTACTAGCTCCTTCTGTGAACTACCAGTCATTTCCATCCCCTCTGAGCAGTTTGAAAATTTTTTGATTGAAAGAAAATAGTGTGTAACGCTCGCCCACGTGTTCCCTCGCCTCAGTACTTATCCTAGGATACAATCCCTTTGCAGACAAACACCGTGCCTAATTATGTGGGAAATTGGGAACTCTTTGGCGTAAGCCTTGCATTTCAATAACCCATTTGTGCAAAATTCTGAACTCCGTGTCTGGTTGCCCCAGCCACGTGTTTCCGGTGGATCGACAATCAAGCACCTTATTCGTTCCTGGACCTATGGAAATTAATGTAAATATAGTGCATTTAAAACTAAAGTCCAGCTTTATGTAAATTCCTCCTTCCTCAGTAATATCGGCCTTCTGCCATAGTTTTTTTTTCTCTTTTCTTTGTTGTGATCTCTCGTTCCTCCATTCAAGGCCAATTTCTTTTAGTGTTAAACTTCATTTTTTAGGAGTGAACGAGCTGTTCAGAACAATATATATATATATATATATATATATATATATATATATATATATATATATATATATATATATATATATAGATATATATTAATATATGGTATGCTTTCTATATATTTGTGTGTGTGTGTGTGTGTGTGTGTGTGTGAGAGAGAGAGAGAGAGAGAGAGAGAGAGAGAGAGAGAGAGAGAGAGAGAGAGAAAGCTTTATGATTTCAGTACAATGTGTATTTTCAAAAGAAACTACAGTGATAATTTTAGCATAACTTTGCCTCAAGAGAGAAACCCGGTTCATGAAACCGGTTATATATATATATATATATATATATATATATATATATATATATATATATATATATATATATATATATATATATATAAATATATATATATATATATATATATATATATATGTCTGTGCATGTGAGATACATATATATATATGTAGAGAGAGAGAGAGAGAGAGGAGAGAGAGAGAGAGAAGAACCGGTTCATGAAACCTTAACCCAAAGCTAAATCCTCTGCGAACCGGAAGGTATCACCAGGCGTTTGTAGTCGTCGCTTACCTGAGTCGGCTAAGTGTAACCTTACTCACAGTATCATAGGAGAGAGTTTTTTAATTTGTACCCCATCCAGATTTAGCGCTCGTAGTAAGCCCACCAATGACTGTGAGGTAATGGTGAAGTTAAGAGAACGTTGTGGAGTTAAGAAAAATTTATATATAACATATATATATATATATATATATATATATATATATATATATATATATACATATATCCGTATATGTGTGTATAAATTACAGCATCATAATCACAGCCATCTTCTTCACATGAATTAACATAATTATGTCTGTTCCAACAACTATAGCATTTTCTTGTACAGGTCTTCTTATGATTCCACTGTGGAAATGATTAGCTGCGATCTGCAATATTTTTTTTTTTTTCAGGTACTGTTAAAAGTCAAGAATAAAACAACTGAATTACGTTTCAAAGTTTACTCATTAAATAAATAAATAAGCATGAATACTGACTGAGGGTTTTCCAAGAAGAAAAGGAGTTTGATGAGAAAATAAGGAAAAACATTGGCCCTCAGGAAGGATTCCTCCTTCCGTCGAGAATATTTGGTCTCAGGGTTCAAGTGGATTCGGGAGTCGGGTCTCGGGATTTACTTGGACTCGTTGGAGTCGTAGTAGAACCTCCTGGGAGCCTCACGGGACTCGAAGGATTCGTCGGAGTCGGGGAACTGAGCCTCACCGGAGTAGGTCACATCGGCGACGTATCCGTCGTCACCATCGACGACGAAGGACACCTTCTGCAGGCGACCGTCGGGGAGGTGGACATAGTAGGATCCCTGGGTGTTCTCGCCGTCGCGGGCTTCCTGGTGTCCGAAGTTGTTGCGGGAGGGGGCGTGGTCGACGGCCCAGTTGAAGTTGTACTTGGCTTCGCCGGATTCGAAGGACTCAGCAGAGCCAGAGGAGAACTGGAATCAGTAGGAATGGTTGAAAATTCAGAAATTACACAGGTCATTGAAATCTCAAATGAAAAGTTTTTCAGTTTCTGGTATTTTGTTTCTGCTAAGACGAATTCATGACGTCCTCGGGTCACTTTTGTTTCAGATTAAAAATTTATCCTCTATTACCTCCTTCAAAGAGGAGTTAGATCCGATGTAAACGGCTTAATATAAGGATTCGAGAGTAAATAAAAACACTGCTTACCCTCCTTGGTGGGGCGTATCTCTCGAAGCTTTCGAAGCTGTCGGCTACTACCAGGGCAGCCATGCCCAAAAAGACGAGGGTGACCTGAAGTGACGAAAAAAAATCAATTTCATAAAATTATTAACGACTAATAGACGATATCAGAGTTATAATTGCCATAATAACTGTCTCTTTTATCCAAAAACAAAATAAGAAAGAGAGTCTCTTACTTTGGAGATCATGTTTGTATTTTTGACGACGTCTCAGCTAGATGAGTCTGTACTGATCCCAACAAACTGCCGCTCTATATATACCCCGTCCGCGTTTGGAGGGCGTGGTGGCTTCCGTCAGCAAGAGGACGGACGGGTTTTTGCATCCTGTGATTTTCTAAAAGGAGATTTCACTACTTGCGATTAGTCAATCCCCAAATCCTCAATTGCGTGTCAGGATCCCGATCGTCCCTTTCGCCCTGTACAGCATCTCGGCATCGCAGCTGGCCCTTTCGTCGGTCAGATGTTGTCATTGGGACGTCCTGTGGTTTTCTCTTTGGATTGATATTATAATAGTTAATTGCTTTTATTATTATTATTATTATTATTATTATTATTATTATTATTATTATTATTATTATTATTATTAGTTATTATTATTATTATTATTATTATTTGTTTTTTCAGCTATTATCATTGTTATAGATTTATCCAAAACTATTATTGTAAAAATACATAAAGAAACATGACTGCAATAGTAGTAATATCAACAGGTACTGGAATATAATATGTGGGAAAACAAAATAATAATATAATAATAATAATAATAATAATAATAATAATAATAATAATTACTATTATTATTAATTATTATTATTATTATTATTATTATTATTATTATTATTATATTATTATTATCATATTCACTCACTATGTGCGCTGTTTGCCAGGAGCACACTCTTCTGCATGAGTCCTGGAGCTACTTCGGCATCTAACTTTTCCAGTTTCCTTTTCAGGATCTTGGGATCGTGTCTAGTGTCTCCATGATTAGGGGTACAATTTCCACTGGCATATCCCATATCCTTCTTATTTCTATTTTCAGGTCTTCTTACTTATCAATTTTTTCTCTATCTTTCTCATCTACTCTGGTGTCTCATGGTATTGCAACATCAAAGAAAGTATTATTATTATTATTATTATTATTATTATTATTATTATTATTATTATTATTATTATTATTATTATTATTATTGTTATTATTATTATTATTAACACAATAAAAATGCTGGAGTTCAACTCCAGTAAAAAATACCAACTGAATATCAACGGAAATCGCCATCTAAGATCCAGTTGTAGTCTCCAGACTGTATTATTATTATTATTATTATTATTATTATTATTATTATTATTATTATTATTATTATTATTATTAACGCTAGAAAAATACTGGACTTCAACTTCAGTAAAAATACCAACTAAAAATATATCAGCGGAGATCGTCATCTAAGATCCAGTTGTAGTTTCCAGACTGTATTTTTGTGATCTCTCGTTCCTCCATTCAAAGCCAATTTCTTTTAGTGTTAAACTACATTTTTCAGGAGTGAACGAGCAGTTCAGAACAAAATGGCGACTTTATGCTAGAATCGTGTTCATTTCCGGTCGTGTAGCGATCATTAAAACTGGTATCACGAAAGAAAGGAATCTGAATTCCTTTAATAATTTTATGAGCAAGCGAAAAGAATATTTAGCAATTCTCCACAACAGGAAAAAGGTAGAACTAGGTATTCTAGTTAAGGGTATAAAATCTGACTGCCATTATAGCGATAGGAAATAGACCACGTGTATGCCGATAGACTAGAGAGAGAGAGAGAAAAAATTTTAACCTTAGCTTCTTTAATGTGCCATTGCATAGAGGTATTTAGGGAATAAAATTCAAAACGAAAATAAGTACCATATTTCGTAAATTGCAAGTTAATTGCGAATCTCGTGTTGTAAAGATATTTCGTGTTTTTTTTTACATGAATCAACGCGCTGGTCATTGTTCGAGCGCTCTCTCTCTCTCTCTCTCTCTCTCTCTCTCGCGTTCGCTTGTAGGTCTAAACAGGATAGAATTTAAATCCCTGGCCACGTGTCTACTTCAACCCTATCCATTGCCCTGTTTATTAACAAAAGAATAGATGAGTCAATAAGAAAAAAAAAAAAACGCGAATGTTAGAGTAAAATTCTTAACGTTAGGATAAGGAAAATCAAAGGTACATTTTTTTTTTTCTGTGCAGAGAGGAATAATAAGGCAATACTTATTGCTTTACAAACAAGGGCACATGTTACCCTTAGCCTAACTTTCTCTACCGCGGCCTTGAAAGTCTTGTGTGATTCATTCTTTATGTCGAGCCAATCCGTGTGTAGGCCTAATTCTCCGGAGATTCAAATTGGCGAAATTGGAGGGTCTTAGGTTAGCGAGAGCTAGGGTGAAAAACGGTACATGTTAGGGGGGTTGTGCGGAAGTGGTTATGCAGCGGTGAGAGATTTTGTTCTGGTTCGTCGTCTTCCCTTTATTGTATACGAGCTAGCGTTTTAAAATACGGATTCTGAGCATAGCTAGGTCGATAGGGTAAGATAGACCAGGGATTTGCGTTGGTAAAAAAAAAAAAAAAAAAAAAAAAAAAAAAAAAACAATAATCTTTATCCCCTTTTTGTCTCCGCCCTCGACACGATATATAAAAAAAGGGGGGAAGACCCCAAATACATTTTATATGATCACCTGCATTTGCCACGTTTTCATGTTGAGTTTCCGTGAAATTCGTGACCAGATTCTTTCCTTTTTATTTCCAAAGCCATATTCGCGTTGAGTTCCGCGTTTACGAAATTCATTTGCCACGTTTTTCACGTTGAGTTTCCGTGAAATTCGTGACCAGATTCTTTCTTTTTTATTCACAAAGTTGTATTCGCGTTGAGTTTCCACATTTACGAAGTTTGTTTACTACTTCACGATTTTTCACATTGAGTTTCCGTGAAATTCGTGGCCAGATTCTTTCTTTCTCTCTTTTTTTACAAGCCTGTACTCGCATTGAGGTTTCCATGTTTACAAAAATTTATTGCCAAATCCATTATCGGCGTCGAGTTCTCCGCCGAACTGTAAATTACAGAGATTTTACGGTGTGGGTTTTCCACCGCGCTACGCGCCAGTAGTAACTGTATTTGCAGGGATTTTACGGTCTTCTTGCCAAGTATCGGCATTGAGTATTCTGCCTACCCTTGGCAACATTTGTAGTTTTACAACTGCCTTTCATCCTATTATTCTCAGGCTAGACTACTAGCGTTTTACTGCTGAGGAGATGCCCAGTAACGCTGCACTGGAGGAGGCTAAAGCCTTCACAGAATCCGGAAGAGCCCTTGGGCTGGAGGGCGCAAAACTGATCAATTGGGTGAACGATAAGCTGAAAGAAGCAGCCCAAGAGAGAGCAGTCGAAAGGGAGAAGGAGGGGGAAGCACAAGAGAGAAGAGAAGCAGCTGAGAGAGCATTCCAAGCAGCCGAAGAGGAGAAAGAAAGAGCACATCAACAGGCTATGGCAGTCCAGAGTGACTCTGGCACTCCGAGTCCACGCCCCCTGCCCCCCACCCCCCCCCCCCCCCCACTTCCCTTCACACTCTACCTCCTCATCATGGGTGACCTCATTAGGACTTGGGACGATAGCGAACCCGACACCTGGCTCGATCATGTCGAGCAGTGTTTCAAGAACTTCAATCCAACCCCTCAGGAAATGGCCCTCCTCCTTGGCAAGCATCTCGCTGGCAAAGGGCGGTCTGCATTCGAGGCCCTTCCCCTGAATGAGCGAAAAGATCTCGCCCCTCGTCAGAGAGGCAATCCTTGGGGCTTATAAGTTGACCCCAGATCGGTGGAGGCAGAAACTGGAAGCGTCAAACCGACCTTGGAGAGGTCGAAGAAGAAGGGAAAAGGGAGTTGAGTTTTCCGAAACCTTACGAGAGCCAATAGTCTCTCCGCACTAGTGCCGGGCACAGTGCCACCC
>NC_087208.1:39569198-39571249 GCF_015104395.2 Macrobrachium nipponense | reverse complement strand
TAAGTCCATTTTAAGGTTCCTCTGAAAAAAAAAAAAACAAACACACACAATATAAAATATCAGTTGGCTTAATTCTGCCATTTTTTCAACAAAATTTGTTTAAAAGAGGGTATTTAAAAAATAAATAGTAATAATTACTATTATTATTGTTTTTGTTGTAATCATAAGCCATGAAGGAAGGTCAGAGAAGGTATATTACAACCAAATCCAAAGGAACATTACCTAGAAAACATTTGAATTAAATTATATGTAAATATCTTCTTGAACGATATAATATGATACTAGGAATGACAACAAATAAAACTCCGACTATAATCACAAACTATGTACAGACTGTCTTTATAGGAAAAATCATAAGACTAAAACTCCCAGGGTTTCCATCGCTTTATGAAAAAGCAAATAGTTTTGTTAAGACAAAAATAAGCAGATTTTTGTCATTTCTATGAGGTACACTTTTTTTTTCTTTTTTGCATTAATCTATTTTACTAATTTTGATAACACATTATATCTATATGGAGTAAAGTATTCAAGACTTCATAGGATAGAGTATTTTTTTCTTTGCATCATAATGCCAACGAGGATGAAAAGAACGACAGGGTAAACGAAAGCAGCGGATATTCTCTTTCTAATTTATTTACAGAAGATAAGTTACAAAATAAATACTGAGTCTGGTATCATCTGAGACTTCCATATCTGGTAGATTCCCGCGAAGTCTTTACTTGGATTCGTTGGAGTCGAAGTAGGACCTCCTTGGAGGAGCATACCTGGGGAACTCGCGGGACTCAAAGGATTCGTAGGAGTCGGGGAAGCGAGCCTCTCCCTGGTAAGTGACTTCGGCGACGTATCCGTCGTCACCATCGACGCGGTAGGCGACCCTCTGCAGGCGTCCGTCGTGGGGAGCTGGACGTAGTAGGATCCCTGGGTGACGTCTCCGTTGCGTTGTTCCTGTGTCCGAAGTCGTTGCGGGAGGGGGCCTACGTGGTTGACGGCCCCAGTTTGAAGTTGTAACGAGCCTCGCTGGACTCGTAGGACTCATCGGATCCTGAGGAGAACTGGAAAGGAAGTATGAGTTATTAGTCGAACGTAAAGTCATTGATATCTAGGCGTGATATTCCATGTTGATACAAAAATTATGAAAAATATGATAAAACACAGAAAACAATGAACACATTGGTACTTACTCTTGCTCTTGGCCTGGGTGGGGCATAAGAATATCTCTCGAAGCTTTCGAAGCTGTCAGCTGCAACTAGGGCAGCCATGCCCAGAACGACTAAGATGACCTGGTGGAAGATCCATAATTATAGTTATATTTCAAACATAAAATTAGTTATGAACCTCAGATTTTAAAGAATATTTTGCAAGTTCCCATTCCTTCTAAAGTCCAACTAAAGAGAGCCTATATTACATATGAATATTTCAAAGCATCTGAAAGATTCAGCTACATCCGAGCCTTTGTCCACCTGGAAACTGATTACCACTGAGGTTCAGTTATCCTTGGAATGCATTGTGTTCTTGTTGAGTACCAAGAAGAATTACTGTGTTATCTCTTCCTCCTCTCGATATATATACTCGAAGGCAAGGTAAACTGGGCGCCTCCTACGTCTCTCTTACCAGTTTTTTAAGCCCCAATTTCAAAAACGTTTCCTGACCTTCCGCTGTTTCTTGCAGGGCTCAAAGACAACGGAATTTTATTTTTTTGTGAACGCAGATAGTAATACTTGGTTATGATGTGCAACGAGTGATACCTGCTCATTTTCTAGGTTATCGACACGAAAGAAATTGAATTATAGTACATAAGACATCACGAAGGAGAATGACTTTCCAATTAAGGTGATTGCTTTTATAAGATTCAATAAAAGAAGAAGGAGTTACCTTGGAATATGCACTTTAACCAAGATATTATTATTATTATTATTATTATTATTATTATTATATTATTATTATTATTATTATTATTATTATTGTTATTATTATTGTTATTTACTTATTATTATTATTATTATTATTATTATTATTATTATTATTATTATTATTATTATTATTATTATTAT
>NC_087208.1:39541698-39566698 GCF_015104395.2 Macrobrachium nipponense | reverse complement strand
CACATTTACGTCTCGTTTTGTTGTTGCTCGCAAATTTATGGATTAATAAGCCCCGTGCGTTCCTGAATAGATTGCCGGGATAAGCAGCTCATTGTTAGATCTGTGTTGTAAGAACTCTGACAACACATATGTAGGAAGAACCCGCTCTCCCTCTTTATTTAGGTGATTTAACGCCGGCCAGACAAATATGGAACGAAGTGCCGTGTTAAAAGTGTTCGGGCGTGGCCACGGGAAGAGATAGACGAAGCTGAGCGTTGGTCAGTTCTCTCTCTCTCTCTCTCGAACTGTAGCTAATCATAAGAGGTTATTAAGCATGTAAATGCATCGGGGAGAAATATTCGAACTTAGCTTTGGTCAGTTCTCTCTCTCTCTCTCTCTCTCTCTCTCTCTCTCTCTCTCTCTCTCTCTCTCTCTCTCTCTCTCTCTCTTAACATAACAATATAATTCTAACTTCTTAAAATGTCATACTTCCTTATGAGGTTGTAGACCATTGCTTACTAAAACGTGTCTTATTTAAAACAAGATATCATCTCTCTATAATTATAATATTATAAGAATATTCTATTTTGGTCAACATTAATTTAATAGATAATTTCATATGAAATTTCTAAAGGCGCTGTATTTGCATGGAAGAATATTACGGTCATTGTTTCATTATTTGTTCAAGAAAGGAATACTCATGTAGAAAATAAATGACATAAAAGCATTAGATTAAACACAGAAATACAACGATTCTTTTAGACAGCAAAAAACAATTAGGTTGCCGGCGTCTCATTTCTACATAAACATTGCTTCATTCTATGCATCAACGAAAGACGCTTAGAATATCTTAATAAGAAATCGTTTTTAATTACGTCTTTCCCTTTTATGACCCACCTACATACTGCAACAGTTAGGAAAATGTAAATCATCCAGCAATGCATCCAACCGAATACTGTCTGCTTTCATGAGAGCTGTTTATGTTTGCTTGTATCCAGTTTTTGTCCGCTGGGTTTTTGTTTGCTTCGACTCTCCCACTGTCTCTCTCCTGCTTCTTTTTCTTCCTCTTCTACTTCTTCTTCTTCTTATAGATATCTCCATGCAATCTGTTCGTTCGCGATTCCATTTACGTATCAACTGCTCGACCCCCTTTAACTCTATAATTACGGTTTGTTCGTTCCAGAAGTGAAGTGAACCTTGGCCCTCCGGTGGGTAGGGCCAGTTCGAAACTCTCCCGAATAAAAGTTGAAGTCCAAATATCGACGAATGATTTCAGGAAACTCCCAAGCTGCGAGCTCATGATAGTAATAGAGAAATAATATTATGAGATTTGGCACATGCGCTTGGTATGCGTCTGTCTGTGTGTGTGAGTGAGTGAGTGACCTTAGCCCGGTTGTTACCTGCCACTTTGTAACTAATGCTCACAGGAGAGACAAGAAGATTTCTATCTGGTTACCGTTCCCGAGATACTGCCAACACTCGTTCGCCTTGTTCGACGGAAATGTCTCGAAATCGGCCGCTGGCTAGATTTTCTAACGTATTATAAAGTTTAATGTGGCGAAATTCAGATAAAAATTCCTCGGACGCAGTGAACATGAATAACATCCCTCGCCCCACCTTCATTTTTACGACTGCTCGATAAAATCTCAGAATAACGTTCGTGAAAATAAGATGTTTAAATGTAAATCTGAGAAGAGTCAACAGGAAGTCGAAGTAAACAATGTCTTCCCATGGAACCGGTTTTCATTACGGCTTTAACTTTTTTTTTTAACTCTTTTTATTCTTACTGAGATTTATATCTTTAAATTGTAAAGGAACCAGTTCGAATATTATTTTGTCTACAGTTGGCAGGTTATGTATCCGACGATTTGATTGAGTTGTCTGTCGATCTGCTGGTGGAATACACTGAAAAATCTGATTCAAAGAACAGTTGATTAGATTATTTTACCATTATTCTGTAGATCTGTAGAGTAAAGGTTAAAATATTAGCGAAAAACCACGATTTTACCCAGATTCAAATGGTATTAGACCATAGCATTAAGAAGCTCATTCAATGTTGATAGAAGAGTATGTTGCCAGAACTTTTCACTTTTTTACCGACTGTCATAGGCGCCTGTGACTATATGTTGTCAAAAAATGGTTTATTTTCTAATTTTCATACTCGAAATATTTATTTATTTATTTATTTATTTTTTAATTTTCTTACTTAAACAGAGCATGATGATTCCTACTTATTCACCTGATATTCTTTTGTTACCTTCTGAAAAAGATTTGTTTACTTTTGTTCTACAGTAAAGTTTATGCAAAAATAACTCACTATAAACGTCAATACTACTTTCTTTTAATTGTGGGAATGCTATTTTTTTATGTATCCTCAAGTCCCCAGATTTAATATGCATATTCCACTTTTCTGTAAATTGCTTTTTTATGATATCTTTCTGTCTCCTATTAATTTCATATCAGTTATTTAAGCAGGTGTTATTTTCTAATACCTTCTTACCTCTAGAACTCTTGTTTATCGTACAGCCAAATGCCTTGTGTATGCGCATGCGTGTAATTGTGCAAATGACATGAGGGCGAATAGGAAAACAAAGTAGTTACTCAACATAAGTTCGTATGCATGTGTGAGTGTGTATGTGATTGTGCAAATGTATTTTATACAGAAAAGCAATATGATTGAATAAAAGATGGGTACATTATTCAATTTATCTAAGTCGATCATCGTGGGATAAGTTACTGCAATGTAAAACAGCGTCTCGTGTGTCATTCTCATACAAGAGTCCATTCAGAGACAGCCGTGTCTGACCGCTTCTACTCAAATGTCAAGTTCGTGTGGATCGCTTACAGCTGTGGATTGAAGGTCATGCATCAATAGTTTTTTTTTTTTACCTTTCTATCTAAATCTTGGTAACTTGCAGACTAATTACTTAGTATTTTTATATGATTACTAAATTCGCAGTAACAAGATAATTTAGAATTATTTTAGAGTATAATATATGTTGAGTAAAATATATTTAGTAAGGTATGCGTAACTTAGCCATCTTATTTTGCTTTGTAGTCCGCTGGGAGTGGCAAACCTTTTTTTTTCCTGCTAAATGTGATTTAAACAAACGAATTTTATTATATGAGGTTTCATGGTCAAATCATAATTCATTCTTCTCTCTCTCTCTCTCTCTCTCTCTCTCTCTCTCTCTCTCTCTCTCTCTCCGTGTTTGTGTGTGTGTGTGTGTGTGTGTGTGTGTGTGTTACCTCCTCAGCTGTACATTAAGTAGGCCTGATTTCGTAATGACTCGTTCTAATTCAACTAAAAAGGGCGTTTTTCATGAAAGCTGTTTTTCGTGTCATTGTTTCAAGTCGGTTTTCCTCTGAGGAAATAGTTATTGGCCGATCGAGTTACGACCTCTCGATGTAATAAAAGGAAATACAAATTTTTTCCGAAAGATTTTTATATGTAGGACATAATTATGATCCACTATCTTCAACTAAGACGCGAAACTTTAGGCATAATTTGAAACCACTCACTTGCGACTCTGCCTATAAGATACTAAGCTAAGAACCTTTTAGCCATTATTTGAAGCCCCCATTGAATCTCGTTGTCAACGTTAAACCTCTTATCTCCTTCAGAATCTTACTTAACTTACAGGCTACCTTGGACATGGGCACGCGCGGGGGCGCGCAAAGCAGATTTGATCTAAATTAACCACCAACAATAATCTGAAAGCGAGACGTGATTGCAACGCTGGCTCCTGGTTCTCTATAAAGCTTTGGGGGCGAGTCTTACTCGCCGGGTGTTCGGGGCCAGCCAACGCCACCAAAACAAATACTTCCCAGACTTCTAGTAAACGCCCAGCAGACTAAACGAAAAAAAAAACCGACCTTTTTTCGATAACAAAGCCTTGATAAAGACTAGGGAGAGCAAGGTTAGATGCAATTAGGAGAAGAGAAAACGAACAGAGAGAGAGAGAAAAGGGAATAAACAAAAAATAAAAAAAGCGACAAAAAACTCCTCATCACCTGTTCCATCTTTCATCACAACATGGCATAAATGGAGCGGCGTGACTGCCAGAGTCTGTTGCCACCTCCTGGTGACTTCCAGATTATCCCCACCTATCCCTCCCCTCCACCCTCCTCCTCCCCATCCTCCTCCTCCTCCTCCTCCACCCACACCCTCCCGTGGCGTCAGAGTTCACCTTGCTTCTCTCAATGGGCAGAACAAGGTCAGGGAGGAACTGCCTGACTCGTTTTCTATTACTACAATATTTACCTGCAACTTGCTGGCTTTACTACGTTCGAGGCGGTTTTGCTCTACTACGCCCAGGGAGCAAAAACTGGGATTCTCTGGAATGTTCGAGGCGATGACGCGACTAGAGCGAGAGAGAGAGAGAGAGAGAGAGAGAGAGAGAGAGAGATGCGGGTTCCTTCTCTCTCTCTCTCTCTGTTGTCAGCTGGGAATATCTCCTATCATTTTGGAAACTTCTGTTGGCTTGCTTTTTAATATTCTACTCTAACGGACGGATATTAATTGTATATTTACCTTACCCATTCAGTTGTTTGGTAAGATTTACAAGTAGCCCAACCCCAAAAGTAAAGGTAGGAGAGAGAGAGAGAGAGAGAGAGAGAGAGAGAGAGAGAGAGAGAGAGAGAGAGAGAGAGCAAACATTAAGGTATGAAGAATCTTTAAAAAATAATGGAAGAAACTAAAGAATTCAAGAGTTAAGGACTGAAAGAAGGTCTTCTGAAAAATAAATAATTCAGATGACGTCAAGCCTCTGCATACTCAATGGCGGCTGTAATCAATTAAATGGCCGATGTTGTGGAAGTTTCCGATCTGTACATAATGAGGTATCTGGAGGTGAGTCGAATGTTATGGGTTGCCTGAGACGAGGAGGTACTCTTCTGGGAAGTTAATGGAGCAAGGGCCAAAAATTACATAAGTAGGATTAAGACACTAAAGCTCCATCTTGCTGTAGAAAAAATAAAATAAAATAAAATAAAATAAATAAAAACAGAAAATATTAAAGGAAAAATAATTGCTTGAACTAAGGCAAAAATAATTTTTTTACTTTAATATCAAAACTACACTTATTTCTCTCTCTCTCTCTCTCATCTCTCTCAATCTCCTCTCTCTCTCGTCCTCTCTTCTCTCTCTCTCTGACCTCTTTTTGATGGCAGACCTAAATTTTACAGCCACGAAAACGACGTTATTATTTCCTGCAAACCAAGAAAAAAAAAACAAAAAAAAGAAAAAAAAGGCCAAGTTCTTCAGCCAAATTCAACAAATTCCAAACACTTTCCATATGGTCACATTCTTTCCTCCCTGAAAAGGAAAATTATCACTTGAATAAAGCCATGCAGGCTGACCGCGCCCTTTGACCTTTCCAGTTTCTGGAAATTTGCATGAAAAGCGAAAAATAAGACCGGAAAGATCATTTCTCTCTCTCTCTCTCTCTCTCTCTCTCTCTCTCTCTCTCTCTCTCTCGTCTCTCCTATCTCTCTCTCTCTCTCTCTCAATTTTCAAGTTGGTGGAAATTTGAGGGAAAAGCATGAAATAATAAGTCGAAGGGATATCTCTCTCTCTCTCTCTCTCTCTCTCTCTCTCTCTCACACACACACACACAGTTTTTAAGTTACTGTAAATACTCTCTCTCTCTCTCTCTCTCTCTCTCTCTCTCTCTCTCTCTCTCTCTCTCTCCAATGTTCAAATAAATGGAATTTTGCATGTAAAGGAAGAATTAAGAAACTTAAAGTCTCTCTCTCTCTCTCTCTCTCTCTCTCTCTCTCTCTCTCTCTCTCTCTCTCTCTCTCCTCTCTCATCTCTCTCTCTCTCTAATGTTTAAGTAAATGGAATTTTGCATGTAAAGGAAGAATTAAGAAACTTAAAGTCTCTACTCATCTCTCTCTTTCTCTCTCTCTCTCTCTCTCTCTCTCTCTCTCTCTCTCTCTCATTTTTATCAACGCCTGCCCCCTGTAGGTTTCTCTCCCTATGGCCAGGTCATCGCTTAAATAACGGCCGAGGTCAGGGCACTTACAGGTAGAAAAAAAAATAGCTAAAGCACAAAGCCAAAAAAAAGTATAGATATTGCCGTTTAGCCTTAAGAAGAAAATGGAGCAATTTTCTCAGTAATTGTCATCGTATCTTTGTTGGTATAATTGCTTCATCTTCTAGAGTCATTATTTTTATGATAATTATGACTTACTTATTACTGTCATATATATATAGTAACAATTACAGATTCAGTAACACCTTTCGCATATTTATCATTTTGTTCTTTACCTTTATTAGTTATCATTACTGCTTTCATTATAATTTTCCTTATATTGTGCTGTTCTTGAATTCGTTATCATCATTATGCTAGCGCCATCCATCATAACTGCAGCATATCAATATTATAATGTTTATTTTGATATTCATTGATATAATCATGATATCATTAATATCTGTCATTTTTAGAATGGTTACGTTCATTTAGTCTTTTACCATAATGGCTCTTATAGCTTTCATTGCTACTGTTCAAGGTAATTTGTTAATTGACTGAATAGCCCCAATATAGCTGAATAAAAATACCACATTCTTAAAATAACGATATTTAAGCAGGAATGAATACTTTTCATGAATGAAATTGTGACAAACTAAACTCATTCCGAGTAAGAAAGATCATAGCAATGTCAGCAAGTGCCCACGGGCAAGGTCTCGAATCAGGGCACTAATACCCGCTATCTCTTTTTTAACGATTTTTTTTAATGTATTCCTAAACATATGACATGGGTGACACGTGACCCGCCATTGTAATTTCGTTTTTTTGGGGGGGGGGATGGGGGCGGGAAGAGGGTGGACCTTATTGCTGATGTTAAAAATCATATTCGTCACTTGACCTGAGAGATGCTGTGGTATATATATCGCAGATTTGTTTCAGGAAAGACATTCGAGTCACTTCGCCCTCAACATGAACGCCAAGGTATTTCTGTCTTATTGTTTGTGGAGATATATTGTAGAAGCACTTTATAATATTTATATAATATATATATATATGATATATATCTATATATATATATTATATATATATAATATATATATATATTATATATATATATATACATATAAGCTAACATATATATATATGTATGTATATATATAAAATACAAGAAAGGAATAAAACTTCCATAGTGATCATTATCTGTTTAGATTTATATATATATATATATATATATAGATATATATATATATATATATATATATATATATATAATATATATATATATATATATATATATATATATAAATCTAAACAGATAATGATATCACTATGGGAGTTTTATTCCTTTCTTGTATTTTAAATAGCTCAATATTTCCTTAAGTTCTCCATAAGTGTCGTGCAGATACAAAACGGAGTTACGACATTGAAGCACGACTGAAATTTTTGGATGGGAAATCATTATTTGAATATCAAATCTGCTTTACACACACACACGCACACACACACACACACACACACTCACAAACTGGTTGTATTATCAAGTCACTGACATTAAGAGAGAGAGAGAGAGAGAGAGAGAGAGAGAGAGAGAGAGAGATTTTCAGAATATCACATTTAACGTTCTTTATTGTTTTTCCTTCTTCTAGGTCCTCATTCTCTTCGGCCTATTGGCCGTGGCCGTCGCTGACAGGCGCCCTTCGTATACATACAACCGTCCCAGGGTAAGTGATAGTCTGCGTATCTGTCTGGAAGTTTGTCAGCAGAAGCTGGGAAAACTTCACTTAAGTAGATACAAGTAGATACTGACAGATACTTTAAAGATCAATACAAACAATTATTTGTTTTCTGACACATATCCGAGTCTCAAGAATATATTATATTGTCTTTTTATCTAGAGTGTATCAGCACTACAATAAACATGTCAGACACATCGGCTATTTATCACAGACATTTCATAAGCAGGTTGAAAACGAGTCAACGACCATAAGTGGCGAACGAATCTTCGGCAAATTATGTGTAATCATAAAACTATTTAGGACTACCAATAAATCGCTGACATGTATTCAACCTGGTTGTGATGTGTGTGCGACATGTTGGCGATGTGTCTATGACTTGTTGCCGATGTGTGTTTGTGACATGTCGCTGACGTGTTTATGATATGTTGCTGACATGTGTTTAAGACATCCTATTGTGGTGTGGACGTTTAATGTTGACATGTTTAAAAGAACCACAAATCCTATTGTGGTGTGGACGTTTAATGTTGACATGTTTAAAAGAACCTTTGATTACCTAATTTACTCATTTCCCTTACGTCCTATGCAAGGACTTCTCCGCCGAGTCCTACGAGTCCAGCGAAGCCCGTTACAACTTCAAGTGGGCCGTGAGCGACGACTCCTCCAGCAACGAATTCGGACACCAGGAGGCCCGCGACGGAGACGACACCCGCGGATCCTACTACGTCCAGCTCCCCGACGGGCGCCTGCAGAAGGTGTCCTACTACGTCGACGGGGACGACGGGTACGTGGCCCAGGTCACTTACCAGGGAGAGGCTCGCTTCCCCGACTCCGATGAATCCTTTGAGTCCCGAGAGTCTCGTCGGTACGGTTAGGGTCTTCACTGAGTCCTTCGAGGATCATTTATTTATGTAGATGATTTTTTGGGGTTTTATTTATTTGCAATAAATCTTCTTCAGCAATGTTTTGTATAATTCACCTATTGATGTCTGTGATGGAGATCGAAGGAAGAAACATTTGATTTCTGAATTTATAATTAGGACGACAAAACGAACTTTGGAAATCACAAATAAAATCAGTGATATAAGATAGTTCCAAGACAATTAATCCAATTAAAATGAAATCTATTAATTCCTAACCAACCTATTTTGACCAACTCTTTTCTTAATGAAGCCAAAGCATCTCGGCTCATTAATTTACATTCTTTCTGAAAGCAGAAGACTTGTTCAACCTGGAAAATGAAAATGTATCTTCGCTAATATTTTAACCTCAATCCTTTATGAATTATTTTTTATGGGTGTGGGTTTATCATTTCACAATTGTCAAGGAGCTTGGACCGATAAGTCATTCATTTTCTAAACTATTAGCCTTTTATCAAAAAGCTCTAACCTTAGAAAAGGGAGCTACCAATACTACCGAGTATGTTGACATAATCTTATACGTGCATACTTACATACATACACAAACTCCGGGGGTTTTCATGCTATGAATGCAAAACCCTTATAAAACAATGCATATTTTCTTCATCAAGGGGCTTGAATCGCAAAAAGTTATTATAAACTCATATCTTACTATACTTTTCCCCAATAATCTTATTTATTTTTCTCCGATTTCTATATAGATATTACAATTATGCACGTGCATCTGATTTATGAAATAATGAAACATAACTAGAAGATGCGAGTATTACATAGCAAAGAATAAACATAGCAATATATAAACGCATCTTTAAATTGTTCTATATAATAGTTGAGGCTTTTCAAAGATGAGTCACCAAAATTATCATTATGAACCCAGGGGTTCCCATATCAGATGTCTTTCTCTTTGAATTCGTAACTCAATGATGTCACTTAAAGTAAAAAAAAAAAAAAAATAGGTTTGACGCCTTTGAAAATATATGACGGACAAAGCTATTTAACCCGATTTTCCAAAAGTACTCTTCAGTACTAAATACATTTAACGTTTCTGTTCACCGGCCTTCTAGGATTAGCATTTCTTTGAGGCGGTATATCTACTGCAAATGACTATATTAAATTCATATGCTTGCCCACAAGGCTAAGTTCGAGCACGACCGGAAATTTCCTTAATGTGCCGTTTCTTAGATTGAGTTCGACCATGCTATACCTACTCTACACCTTGATTTACTCTAGACAACTTCCTGTTAAGTATACTCTCAAGTATACCCAGCCTTGTCTGGCCCTTCCTTGGATGTCAAAGTCAGGCTACGTGTAATTTAAAAGTTTTTGTCAAATGTCTTATTTTCCCCGGAGGATCCTGTAATCTAAACTTTCAATTTTGTCTGAAATTTTGGGCAAAAACAGCACTCCACGTACAGGCAGAAGATTAAGGAGTAAGTGGGAATTTTTTTCCGATAAATTCATCGGCTACGTAGCGAAGTATCAAGTGTACTAACACTTGTACAATAGTAAATCCATATTGACAGTAATCTAATATACTCGTTTCAACAATTGCAAAACTTTTCTATATTTTTTTTTAGTATTTATTAGTTGAAAGAGTTACCTCAGCTCTTTTCTTTTTTTTATTTATTGACTCGAACCAATCTGTTGAATAGCGGCTGTCGTGATATCACTCTATTTCAACAGAGTTCATGTCAGTACCCGTCAGGCAAGAATATCGTGTTTTCTCTCTCTCTCTCTCTCTCTCTCTCTCTATCTATCTATCTATCTCTTTTTGAGTTTAGACAATAACTAAATTTTTTTGGATCCGATCTTGAAAGCGAGTCTTGATCCAAGGATGGATACTCATTTGATAACGTTGCTCTGCCTATGTCATTTTGGCATGGAACCTGATTATGAAGCTTTTAAACTTCAAGAAATGTCTACATTTATGTATTTGATTTTGTGATTGTTTGTTTGCTAGCTTGTTTGCAGACTATATCGAGAACGAGCTAAATCAAGAAAATAGTCGATACATTTTCAGATCTCCTCGAGATGTTTAAACCTCAGGCAGAAACCTGCTCAGAGTCGAAGTGGTTTCTATGGCAACCAATCAGCGAGGAATTTCTGTTGGGCGTGGCGATTAAATCCGGGGAGATATCACCAAAATCTTCTGACCTCCTAACCCTGCCGTCCCGCCAACAGGCAAACGTTTACACTGCAACTGAAACTGAAGCCAAAAATTTCGGGATTTTCTGGGAATCCAAGGCAACGCGGACTTAGCCAAAGGGAAAACACCTACTACTCCCATTTTCGGCAAAAGTGAAACCCCTCCCCCTAACCCCACCCCCGCACGCCCCCTGCCAGAAATTACAACGCAATGACGTCACGGCAATCACACCAATCACCGAACTCGTGAATGCCCACGCCCTCTCCTCGGGGCATCTGGGTATTTATGCCCGAGATGGTAAGTGGAGTAATAAATAGAGTAATTACGGGGGGATTCAAACCATGATGAAAGAAAGAGTCTCACTCTGTTTTGCATTATGGCCGTCGGCCGTTGTTGCGTGCAGCGCACGTAGAATGCACGCCAGTCGTGTATTTATGTCGTTCGTAACGCTTCCAGGAGCACGAGATAAGGAGCTGTTCTGGCTTTCGTCATTTTGGACTGTGGGCATTTCGACTGCATTTGTCTTTGTTTCTGCGTCTGAAATACATGAATACATATCTGAACGAGAGAGAGAGAGAGATTTTTCCAAGTCCACTGAAGAAAAACTAGTAAATTTATGATGTTTATAATATTAAAATTAATACTTAAATCTAGAACAGAATGATTGCTGTATTTGAGAGAGAAGAGAGAGAGAGAGAGAGAGAGAGAGAGAGAGAGAGAGAGAGAGAGAGAGAGAGAGAGAGAGTTACTCCGGTTTGAAACTGTTGTTTATCATTTAGGATCGATAAAAATATTTAATGTAATTTAACCTCCCTATCAAATCAGTTATAATCAGACTTACCTAATAAAATGTATTATCAAACAAGGACATAAAATATTCATAGTTTCGAAATTTGGGTATTAAACTTTGCATAACTTAGTGCAAAAATTAAGCAATTGCAACATTATCTCTAAGCTAAAGGGATAATGTGATTTTAAGTGAAGTTGACATTCTCGAATCGCAAATTATCTTTGTATCAATGTGATTACAACATATAGATTCTTATTCATTCACATTCAGACGGACTTCTTCTCTTGTCATTTTTATCACGTCGAAGAAAACCTTAATCAAAATATTTCGTTAAACTTACTTGTTGCAAAAGCAACCTAACCTTTTTTGCATATCAAGGAAACTTTTGATTGTAGTAACAGTCATTAATCAAAATGGCCATTGTCGGATTAAATCAAGAGTGGCAGTTAACTTCATTCTAGTTACTATTACTCTATGTAACTAAATACAAGGGATTATTTCTTATGAATGTTATATATCAACAAAGTTAAAGGATTATGACCACCAATAAAAAAAATCTGATTTTATAAAATCTGTTTTTTTCCTATACCCCTTGATGAAAAATAGACTCAAAATAGCCATTAGAAACTTACTTTACAAAAAGGACAATTTAAACCGGTTCTTCCAAAAATGCCCCTTTTAAACCAGGGTGCTTAAGATTCCAAGAGAGAGAGAGAGAGAGAGAGAGAGAGAGAGACAGAGAGAGAGACAGAGAGAGAGAGAGAGAGAGAGAGAGAGAGAGAGAGAGAGAGATTAAATAGTTAACCCCTTCACTGACCCAACCACTTGTCAGGTCATGGCCCTGACTTGGGCAAATATACAGCCAATAAAGAAAAAAATATTAAGCCTTTAGAAATGCGATTCCAAAACCATTTAGTGGTGCATGAAGTTGAAAAGTAGGTCCAAAAATATTTTCAGTTTTATAACTTATGATATTTTTCTGTTCTTTTAATTTCTGTTTTATCAGGAATTCGGTTCTTATCAGATCAGCAGTAGACATGACATGTTTGACATGGAAAAAAGGGAAAGAGAGAAGAGAGAGAGAGAGAGAGAGAGAGAGAGAGAGAGAGAGAGTCATTTACATATCAATTATCCCTACAAAATTTCGATTTCCTTAAACTTTTTGTATTTGAAAACAATTCAATTTCCTTGAATTTATTCCAGTCCCATGAATACCCGTTTTCGACACAGAGAGAGAGAGAGAGAGAGAGAGAGAGAGAGAGAGAGAGAGAGAGAGATACGCATCAATTACCCCTCAAACGAGGAACTTATCAAGAGAAATTCAAATTTTCAGAGATGTTTATGTTCAACTGATTACTTGTTTTCAATAGAAAATTATTTTTTCTATTAACAGGATTTTAGAACAACGATCGTCAAATTCGTGTTTCTGTAGTTCGATAGGTTAGTAAAAAAATAAGATAAAATAAAATAAAATAACTGGAATACAAACTTTGTCTTTCAGGGGAATTACACATCAAGTTTTTGCCCCGAATTGATCTAACCCCAAGTCACGAGCAGACAATCGGCTTTGCTTTCCAAAGCGGCTTGTTATTGTTATCAATCGGGCTTTGTGCTCTACGAGAGAGAGAGAGAGAGAGAGAGAGAGAGAGAGAGAGAGAGAGAGAGGCCTCTGTGTGGTGTATTCCTTATAAAGATATATCAACTTAGTTGATTTTAAATAGGATCTTTATGAAACTATTAGTGTCAGTGTTAATTCCGGTTAATGAGAACATTGGGCTGCTAATTTTGATAGCTGGGCTATAAATCAACTGACTCACCAATTGCTTTCCACCGACCAGTGAACGAACAACCTGTGTTCTCTAACCTTATGCGATGCCATATCAATTATACCATGTCCTTCCCTTCATTTAATTAAAGACATGTTGAGGAAAGCAAGGTCTACGCAATTTCACAGACAATTTGTAGGACGTAATTTTTAGTAAATGTTTTAGACAATTAGGCTGCCTTATCAAAATAATTCTTTCCTGTTTTCAGTCATAATTGATTATTCGTTATTCACAAGATTAGACCCAGTGGTCTTTTAATTAACTCAGACAAAATGGTTATCAAATCAACCAACTTTCAAAGTCGCTAGGTTACGAGAATTGTCGAAATTCGGCTATAATAATTCAGCATAGCAATTAAACATGACAATTATTATTATTATTATTATTATTATTATTATTATTATTATATTATTATTATTATTATTATTATATTATTATATCTATTCAGCATTATGCTAAATATATAGTATTTTGGTCTTCAATGCATTACTGAATGTATAACAATATTATACATTGGCGTGGGTATGAGTGTGTGTCTAAAACTGTGTGGAGAGAGAGGAGAGAGCGAGAGGAGAGAGAGAGGGAGAGGAGAGAGAGAGGAGAGAAAATATAGAGAGAGAGAGAGAGAAAGAGAGAGAGAGAGAAGAGGAGAGAGAGAGAGGAGAGAAGAATAATAAACCTAAATTACATAATTTCATGTATTTAATATCATAAAGAGAGAGAGAGAGAGAGAGAGAGAGAGAGAGAGAGAGAGAGAGAGAGAGAGAGAGAGAATATACCTAAATTACATAATTTCATGCATTTAATATAATGAAAATAAAGAGAGAGAGAGAGAGAGAGAGAGAGAGAGAGAGAGAGAGAGAGAGATATTAAGTATATAATTTCATGTATTTAATATCATGAAAAGAGAGAGAGAGAGAGAGAGAGAGAGAGAGAGAGAGAGAGAGAGAGAGAGAGAGAGAGATGATAAACCTAAATTACATAATTTCATGTATTTAATATCATGAAAATAGAGAGAGAGAGAGAGAGAGAGAGAGAGAGAGAGAGAGAGAGAGAGAGAGAGAGAGAGAGAGATGCCCAGTTGTGGCTTGAAGGCAGGACCAGAATGACAGTATTTTTCGTCCATCAGGTGGAATATGAAAATGACCAACTTTATTTGGTTGTTAAGATTCACTTTGATCTGCTGGTCTACTTTCATGTTTCTTTCTCCAGTAAAAACTGAAGGACAATATAGCTAGTAATGCAATACTATTTTTTGTCAGAAGGCGTTTCTAATTGGCCTGCGGTCCTGAGTGGAATCACATTCTAAATATGAGAGAGAGAGAGAGAGAGAGAGAGAGAGAGAGAGAGAGAGAGAGAGAGAGAGAGAGAGAGAGAGAATATACCAGAAAGTTATAAATTCGTCTATTTAAACGCGCCAACAAGATAGAAAATATGAAAAATAACATATCCAGATAAAATGAAAATTAGCTATAATATCTATGACCAAAACGATGAAAGAAATCTTGTTTGCTTATTGTATTTTGATTGGTCAAGCCAGAGTTCCTTTAGATGGCTTTTTTGAACTATTTTCCATCTGAATAATGGAATAACTTAATAATTCATTATCCTTTGGGTAAGGAGCTAAAAAGGTTTGCCTTCATAGTGCCTTCGATTTACTTCTTCCGTTTTGCTCTGAGGTAAACCAGCCCGAGAAGAGCCTTTATTATGTTCAGAGGTCTGGATGAACGAATCCTTTATGATAATTTGCTTTGAGGAATTTGCTTTGAAGCTCTACTTACTACGAGCTCTCATGAACGTCAAGAATAATTCTTGGATAAGTGGAGTATTTCAGTTGGGATTAAGCTTAACTTGAGGAAAAACCAATCAACTTAGGAAAACCCAATTCTCAACATTCGTCCCCTCAGTACCTTCGGATAAGCAACGATCACTAATACCCTTCTCATCTACAACTGAAAGAACCCGACACGTGTCTATACTAGCTCCTGACAGGCATCAGACACACACACGACACCTGTACGGGGCGGTCACTTCAGCGTTTCCGAGCGATTTCACAACCGTCTCTATGACAGTCATCAATCCGGCACTGCGTCGCCTCGTAGGTGATTACCATCACCAGCTGCTTTGGGCGAGGTTAAGCCCCGGCGTCTCAAAATATGATGGCTTTTTTTTTATTTAAAATGGGCGTTTTATTTTTTTTTATCTCGCCCCCCCGAGATAATCTCATCTGTGAATTAAACTCCCGGTGACGTCACGTCGGAGAACGTGTATATAAACTCGAGTCTTTGCCTGAGATAACATTCGAAGTGCAGACTCCATCATGAACTCTAAGGTAATACAGGAAGTCTGGTTTTCTGGAATATTTCTCGGGAAATGGGGAATATTTTCTTGACTTCCAGGCCTTTTCAGGTTAATGAGATTTCCACACAAAAACGAAAATTCTGTCGGATAACGTTTTCATATTATGTCCAGTTAAGAATTTCCACATAGACAATAAACATAAAATAATTTAATCGATCACTTTTTGGTTTCCCAAACGGAATGTGAAGAATTCATATTTAAGATTAGTCAAAATACATTTAGTACAGAAAATATTCCATATACATACACTAACATGCATACATTTAACTGTCATTACTGGGAAAAGAAGCTTGAAGTGTATTAAACTACATACATACATACATACATACATACATACATACATACATACATACATACATACATATATACGCACAGAATTACGTACAACCTATCTACCTACTCACGAAGATGCTCTATACACATCTGTAGAATATAACTAGACAATTCTTGTATAATTTTTCAACTGTTTTATCTGTAGGGCTCTTCTACAAAATGCCTAAAGAATCTATTTCAACTGTTTTATTCTCTCCAGGTCCTCATTTTCTTCGGCCTCCTGGCCTTGGCCGTAGCTGACAGGCGCCCCTATGCCTTCAGACGTTCGAGGGTAAGAGTTCAGGACACCGTTTTGATATTTCCGAGGACTCTCCTTGGCGGGACAGTTATAAACCCTATTTTTTAAAAGCCAATTTTGGCGATTTATCAATTTAATTTTATCATATATTTGGATTACTGAGGGTGAATCATGATAGAAAGGTGTATTTTTGAGTTAGAGTCATAAAAATCACTATATTATTGTGTCATATGAATTGTAGGATTTACTTTAAACTCGTAGGATTTACGAACGATTCCCTTATCGATCCTCAGGACTTCTCCGACGAATCCTTCGAGTCGAGCGAGGCCCGCTACAACTTCAACTGGGCCGTGAGCGACGAGTTCGGACACCAGGAACAACGCGACGGAGACAACACCAGGGGATCTTACTTCGTCCACCTCCCCGACGGCCGCCTGCAGAAGGTGACCTACTTCGTCGACGGTGACTCCGGCTACGTCGCCGACGTGTCCTACGAAGGAGAGGCTCGCTTCCCCGACTCCTACGAATCCTTCGAGTCCCGTGAATCCCGCAGATACGGCTAGGACCTTCTATCTCCCTCCCTCCTTCCTGGAGTTCGACTGCTTTGTCCCCCCCACAACGAAGACACTTGTTAGTACCTGGTTGCTAAACAGAGGCGAACATTCGTCAGGTTTTAGCTTCAATTTAGTAATGTCTTTCCTTAAGTTATATTATTCCCAAGTCTAAATGATTCTTCATCATGATGATTATTTATTCAAATAGATTAGATTCACGCCGATAAGATGTTCTTTCATTGCGTCCTTCAGGTATATATTTTCCTTTTTGAGAAGATCGTGGTCTACAAAGGGCCCAACCCTTAAGAATGGCCTATTAAAACAATTCGATGACTGCTCTATAAAGGCCTTACCCTACAGACCTTACATCTTGTTCGGGTTGCCGAGGTCCCTCAGTGTGAGGCACCTATAATGTCTACCAGAGAATTGCTAATGCATCTTCCGGTATATTTTGTACCTTCCAGTCTTGGATGGTCTGTGATGCAGCTTAGGTATTTGTAGAGCTCATTCTTAAACATATCTACGCTCGCTCCTGATATATTCCTCAGATGAGCTGGCAACGCATTGAATAGATGCTGCAATTTTCGATGCTGGTGCGTCGTCGATTAATGTCCTGTGTGCTTTCCTTATTTTTCCTGGTATAGTTTTGGGCACTATTAATCTACCTGTGCTTGCTCTTTCTGATATTTTTAGTTCCATGATGTTTACGACAATTCTTTTCATCTGTTGCCATGCCTGTATCATCATGGAAGGAAGGGAATAGAAAAATTGAAAATTATGGATTATACAAGAATTTGAAAAAGAGCAAACGATAGGAAACTAGAAAAGTTTAAATGAAATTGGGTAAACTGCATAATCAGACTGGAGATTTTTTCTTGAGAGAACTATGCATTTCCAGCTGTCGATGATGGAATAATCTAGAAGAAAAAACTCAGTTAAATGTTTTTGAAAGCAAATACCTTGTTAAGAAGCCATAAAACTCATGTTTGAGGTGCTGGTTTGATGCTGTTAAAGAAAGATGTTAATTTTTAATAGCTTTATCGAAATCATGAACAAATCAAAGTAACAAAGCTGTAGTTTTCCAGTTTAACAATTATTCATTGAAGAAAAAATAAATTCTTTATATTATTCATGTTATACAACAAACCAACTCTCATTGGCAGGGATTTTTTATTTTTTTTTTTTTTTTTTCTTGTGCACATGTTTGATGAACCATCATAACCAACAAATCCAATTCAGTTGTAAAGAGCTGAGGCATATTTCATCAAGAATTAATGCAGAGTCAAGTGGACGCCAAACCTTTTCAGCACAAAAGACCAGAGAGTCGAAATGCATATCAATGCTGTACCGTAACTAAAGTAATCTTGAACGATCTTCTCTAATTCTCCCTTAGGATTTGGAAATGAGAGTTTCTGTACCGTAGCTGGTCACTTTAAGCGTTGCATTATTCGGGTAAACTGTGAGGTCATGAATCGTACATCTGATAATATCTACGGGGGCCACTTTCTAAATGGCCTTGGAACACAGCTGCAATGTTGCTCTGCTTGATGCAAGAAATGACATTCTTAGGACGGAATCATATATATATAATAGATATATATATATATATATATAGTATATATATTATATATAATATTATATATATATATACTATATATATATAATATAATATTATATATAATATAAATATATATATATCTATATATATAAACATTAGTAGTTAAAGGATCTAAAAGTGGAACAATAAATTTGGCCAATTATAATTGGGGCCATCAAATGAGGTAAGTATATGTCGCAGTGGGATACCCATATTCACCTCATATGATACCCCCAATTATAAATTGGCCAAATTTCTTGTCCACTTTTAGCTCCTTTAACTAACTACCAATGAGGTATAACATAAAAAAACTCTGTAAAATTATATTATATATATATATATACATATATATATATATATATTATATATATTATATATATATATTATAACGAGATGATTATCTCGTTATCATATTTTTAAAGGTAGCGATGGACCAAGAGCGGCAGGCAATTGGTAACACATTCTCTCTCTCTCTCTCTCTCTCTCCATCCATCTTTCTCTCTCTCTCTCGATACACCTCCCCCCTCCATTATCTAAGGTCAACAAATCAGACACGGAACTAACAAAAATATGCATTCATTTAAAAGCAAAGTATTATCTGAATAACTCAGATTCTTAACAAAAAGACAAAAATAAAATGTTAAACTCAAAGTCCAAATAATTCAGATAACCCTCGGTAATTAATCACATAACTAACATTAGTTTAGCCATAACATCAGGCACAGTCAACATAGTCAGTACACCACAGTAATTAAGTCAGTTCCCATTTCTCCAGATCAATCCCCCTTCTCCAGATCAATTTCCCTCTTCCAGAATCGCCTATTAGAAGACAGGAGAACACCCCGATGATTATAAGAGTATAATCAAAAGATCATACAAATATAACATCTCTGAAATAAATATTCAAATACAATCCAGCCACGCTTTGGCCAAAATAAAGTATTTTTACCGATGCAAAACAGCATTCACTATCACTTATCAACAAACACTTTGCAGAAGCCATCTTGGCTCTGCTGCCTCTCTGTAATGGTCTCCCCTTCTTGCTAACACTACATTTCTCATTATGAAAGGGAAACGGGGGGAAAAGGCTCGCACATATAAATTCACACACAATGTTCACAATGTTCACGCCCATGAACTGCTTGAATCTAGTTTCAAAGTCACCTCTGCGCTCATAGCAACAGGACGAGGCACTGATTTGCTAAGACAGCAATTTTGATCACACTACCCAAAGAAGAATGCGTTAGCATTCCCAAGGCTTGTCACTCGGACCACTCTGTCTCTAGGGAAGCTAAATGATGAGTCTCTGTATTCCAAGAAACGTCATAGCATATCACATTACATACTATTAATCATAGCAAATACCTCTTTATGTAACAGATTTATATATATGTATATATGTATATGTATATATGTATATGTATATATATATATATATATATATATATATAATATATATATATATGTATATATATATATATATATATATATATATATATATATATATATATAATATATATATATATATATATGATCCACCGGTCACTTTTCACCGGACACGGAGGTAATTGTAATAACCACAATGCCATCTTAACTTGGCGTGTTCTCCATGTTTTTGGGACATGCTTTTCATTCAAAATGCAATAACATGATACAATTCTGATGCCCGTTGCTGGATTCGAACCCTCATCCAGAATATCAATATTATATATATATATATATGATTATATATATATATATCAAAATTTATATATATATATATATATATATATACATATATATATATATAATATATATATATATATATGTTGCTTGAAACCAGATAAGCATCATCGGAGGGTGGAGAGATACTAAAATCCTTTACAGTAATTTATTTTGCTGACATTTCAGGACCATGTGACCCATTTTCGAATTAAAAACAGACTCAGATTAAAACATGATAAAAAGTTATTTCTTAACAAAATACAAATTAGGTACAAGAGAAGGAAACAGTGATTACCAAGTAGTGCTGAAGGCAAAAGCTGAGTGACTGTCAGGGTCCGTTTTGGTTCCGACGGAAACTCATTGGGTTACATGGAATCAGCTTTAAGTTGACTGCCGGTAGGTATTTGCTTACAATAAGTCTCAGTTCTTGATAAAACTGTCTATCATAGATTAGGGGGACACTAGCGTACAGATATAGTTTTGGTACCGTTGGTAGTTCAAACTTTCCTATTATTTAGAAATAAAGATCGGGCAGACAGACGAATTCCTCGAACTTGCCAATGAAATACATCCAAATATTAAGTTCACAATTGAATATGAAAATAAAAATAAACTGCTCTTCCTTGATGTGTTGGTTTTTAGACTTGACGAACATTTTAATACCACAGTTTTTAGAAAGAGAACGTTTACTGGTCTGGGTTCTAACTTTTATAGCCACTGCTTTTTTAATTTCAAGTTAAATTCGCTGTCTACTCTCTTCCACAGAGCATTTACTTTAACATCAGGGTAGAATACGTTTCGTTTCATGAAGAAATTACGTTTCTCCATCAATACTTTGTAAATAATAAATATCTAAATAATATCTTCCACCCAAAGTTTGAACTACCAACGGTACTAAAACTACATCTGTACGCTAGTGTCCCCCTAATCTATGATAGACAGTTTTATCAAGAACCGAGTCTGTTTTTAATTCTGTTGTTCTTTTAATTTTTTAGCTTCGAAAATGGGACACATGGTTCTGAAACGTCAGCAAAATAAATTACTGTAAAGGATTTTGGTATCTCTCCCCTCTCCGATGATATATATATATATATATATATATATATATATATATATATATATATATAATATAATATATATTATATATATATATACACACACACATATATATATAATGAACTCGTAGCTTCTCTGTATACTCACACTTGGTTCCTGTCAATTTAAACTTACACTTTCGCTCAACTATCGAATTCTGAGACAGAAAATTCCACCTATCGTAAGTAGCGTCTGCTTTTTGTTTATTTATATCCTGAATTCATTCATAGGGGATCCACTTTACCAATCACTAGAAACCTGTGTTTGAAATCAACACAATGATAATGACCTTTTCTTTCATTTACTCACATTGTTTTGTCTTTATACTTTCTTCAGAAAGTCTTCAATTCCAAAGGAGGAAGTAAAAGTAGTAACTTACATCAAGTTCCTTTACTGGTATAATAGGCATATCAATTTCCATTATGAGTTCATGCAGAGCTCTAGTGGATCTTTAAATGTTTATATTTGATTTTCTTCTGAATTTCTAAAGTAAAACGTTTCCAGTCCCTTTCATTTAAATTTCTACCAGGAAAACTTCTTCCATTGCAATTACATTTAAATTTCTAGCAGAAAACGTTTTCTATAGTTATTGCATTTAAATTTCTATCGGAAAAAAGTTTTTCTATTATCATTTCATTTAAATTTCTAGCAGAAAACGTTTTCTATTGTTAATTTCATTTATTTTTACCAGAAAACGTTTTCTATTATCATTTCATTTAAATTTCTATCAGAAAAACTTTTCCATTGTCCTTTTATATAACTTTCTGGCAGATAAACGTTTCCATTCTCATTCAACATAAATTACTGACAGAAAAATGTTTCCATTGTCATATCGTAAAACTTTATAGCAGAAACCGTTTTCATTGTCTTTGTATGTAATTTGATAGTAGATAAACGTTTACATTGCCTTTTCGTATAAACTTCTGGCAGAATTTCAAACGTGGTTGGATGTGTTAAGACTTTTTGATTCAGTCGAGAGAAAGTCAAATTTTATGAATTACAAAGGAATATTACCGCAAACTCAGTTCTGAAAGTAAACATCCTTTGGACTCAAATATATGAATATATAATATATGTATATATATATATATATATATATATATATATATATATATATATATATATATATATATATATATATATATATATATATATCATAAAGCGTTAAATGTATAAGCACCTTTACCACTTGACACTAAAGAGGAAACAGAATCGTCTGCATAAAGGATTCCCTATTATTATTATTATTATTATTATTAATTATTATTATTATTATTATTACATTTGATTATTATTATTATTATTATTATTGATTATTATTATTCAGCCAGATTTGAAAGGTTATGATAAAGGTAGGGTAAGAGATGTATGATAAAATAAAGATATAGCTAGTAAATTCTTCAAACAAATAAATTTACAAGTATACACATAAATAAACATAATTATAAATCACAGCATCACGTTGGACTTATAGGCCTTTACCTACAATCAGCAGAACCCTTTTATCAAAATCATTTATTGATAACCAAATGTTAAACACGTATCAAACGAATTTACCTTTGGGGACAACACAGTCCCTTTCACCAAACAAATAACAATTACCAGAAGCCCGTTAGTTTTTAATTCATATTAACGATACAAACCTCTAATCGGGTCACACAGACACAAAAATCAAGAAAAGACACATGTGTATTTGTCCCGTCCTCCAGTCTGTCCGGATCACAAGAAATACTTCATCACATGTTAAAGTCACGTTTTACTTCGGGGAAACTTGGGCAGTTGGGAAATGGCTCCCTTGACCAACGCCTTCTACTTCGTTCTTCTTCTTCTTCTTTCTTGATTGGGAAAGACAGACCTGTGCATAAACTGCGCTCGAGAAGTAGGACATAATGACCTCTGAGAACGATTGGAAATATTGGTAACAAGTTGATGTAGGTTTGAAACGGGTTTGATAGATTTGGCAATTGCAAGGTTCTTGTTTTGTTTCTTCTTTTTTTTGCGCGCACGGGAGAGAGCAATTAGAAATAAGACTGTTTTTTCACCACACGCCGCGATTACTTGCGCTGCTCGTCACAGTCGATCGATGATGAGCTTTCTTTTGACACCTGACTAATTAATTCCTCGTTTGAGTTACTGAGGGTTGAAAAAAAAATACTTTGATACTGTGTGAATTTTGTTTCATATTGAATTGATCCAAAGGTATTTTATGAACCTTAATCTTTCAAAAATAATGAATCTAATAACTCATTAGAAACAACAACCATTATTTACCTTAATCTTTCCAGAACAATAAACCAAGAAAACAAACCATTTACCAACTTTAAAAAATATTAATCTAATACTCATTAGAAACAACAACCTTTATTTACCTTAATCTTTAGGGGGGAAAAATGAATCTAATAACTCATTAGAAACAAAATCCTTATTTCTGTTGCAAGAAATGTTGGCAAAAGCTAACAATTTTTATAGTCTTTACATTGAACTTGATTCGAATAAAGATTCATTTGCATTGAGGCATGACTGGAGTAAGTAAAAATACGAAAATACCTTCCTTGGAACCTGTAATTTAACTTGACTGATTCAGTGCAAGAGATAACTAAAACTCATTTTGCCTTTGAATTCTCAGAGAGCATGTCACCGTGGTATGTTATTTAGGCTTCTTCTTCTTCTTCCTCTTCTTCTTCTTCTTCTTCTTCTTCTTCTTCTTGTATTTTCCATCACCACAAGCCGTGCTTTTCTCGTTAGTCGTGTTTTGGGAATCGATAAAAACTTGAAACAAAACATCGAGTCATCCCGATTTCATAAAACTCAAAAATTTTTAAAAAATAACTCGACCGCTATCATTATCCGTCCACGAATCATGATTAATGGAAGAATATGCGCACTAAAACTGTCGAAAAGAGGAAAACAAATGCAAGGTGAAAAGAAATTCTTACCAGGTTGCCTCATCCGAGCGAAACTGAAGTGCCCCGCCATCTGTGGGAGAAACGAAGAACTAGCAGGTGCGAGAGAGTTTGGGTAAATACCAGCTGTCTTCTCAGGAGAATTTTATGACCGAGAAGTGTTCTGTACAACCGCTTCAGCGCGCAATCAAGGCCACCAAAAATAGATCTGTCTATCTTTCGGTGGTCTCGGTATAATGCTGTATGAGCCGTGGCCCATGTAACTTTAACTACGACCTATCCTATACCGTTGCCAGAAGCACGGTGGTGTCCAACTTTAACTACTGAGGCTAGAGGGCTGCAATTTGGTATGCTTAATCATTTGAAGGTGAATGATCGACATACTAATTTGCAGCCCTCTAGCCTCAGTAGTTTTTAAGATCTGAGGGCTGACAGAAATCTAACATGGAACTGTGATGGCGGACGAGTTCAGATAAAACTGCAGAGAAAATTCAGTATTTATCTGATTCACGTTAGTGATGTTCAGCATTTTTGTTTGAGCTGATGATAAGTTTGGCTTCCTCATCTAATGTAATCCTCCAGTTTGTGTCAGGAAAAAATCTCATAGAGCAAAATCAGTTTTGTTCCGGTTAATGTGACTCTTCTTTTGTAGTTTTGATTTTGAACTAAAACTGACTGGCTCTAGGGGTCGCTGCTGCTGATGGCGTGCACGCAACTTAGTCATCTCTGGATGATCGAATAGTATTTAGTTTTCTCGCTTACAAAAAAACGACCATTAACCTGACACGCAGGTAAAAAAAAAATACGGTGTCAGGTAAAAAATAACGACCATTAACCTGAGAAGTA
>NC_087208.1:39484198-39536698 GCF_015104395.2 Macrobrachium nipponense | reverse complement strand
GAGAAAAAAAAAAAAAAAAAAAAAAAGAACTCGTACATCTTGCATCACGGCGAGTCGGTCTGATGACGTCACGGCGTCTCGCAGACGAATAAATAGGGCCGCTTCTGGTCGTCTCTAGCCATTCAAGCTCAGAGCTTCGACTCGCTGAGCGATGAAATGGAAGCAGATGAAGCAGCATGACATGTTTATGTTTGTTCTCTTTGAGAGGGTATGTGGTTTGTGTGACTGTGTGTATGTATATATATGTGTGTGTGCTTGATGGATATATGGATGACATTTATATGTATATATATTGATGCATGATTTCAACGTATGAATGGAAATATACATTCATGTATATCGAAATGTATATATATATATATATATACTAATGTGTTATATATATTTTACAAACATTTATATATATATATATATATATATATATATATATATATATATATAAAGAGAGAGAGAGAGAGAGAGAGAATGCAGTGTTTAATGGGTGGCTTTTATATACAGAAAGCGCAAAAGATGCTTGTAAAAGAGAGACTAGCAGAATTGTATATATATGTAGTATGTATGTGTATGTATATACATATATATATAATATATATATATATATATATATATATATATATATATATATATAGATAAATTGATACATGCATACCTACAGACATGTATAATTATACTTATCCATGTCTTTCGAGCATTATCGGTCTCTCTGGATATTAAGCCCAATCTCCTTCAATACCTCCTCCACCCGAATTTTTCTCGAGCTGTCTAAGGGCGGCGTCTCCCTCTGCCATTCTCTCCACATCACCACGCAATCTTAATTATTAAATGCCCCTGGTCCATTGATTCACCTTAACAGACCTTTATATCACTTCGCACGACCATATACCATATATATATCCTTGTCAACTTAGCTTGTGTTGCAAGTATTCACAATGAACGTCCATACTTCATAATATACAAGAAAACAGCCCTTAAACAGTCATAACCGTTTTGCTTGAATATTTAGTTACGGTTTTACACTCGTCCCTCGAAAGGAACGGAGACATAACGCCCATTAGAATCCCATTATAAACCATCTTAGGGGTCCCCACTATAACCCTGTCAAATTTCATGCCCGTCGGAAGGGGCCGTTTTCGTCGTGATTGAATGACAGACGGAAGGACAGACAGAACGTCCATTATAGTAAGATATATATATATATATATATATATATATATTATATATTCTATATATATCATATATATATATATATATATATATATATATATATATATATATATATATATTATATTAAAGCTCATTAAAGGAGGCTAGAACGTCCATGCAGAGTAAAACCTCTTATACGATTATTCATTGACAACGTATATTGATAATGAGGCAATTCAGATTGGTTCTACAGAAATCATTTTAAACGTCCAAACCATTCTACGAAAATTACTATATGGCAACACAAAGTAACAACGAAACTGAGGCAAAACACCAACGAGATTGTAAATAAATCCACTTGCTGTCATATCAAATCAATTTCTTTAGTAAAACAGCAAATCAACAAGAGGTATTTGCGTGGTTCTTGTGACATTTTAGCTTGGTTTGTCATAAGCAAATAAAACATGACGTCAACGATTGAAAACATAGGAGTTTATCAAAAGATACACGTGCAAAAAATAGTGTATACTTTAAGAAGCAGGTATGATGTTAAGGATACAGACATTAGCATATAGCTAAAGGAAACAGACAGACAGGCAAGAGAACGAACGTCTGCTGCTGAAGGGATCGGGGAGTCTTAAATCAAGTACTTGATGGTCATAAAGATTGCAGATTTGAGGAAAGTCACGATCTCTCCATTTTGCAGTTCACTTATGGCCTGTGGTAGGGGGAGAGGCGCGTGGCTGAAATGTCAACAAGAAGTCTTTCCAACGTTAATATTCTGCTTGAAATGAAATGTGCCTCTCTCTGATTTGTTATTAAAGTGAACATTTTGTTTTTCGTTATTTTTTATACATAAAAGGGATGAATTACAGCAAATGAGGCCAAAAATGAAGCAAGAAAGCGTAGGCTTTAGTAATAAATGGACGACACTATGTGAAGCAAGAGATAAGTTCGTCAAATACGTATAAATGTATACAATAGTGTATATATATACATACTATATATGCTTAAATATAAATGTATATATATATATAAATATATATATATATTTATATATATATATATATATATATATATATATATATATAATATATATATATATATATATCGAACTACAAATGTCCTTTAATATCTAATTCGCTCTACCTCGGAATTAATAATATTTTCATATATGTTTAACCGAGGGGGAAATTTATTAAGCGGTAATAGAATTGGCGATCAACAGACGCGAACCATCGACCTCTCAATTCCAGGACTGGCAGTGAAGCCCCAGACCACCCCGCCACCGCAAGAGATATAAGTATATGCCACCTCCCACCTCAAATACCTGGCGCGCACAGGTATTTTTTGTTTTGGAGACTGCATACAGCCTATCTCGTTCTCGGTTGCGTGGTAGTGCTTTTGCCCGCACGTAGTCATTATATAAGTCTATCACATTACCGTGATTCATATACATATATCGAACTACAAATGTCCTTTAATATCTAATTCACTTCACTGCCAGTCCAGGAATTGAGAGGTCGAAGGTTCGCGTCTGTCGATCGCCAATTCTATTATCGCTTAATAAATTTCCCCCTCGGTTAAACATATATGAAAATATATTAATTCCGAGGTAGAGCGAATTAGATATTAAAGGACACTTGTAGTTCGATATATGTATATGAATCACGGTATGTAATGAATCAGGGAATGTGATAGACTTATATATATATATATATATATATATATATGTATATATATATATATTATATATTATATATATATATATATATATATATATATATATATATATATATATATATGTATGTATAACTGAATCACGAAAGTTAGGAACGTGATAAATCCATAAATAAAGATATATATATATATATATATATATATATATATATATATATATATATATATATATATATATATATATATATATATGGTATATATATATATATAGAGAGAGAGAGAGAGAGAGAGTAGAACAGATATATATATAAATATATTATATTAATAATATAATATATTATATATATATATGTATAATTATATGTATATATATATGTATATAACTATATATATGCTAAATAATATATATATATATATATATATATATATATAATATATATATATATAATATATATATATATATAGATAGATATATAGAGAGAGAAGAGAGAGAGAGAGACGAGAGAGAGAGAGAGTAGATATCTTATATAGATATATATATATATATATATATATAGTTATATATATATGTATATATATATGTATATATATTATATATATATATATGTAAAAATTTATATATATATATATATATATATTATATATATATATATATATCTAGATATTATATAGTATATATATATATAGATATATATAGAGAAGAGAGAGACGAGAGGAGTAGAGGAGAGAGAAGAGGAGAGAGAGAGCAGAACAGAGAAAAACATAAACAAAATGAGGTTACGTTAAAAACTGGATAAGCAATGCGTTGTCATGCATAAAGCCATTTCATTTTTTGTGTGTAAAGGGAATGAGAAAAGATGCGTTAAATAAACGAAACTAGAAATAAAAAAAATGTAACATAGATTACTGAAACGTCTTAATGGCATCATACCCACAAGAATTTGTCTTTTATATGTATAAATATTTACAGAATGTAACCGCATTGTATACGCATAGGGTCATATTTCTTCATCGTCCATCTCGTTCGATGCTCTGTAAAAAAAAATGGAAAATAGATAAATTCTAGAATACTAAAATGGAAAATAAAAATAAAACCATAACTGATTATGCATGCCAATGTTCATCCATGCACCCTTTTTTTTTTAGGGCAGGAACCATCCCCCAAATCACAAAATATGAAAGTGAAAAGCTAAATCAAATAAAAAGAAAAATAAAGAGATATATATACCCAGTATCAAATTATGCATGCCTCTTTCCAACTTTTTTTTTTATACGTATGAGAAACATTACCCGGGCACGCGAGAAGGAATGACCGCGCCCATTTTCGGGAGAATCCGTTTTGGGGTATGGTGGCCAAGGCCGGTCGTTCGCCTCGTTGACCCCTGGGTCCTAAAAGAAACCCCGAAATGTTTACTGGACCAATTTATTCGTGGCGTGAGTTCTCGCTGCGTCTTTGTAAACAGGGATTACAGGTTCAAAGTCTCGGTTACAAAAGAAAATCTTTTTTTTTTTGTAAGCGTTGGTGAATTTTCTCAGATGCGGTCGATTGTGGGTTGTGAACGAAAGCAGGAATTTATCTGTCGTTTAGGTAGTAATTTTAGCAATAAAATGTAGAATTTATATTCTATTGTCTTATTTCTCGCGATATTCACTGTACTTGATTTGAATGATTTTCTGAATTTATGTATCTTAATTTGGTTATTCACTGCCATATATGCTTTATATACATATTCGTACACAATTATATATATTATATATATATATATATATATAGATATATATATATATATATACTATATATATATACAATATACATATGTATATATATATATACATACATATGTAATATTATATACATGTATTTACATGCATACATATACATATGTATAGTATATTATATATATATATATATATATATATATATATATATATATATATATATATATACATATACTTGCAACTCATTTTTTTCTTAATCGTTTTAACGAAATTCTTGTCTTAATGCATCCGGTTAAAAATCATTTAGCCAGCAGTCTTTAAAAACGGAGAAACTACCGATAGCTAAGAGTGGGCCTTTCTTAACCCTAGAAATGAAGTGTTCAATCACTGAAGCTGAATAAAGACTGATGTTCAGGTCATATATCCAATCATGGGAAAAGTAAAATATTTTGTAATCTGCTACAGCAAAAGTTGATATTATCAGATGCTAGAGTCTTTTCTATGATAAAGCTATCTTTTAAAAATTAAGTAATCAAAAGATTTAAGTATTTATTCATTCCTATGAGAACAGAGCGAATGTAGGACATACATGGCTATGGAAATTGGTGATGAAATGGCTTTAAAAACCAATAAAATATAGATATTTTCAATAACAGTCAGTATGATTAGACGACTCACGAATTATGATGTAAATGGCTCAAAGAAATTAACTGTGCAGTTTCTGAATGAAATACTTCTTTAACCTGATATTTTCATTCGTATACTAAGTAAGTAAAACATGCCACAAGCAAGCCAAGAATTGATCATTATTTGAATGAACAAGTATTAAATTTGTACTGCTCACAGGTGGACATGTTAATGGCACTGCTACAGGTCTTGAAAACTAGTTTGCAGTCTTATTATATGCTTGAGCGACGCAAGAGGCGATGCTTCAAAATAATCTTATATTTATTTCATGAATCTGATAGCACTTAATGGTCGAAGTCGTTTGGACGAACACGATGTAACGTAAGCCTTTCGTACAGCGTAACAAATCTTATCGCTACCTTCGTTCATAGAATTTTAAATAGACTTCTAAGTTATGTGTTTTTGGAACGTAAGTGTCAGATGTATATTCATTACTGTAAATGGTTTACTATTAAACGTGTAAGTGATAAAAAAGTACTTAGATATAAGGCGTATATTTATTACTGTAAATGGTTTAGTATTAAAAGTGTAAGTGATAAAAAAGTACGTAATATCTAACATTACAAGTCTAAGAAAACGTCACTATGAGCTCCAGGCTTCCAGAGGCTTCTCTCGAAGAAGCTTTCCCGTCTTTCGTAGACAAAGATTCGAAGAAGAAGACCGAAGCTCGAAAACTGGCGAGAAAAGAAAAACACAGAAGTATAAGTAAAGGTCTAAACAAGTCGTTCAGATAATGTTCTTGGCATCTTGTACCGTCATAAACCTTCGCTTTACGACCTTGCAAGAACCATTTCTGAAACAGGTCTTCAGTTCTTGAATGGAAGACCAGGGTACAGATCAAGTGAAGAATTATTTTCTCTTTACAATAATTATTTGCCGTTGAAAATACTACTACTACAAAATTTGCTGCTAAAAAATTAATTTTTATCGGAAAGTCGCTTGATAAAAAAGCCATTTTCAACTGAATTTGGGGGGACTAAGAATGATATTCTTCTAAAAATATATACCACAAATCTATCCTCCACAGATTTATGTTTTTCAAACCGTTGTATCACAGTTTTGTTCAGCAGATGACAAATTCGTTCCTGCTTTCTGCTGACGTCTCCTGAATTCAGGTGCGTAGGTTTTATTTCCCATCCCCTCATGTTGATTTATATATCAGCTTTAATCTCTCTCTCTCTCTCTCTCTCTCTCTCTCTCTCTTGGTTTTACAGTCTGTTGGCTCTGTCCAAAATGGTTTTCAGCTGAAGATCTAAAGAATAAAAGAGAGATGGATATTGTTGCAACAAAATCATTTTAAAGAAAATCTGGCCTTCAAACGAAATCCAGGTAAAAATTACTGCCCCAAACAATTTTGAAGACAAGAAGACCAGTTGACTGAAATTGCAGTACTACTGGGTCAGAAAAATCTCGTGATCTTAATTACGGCTTACGTTGTTGCTCTCAGAAAATAATACGGAGTTATTTTGAAACTCCACGAAAATATACTTTTGTTGACTTGTTTCAGACAGCAAGATAGAGGTAAATAGGGCTGTTTGTGCAGAGGGGTTAGATGAGCCTTCTATGTATGTGTATAGCATTCGTTAATCTTGTGGAAGTTTTCTGTAAATGGGTTTCAACCACGATTCTGCTATTAAAGAATGAATTTAGTAGAAACTCTTTTGATTTTTTTTTCTTCTGGAACACCTAGAAAAATATATGAAATATTATATATATATATACATACATATATATGTATATATATAAATATATTTATATGCATATGTACATATTTATACATACACATACATGATACATAAATCAGAAAGCTACGAGACGAGGCAATCTCTGAACACCTCCAGTTTTGAGATAACAATCACCTCATACATTAGCCGAGACAGCGTCCTGATTGGCATCGCGTTATCGAATTAGCATACCTTTTGACTGAGTTACGCGAGGTAACTCAAACACAAAATGATAAGCATCCATCCTTCACCTGTTGTGTTACTTAACGTTACGTAACACTCTTCGCTATTCAAAAACCGACGAAAGTTCCCCGCGTATCCGAGGTAGTACCAGTTCGTCTTGACCGTAACCCAGAAACAATTTCGGATACGTAAATGTTTATTTCATAAAAGCGTCGCGGAGTTACGCTTGCTCTTCACACGCCCGAGAAAAAAAGAAAGAAAAAAAATCACGTGACGTGAGTGACGTCACGTTTTTCTCTTTTGGCGATATATAAAAGGCAAATTACCTTCTGGGTCTGGTCAGTTATCTTCCCCGCAGTCGAGAGTACGCCCACATACCAACATGAAGCTGAGGGTATCGTTTAAAATACTCTGTATTATACTTTGAATGTGCCTGAATTAATACTTTTAGCAGTATTGTACATAAATGTATATATATGCATGTATATGTATGCATTAATATATATATATATATATATATATATATATATATATTTCTATATAGATATATATATATATATATATATATTTATATATATATATATATATATATATATATATATATATATATATATATATATATATTTATATATATATTATATTCGTATATACTAAATGTATTATATATACATATACCAAATATACTCGTATAATATTTACATATATTAAATATATGATATATATATATATATATAATATATATATATATATATATATATATATATATATACAATAAAACTTATTTCCATTTCAGATAATAGCCTTGACAGCAGTGGTTTCTTTTGTAACCGGTGACAGACGCCCTTATTCGTACTATGCCCCTCAGGTAAGAATCCTATGGTCATACTTCCTTAAATAGGTAAGAATATAATGCAGAAAATCAATTAGCTTGCTATAATGGTTTTTCAGTCTTAGAGGGTGAATTTTAGTATTATAAAAATTAAAAGTATATGTCATGTTTTATCATTTAGTTATTGATCGATTTATTTATCAGATTTATATTACGTTCTCCTCTTTACGCTTATAAATATGTATGTTCATTGGATTATTTACTCATTTCAACCTCATTTTCACAATGAATGTTTTCCTTCGTATTTAACTAAATTAATCCCTTTTTCGCGCATTCTATTTACACTCTACAGTTAGTCATCATTGCTAAACTTTAGAAAGTCTATAATTTCCGCTTATTTTATTAATCTTTGGTGATATCCCTCGCTAAGACAAAAATGTTGTTGTATTTTAAAGTATTTTCCTCTAGTAACCTCTCTATCCTTGATGAAAATCGACTAATAAAATAATAATTAATAAATAATAATAATAATAATAATAATAATAATAATAATAATAATAATAAAAACCGCCGTTTCCCCTAAACACAGGAATCGTCCGAAGAATCGTACGAATCCACGGAAGCCAAGTACGACTTTGACTTCGCCGTGAAACACGACTACACCGGCGCCAACTTCGGCCACCAGGAGTCCCGCGACGGCCAGGAAACCAAAGGGTCCTATTACGTCCAACTTCCGGACGGCCGCCTCCAGACGGTCCGCTACTACGTCGACGGGAACTCCGGATACGTGGCCGAAGTCAGCTACGAAGGCGAAGCCAGATACCCGGATTCGGATGAGACTAGGGGTTACTCACGGCCGCGGGCTTCTTACTCGGCCCCCAGGACGTCTTACTCACAACCGAGGAACTCCTACGCAGCTCCGAGATCTCTGTACTCAGCTCCTGACTCAGAAGAGTCTTACGAGACTTCTGAGTCCCTGGAGATCCCAAGATACATCGACATAAGGCCCCTGTATGGCTAAAATTAAGTTTAAAAGACGGTAAGACCGATTGACGTCATAGAAAGTAATTTTTCACTTACCAAAGGATTAAACATAACGAAATAAAGATATGGCACATATTTGGTTCATAATTTCGTTCTCTTGATAACAAATGATAAATAATGACAACACTGATCATATAAAGAATGTATAATGTCAGGCATTTATTTTGATATTCAGTTTGCATAGGTGCATTTATATTATAATATCGCATCTCTAGTTAAAATCTTCATTGATATCTATGAATAATATATCTATCATATATTGCATTCTTAAGCCTTGTTCTCACGCAACGTTCAGCTTTGCTCTTGAAATGCTTAGCATACTAAAGTTCCTATATATATATAAATAGCTGTAAATAGCTTTAGGAGTTACTTTTGATTCATAGGCGTATATTTTTCATCACAGCTTCTTGTTTATAATAGCTTGTTATAGCTTGATGTGGATACCATTCGGGAAAGCTGGCATCTTGTATGTTAGGCCTACAGCTTTCTCATAGGCCAGATTAGTAGACTAAGTTGCCTATTGTTTTCCTGGTATGTCTATGCTGTGCTTTGTACGTATTGCTAGCAATGGATTTCATTGATCAACATTTCTTGACTACTTAGTTCCCCCTATTTTGAATATTTTTTTGAAAAGAGTAAATAAACATAGGTTCTGTTATACTTTTACGAATGTATAATTTACTTATCAACCGACATTTTATGCTTTTCATAGAATTCCTTTCATTTTTTTGGAAATTCAGAATTCCCCGTAATTTGGATATTTTTTTAGAGTAAATAAAGATAAAAGGTACTATATAACATCAGATTTTTTTGTGGTTCTGTTATCCTTTTACGAATCTATAATTTACTTATCAGCTGACTTTTTATTCTTTCCTTAGAATTCCTTTAATTTCTTGTGAAATACAGAATTCCCCCTAATATGAATATTTTTTTAAAGAGTAAATAAACAAAGGTAAAAGAAGGTTCTATATAACATCAGATTTTTTTGTGGTTCTGTTATCCTTTTACGAATATATAATTTACCTATCAACTGACTTTTTATGATTTCCTTAGAATTCCTTTCCTTTCTTAACTATAACACCTTCCCGGACATTTCCTTCGAGATTCAGAGCTAGATATGACACAAGAGATTTGCCCTGGTTGTTTTAAGATTGAAAGAATTCAAGTAACGTGGGATGCTCGTGTAAATTGGCGATTTCCCGTATGGTCGAAGAAACAGTAAAGGAATAGGAACGTCTTTTGCGTTGTTACCTGCACATATCAGATACTGATCTGAAATGGCAGTGCGAGAATTCGTGAAATTGTATTAAGTCTTTTGTGCCTTAGATGCTTAAGGAATGGTGAAATCTGCAAAGGCCATAAACTTGCAAAAGAACAGAAAGATCATATATAAAAGAAAAAATTATGAGAATCTTAGTCTTAATTCGGTATAAGTAGATAAAGGCCTCCATCTTTTACTACCATATTAAGTAAGTGTCACTCCTATTGTCTGTCTTTCTCTATAAATGGTATATTTTGGTTTGTCCCAAATAATAATAATAATAATAATAATAATAATAATAATAATAATAATAATAAAATACGGATAGACTATACATAACACGAAAGGAAGGAGGGAGAGGACTACTAAGCATAGAGGACTGCGTCAGCATCGAGAACAGAGCACTGGGCCAATATCTGAAAACCAGTGAAGACGAGTGGCTCAAGAGTGCATGGGAAGAAGGACTAATAAAAGTAGACGAAGAACCAGAAATATACAGAGACAGGAGAATGACAAACAGAACAGAGGACTGGCACAACAAACCAATGCACGGACAATACATGAGACAGACTAAAGAACTAGCCAGCGATGACACATGGCAATGGCTACAGAGGGGAGAGCTAAAGAAGGAAACTGAAGGAATGATAACAGCGGCACAAGATCAGGCCCTAAGAACCAGATATGTTCAAAGAACGATAGACGGAAATAACATCTCTCCCATATGTAGGAAGTGCAATACGAAAAATGAAACCATAAACCACATAGCAAGCGAATGCCCGGCACTTGCACAGAACCAGTACAAAAAGAGGCATGATTCAGTGGCAAAAGCCCTCCACTTGAGCCTGTGCAAGAAACATCAGCTACCTTGCAGTAATAAATGGTACGAGCACCAACCTGAGGGAGTGATAGAAAACGATCAGGCAAAGATCCTCTGGGACTATGGTATCAGAACAGATAGGGTGATACGTGGAAATAGACAGACGTGACGTTGATTGACAAAGTCAAGAAGAAAGTATCACTCATTGATGTCGCAATACCATGGGACACCAAAGTCGAAGAGAAAGAGAGGGAAAAAATGGATAAGTATCAAGATCTGAAAATAGAAATAAGAAGGATATGGGATATGCCAGTGGAAATTGTACCCATAATCATAGGGGCACTAGGCACGATCCCAAGATCCCTGAAAAGGAATCTAGAAAAACTAGAGGCTGAAGTAGCTCCAGGACTCATGCAAAAGAGTGTGATCCTAGAAACGGCTCACATAGTAAGAAAGTGATGGACTCCTAAGGAGGCAGGATGCAACCCGGAACCCCACACTATAAATACCACCCAGTCGAATTGGAGGACTGTGATAGAGCAACAAAAAATAATAATAATAATAATAATAATTCTGAGTCTGCCCACTCGTAGAACCACGGAAAGCAAAAAAGAAAAGATAAAGATATTGAAAGGCGTTCGGTTTAAGGCTTCGTGTTGGCATTGCAAGGTCACATGAGAATACGTTCATAGAAAACGGGATGTCGACTTTCCAGCAGTGGGGAGGAATCGCAGAAAACGGGATGCGTTACTTTCCCAATTACGATCACCAGACTTTGAAGTTTCAAACGTTTGCCAGCCTTGAACAAACTCTACGGGGGATGAACGCCATGTTTCACGCAAACGTTTTCAGGGTACGTATAAATAAATGTAATTTTTAATGTAAATAAATACCTTTTTTATGCGTTAATATTTCAGAAGCGATTGTAAAATGTAATATACAATTTATATTGACGGAATATAGCAGAATTCATGTTAATTGGTCTACTGACTTGATTCTGACAATGATCTTCCTTTGAATTTATAAATGAATATAATTATTCTTATAATCTGTTAGTTGAGTCAAAGTATACTTTGATGACGATAATATATATATATATATATATAATATATATATATATATATATATATATATATATATATATTACATACATACTTCATACATACATACAATACATACATATATAGATATATATATATATATATATATATATATATATATATATATATTTTATTTATTATTCATTTATATTATGATAGGACACCTTGTGAAATATATTCACATGCATGTATATATATATATATATATATATATATATATATATATATATATATTTATTATTCATTTATATTATGATAGAGGCACTTGTGAATATATTCACATGCAGGTGTGATATATATATATATATATATATATATATATATATATATATATATATATATGCGTGTTTGTTTGTGTGTGTGTGTGTGTGTACGAGTATTCACAAGTAATACCTCTTCCACATTAAACACTTAGACTTTTTAACCACCACCCATTATCTCCAGCATAGACCATCGATCGACTCAGAGAGCTGGCAAAGATTTTCCAAGATATTTTGTAAACGAATCACCTATGAAACTCCCAGGTTGATCAAGCCGAAGAATAAGTGACCCATAACCCACTGAATTTATTTATTCAACTCCAAAATGAGTGGAACGCGAAAATTGCTTTCAGCCAATCAGGAGAGAGAAATAAAGTTCTTGCAGTGGCTCCTGCTTGTTTGGGACAATCAGTCAAATCAGTCAGTCACCTGTGGTAGTAACCACGACTACTGATCGTTTATTAGTTGAGTTTAGGAAGGCGCACTGTCGGGAGGTGTTTCTTTTGTACAAAAATCTAAAGAGTACGTGTGTTTGTGTGTGTCTGTTTATGTACGAAAGTGTATGTTCATGTGTATGTGTTTATACCATGAGAAACGAAATAAATACATGGTTGAAATGTAATTAAAAAGCTGAATAATAGTCATAATTCTTTGCCCTTCAGGAATTATTGATACGAAAAGTTTTTACAATTTTTGTGAAACAGCTTGCATACACACAATTTTAAATATTTTCTCTTGTTATTCTTCTCGTTTCATACTTATTGCAGCTCTCATAGGAGTCATATGACTATGATGAGTTATACTAAATCGTCCTGAATTTTTTAATTAATTTTGTATTTGGTAAATTTTGATTAAAATTTTTTTCTGGTTCACCAACGAAGTGAAAAGTAACGAAGGCATATCTAATTCTTCACGGGTACATTTCGGTAACTGGGTATATATATATATATATATATATATATATATATATATATATATATATATATATATATATATATATATGTGTGTGTGTGTGTGTGTATTATATATATATATATATATATATATATATATATATATATATATATGCATATATATATATATATATATATATATATATATATATATATATATATATATATATATATATATATTATATATATATGTGTGTGTGTGTGTGTGTGTGTGTATGTATGCATGTATGCGGAGAGATAAAAAATTTTAAATTTAGTGTTGATATTCCTATTGTGACTGGTCATCCACTTTACCTTAATTTAGCGCTCGAATGCATTCCTTCTCCAATAATTACAGCGCTAACTTTACTTCCGTATTTTGACATTTTGAGAAAGCAATCTATGTAAGTCAACATGTGTTATTATTATGAATTTTCCACTAACCATAAAAACTCAGAATTATGCTTCAGTCCTTTTATTATTCCATAAATACAATCTTTACATAGCGAAAAATTAAATACGAGTAGAAAGATTGTTGCAGAGTATCACAGGCGAAGATTTATTACTGAGGGAACCCATAGGTACGTCTTGGTGGGCTGTAGACAGGCACCTCCACGGATTCCTCGGAATCAGGGGCTGAGTAAGTGGGTCTGGGGGCTGAGTAAGTGGGTCTGGGTGCTGAGTAAGTAGGTCTTGGGGCTGAGTATTCCCTGGACTCGACTGAGTCTGGGTAGCGAGCCTCTCCCTCGTAGGACACCTCAGCCACGTAGCCGGAGTCACCGTCGACGAAGTAGGTCACCTTCTGCAGGCGGCCGTCGGGGAGCTGGACGTAGTAGGATCCCTGGGTGTTGTCGCCGTCGCGGGACTCCTGGTGGCCGAAGTCGTTGCCGGAGTACTCGTCCTTCACGGCCCAGTTGAAGTCGTACTTGGCTTCGGTGGACTCGTCGGAGCCTTCGAAGGAGGCCTGAAGGGATAAATGCCAATTTGATTGTGTTAAGGATTGCATTTAATTGAGTGAAAAATTGGTTTAAACTAGTGAAGGATTACATTTACAAGAGTGAAGGATTGTATTTAAATGAGTGAAGGCTTGTATTAAATGAAGGAATGCCATTGAACTGAGTGAAGGATTGCCACTGAAATGAGTAAATGGTTGTATTTAGATGAGTGAAGGAATCGTGTAAATGAGTGACGAACTGCATTTTAATGAGTGAAGGATTACATTTAAATGACTGAAGGATTGTACGTGACAGAGTAAAGGATTGCAATTTAAATGAGTGAAGGAATACCATCTAAATGAGTGACGAATGGCATCTAAATGAGTGAAAAATTAGAATTAAATAAGCAAAGGACTGTCCTTTTAAGTGAGTGAAGGAGTGCCATTTCAATGATTTTAAATGAGTGAAGAACTGACTTTAAATGGGTGAATGGATGGATTTAAATTAAATGAGTGTTTTGTCGACGTTCTCTTACGCAATGTACACTTCTATGAGTATTGATCACCATAAAAAGGGTAAATATTAGGTTTCAGTAAAGTGAATCATATAAAGTCGAACGCTATGGTATGTACAATATTTAAAGTTATTGCACGAAATTATAAAGCTCTATATTCAAGACAGAATACAAAACCACGTGTGTAATCCTTGGAGAAACTTTTGTTACATTGGCATTACTGGATAACATTTTTCTAAGCAAGAAACAATACCCTTTTATCTCCTATCAAAATGGTTGTCTCTCAGAAGACTATGGATGTGATAGACTCGGATTCTATATGATCTCTCACGTGGACACTTCTAGATATTGCAGGCAGCAAAAAATAGCTTTTTCAACAAGATAAGAACTTTATTAACCCTGATTTCGTATTACCCTTTAATTAAAAAACTAGGTTAGGAAATTGGTATAGAGGTAATTCGGTAAGAACGACAAAGCTAGGATATGACTGTCGCATTTGCGCATTTCATAACAGTTATTAGATATTAGATATGGACATAATTAACTCATATTTCTTAATTTCCTCTTCCCTATCATTTCAACAGTAAAGAACATTCCACCAGGAAACTGGCAAGATATGAATGCGCTCCACTTATATTTAAATTTCATCATGTGCAACATTTAAGATCGGTATCTACGATACAGTTGAAATCACTAAAAACATTAACACATCAGAATATCACAAGCCAGACAATACTTTCTTCGAAACCATTCCACGAAAAATAACCAAACACTATTACCAACAAGTTAAGACTTCATAAAAAACAATAGAACAGAAAACCAAGACTTAAAAGTACTTTCTAAAAGTACTTTCAACTCACCGGGGCATTGTAGGAGTATGCAGGAGGGCGCTTGTCACCGGCTGCGACAGCCACCAGACCCAGAAGGAAGAAGACCTGTGGCAAAAAAAGGAAGTATGTAGGTGTTCTCAGATACCTAAGAATTATGATTTCATATACGTATAAAAATTTTGTCGCAAATTCACAAGATTTTTATGATTGGTTTCTGTTATTCGTTGGATTCTCTCTCTCTCTCTCTCTCTCTCTCTCTCTCTCTCTCTCTCTCTCTCTCTCTCTCTCTCTCTCTCTCTCTCTCTGAGCTTTCGATGTTGTTCTAGATAGCAGTCGCAATAATTTCAAAAAAGTTCTTAGAGTTTATGAAATTAATAGCCGAAAAAAATATATATAGTCAGATAGATAGATAAACAAATAGATAACTAGATAGATAAATAGATATAGATAGATATAGATAGATAGATAGACAGACAGATAGATAGAGAGAGAGAGAGAGAGAGAGAGAGAGAGAAAGAGAGAGCGCGATGAACAATAAACAATGGAGTGAAACGTGATACTATGGACGAAAGGTCATACCCACTTTCCTTATTAATTTAGATTGTTACTGTAAGCACCCTTTTTCTTTGTTTCTATTCTTGTATGGTTCACTAATCTCAAAGCATTATGTAAATTGACTTTGACGAATGGATTCCCGTATTCTCTCCCTCGATAAGTCTGATAATAAAACTCTGGAGCAACTAAAAATTCCACAGAATACGAAACAATTCTATCTCATCTCGTAAGCTGAAAAAAAATATATTTTCTAGCATTATAGAATATCAGAGACTATAGGGTAATTTTAGCGTAACCTGGACCCCTTCCTTGCTATTGCTCTCGCCAAGCCAAAAGTGCTAACAATTCTCACCTTAGCGTTCATCGTGATTCGGGAACTCGGAGCGAACTGCCTTATCCCGGCAGTGGCTCACCTATTTATACCACCGACAGAACTGACCTCAAGGAGGGAGGGACCACTTTTTTTCGGGGGGCACTCGAGTGCCATATGTGCATAAAAACAAGGTCTCTCCCCGTCTTTCCTCCCGGTGAGTTGACCCTCCTCCTCCTATTCCTCCTCCTCCTACTCCGCCTTCCTCTCGACGCAAAAAAAGAGAGGAAGAAAAGGAGAGAGAAAAATAGAGGTGGTTTCGGGAGTACGGAGCACTTCCCCCAGAAGCACACACGGTCAACTGTATCATGTCCGGTACTTTCACTTCGGTCTCTCGGTTTCTTCCCTGCATTTAATTCACCAGTTTATTTTCCTTTCAGGTGAAGTTGATACATTAGAGACATTACTTCCCAGGACACTTCGATCATTCGTTCATTTCTGCTTCGTTAAACACGCGAAAAAGACCTGAATTTCGACGAAGGCGATTCCAGTTCGATTACTGACTCTTTCTCGCAGTCGCTTCTGCTTTAAATGAAAAGGTTTGAATAGAACGGGCATAATAAGAAATAATAGATTTTCTCACACTTATTTTTGAAGAATTTTCAGTTTGTCAATTTCTGCAGTAAATCTATGATTAAAACTGAACGAATCTGGTTGATTTAAATATTTACTGTTTACCAGGAAAATGTTTTATACAACATTAAAGTTCTAACAATAATGACTCCTAATTGACTCGATTTCACGTCTCAAATAGTCTCAAATGAGTAACAATCATCTTTCGTTAATGAGCTGGTCTTCTGATACACGAGCAACGACTCCTTTTGGGCTGGGTCTTAGCATGCACTCTCAAGACTGAGAACAACTATAAAATATTGTCATTTTAAAAGGAAACTGTTGTGCCGTCTTTATCTGTCCGTCCTTAATTTTTCTGTCCGCCCTCAGATCTTAAAACCTATTGAGGCTAGATGGCTGACAATTGGTATGTCAATCATCAACCATCCAATCATAAAACATACCAAATTGCAGCCCTCTAGCCTCAGTAGTTTTTATTCTATATAAGGTTAAAGTTAGCCATAATCGTGCTTTTGGCAACTATACAGGATAGGCCACCACCGGGTCGTTGTTAAAGGTTCATGGGCCGCGGCTCATATAGCAAAATACCGAGGCCACCGAAAGATAGATCTATTTACGGTGGTATTTTTTATACGGCATACAGGAAACTCGATTGCTCCGAAGAAACTTCAGCGCACATTTTACTTATTTTCTCACGTTCTTGATGAAAAAATTATCTCTTCTTTATGAGAACTGCTTAAGTATACAAAGAACATTTGGGTCAGGATGTCCACTTTTTTTGTCTATGGAAAATGGATGCTCGGTCGTGATAGTTGCATATGTAAATGTTTTTTTTCTTACTTTGTATTATCTATTCCTCACCTTGCCCTTCTATTTCCTAATCTGTTTAGAGAGGAAAGAGATATCTTATGCAAACAATGATTCTGAGACGTGGGACTTTGTGTATCTGTTTCTGAAAGTCTAATTTTTATATGAGTTCTTCGTTTGTTTGTTATTGACATTTTCCCTTTATTAAAGGCCAAAGTAATTTGATAATTAGTGTTGAATATCAGTAAATAATTCCTAAATGCAGTTATTTATAAACACACACACGCACACACACACATGCATATATATATATGTTATATATATATATAATATATATATATATATATATATATATATATATATATATATATATATATTATATTATACATATATATGTGTGTGTGTGTGTGTGTGTTTTTGTAAATAACTGCATTTATGAATTATTTACTGATATTCAACACTAATTATCAAATTACCTTGGCCTTTAATAAAGGGAAAATTTCAATAAAAAACAAACGAAGACCTCGTACAATATGAAAAATAAAAAACTTTAAGTAACAGATACACAAAGTCCCACGTCTCATATATATATATATATATATATATATATATATATATATATATATATATATATATATATATATATATATATATATATATATATATATATATATACACACACATATATATGTGTGTGTGTGTATGTGTCCTCTTATCAACAAGAAAGTCTTTGGCACTTTGTAATTGAAAAGTCTTCTCACACTGAGATAAGAATCGAAACAAAAGTCTAGTGAATCCTTTTCATCGATGCTATTCCCCTATTGATAGGCGCAAAATCCTCATTCCCTTCATTAGATTACCAGGATTGTGAAAAAGAGCATCTTCTACCCCCGCAAGATAATTTCTACGACATTCTTATAGCTCCTAATCGTTGGCCATTTCATTTCCTATCTTAAGGAGAACTTCTTATCATTGAACACTTAATTTCCTTGAGTTTTCGAAATCATGACTGCGGGTCTGACTTCCTCCCATGTTGTAACAAGAGGAAGCAGTTCCGTGTAAATTCAACATGTCCTATTAATATTACGATTACTTGAAATGTATATATAATATATATATATATATATATATATATATATATATATATATATATATGTATGTATATATATATATATATACATATATATATATGTGTGTGTATGTGTGTGTGTCTGTGTCTTTGTATGTGTATATATACAATATATATTACATATAGATATATATGTGTGTATGTGTGCGTATGCTTCCTCACATTCTAGTGGTTAAGACAATATTTTCGCAGCGAGAGATCCCAGATTTGATTCCAAGAGAGGGAGAATGCTTTGATTCGGGCCCTAGCCGTTAAATTCCACTGGGCCTATCCTGACCTAAGCCATGGACTAGGTAACTGGTTGTTAGTCGATGAAGCCAATACCTGCCTAGAACTTTCCAGGGAACAATTGATAAAAGTCCGGTTTTTGTAGCTGCAAAGAAGGCTCATCAACAGGGCATTGAAATCATATTTACAAACTGCATCATTCGCCTCTATCCTGGATATTTATAAAGCCCTTTCTTTTTTAATAGCTTTTTAGCATTTCGTATGAGTTATTTCCTCCTTCTTCATTCCTCCTAATACTTTCGAATAATCTAATAACTCACAATTGTATCTTTATCCATTACGTCCCTTCTTGATGTCACAAATGTGATGCATGATAAATACGTAAATACAAGCAATCATTCAGAGCAGACCAGAAGAAAATCAAATGTCCTTAATTAAGAACTCAACCTTTACGGACGCAAGGTCTCATCAATAACCATCCGGAGTAAAAAAAAAAAAAAAAAAAAAAAAACATATTAAAAAAAAACACACCCACTCAACTGCGGGATGCACTCGTTCGTACTCCTCGAGCTCTTCATTCCAAAATGTCAAGGACGACTTGACCAGGGAGTCTATGAGATCACTCCCAATTTCCCTTAGGAGGTAAGTTTGGTTTGGTTGTGGGGAGGAGGTTGTTGGGGGGGGGGGGGAGGGGGGAATTACTCGCCCCTGGGTGTGGTTCTGTGTGGCTCGTATGACCTTGGCAAGAATTTCCTTTATATTAAATCTCTCTCTCTCTCTCTCTCTCTCTCTCTCTCTCTCTCTCTCTCTCTCTCTGAGGTGCGTGAAGATGGTGTTATATTTCTTGCGTCACCTATCCTGGAAAAATGTTATCAGATTTAGGTTAGGGTCTCCTTGCGTGTGGGAAAACATTGTTTCTCTCTGCTTTTCTTCCTTTTTTTTTCTTTATTGCGTTGCGTCAGATAAGTTTTACATATTCAGCAAAGATCTTGGAAAATGGCTCTTATGAATTGACACACACACACACACACACACACACACACACACACATATATATATATATCATTCATTGAATAGAATGGCTTTTTCACTGTTTACCAGCTTTTTGAAATTGATTCATATTTTCTAATTATTTTCTTCACTTCATTGTTCAGGTTACTAATGGACACATAATGGGGTTCTTCCATTTACTCCAGTATTTTTACAAAAACGCGACAGCTGTTTCGTCAACCTATACGTATTGACGTTATCAAGCGTACTGATACAAATATGAGCCTACATGCGTTTTGTGACGTCATGAGGACGGAAAGGTAGTACAATTGCCAGATACCTAGTTTTAAATATTTACAAAAGACTATAGTGAAACATAAAATAAGACAAATAAATAAATATGTTAACAGAAATTATATCAAAAGTTGAAAGTAAGTTATATACAAATTTTACATAAATATATATTAATTACATATATGTTTAATTAACAAAATGTCAGTGTGCGCTCGTGTCCGCGTGTCTTGTCCCACGCGGTTGAAGGGCTGCCCTCCTACACGAGGGCAAAGATCGGTCTGCCTCGCGTTGGATGTTAAGGTTTGGGCGTTGCGTGGCGATGCTGACGGCTTCTGATATCAATAAACGATTGTAGTTGCCTTCCTTGTGAATTATTTTGGTGTTTGTGAGAAGTTCTTGCAAGGATGGTTTTTTATTGTGGGTATCCACAAAGTGCTGGTGAATAGCACCTTGGTTTCTGTGGGCCTGCATGCGACGTTTGAGTGTAGTTGTTGTGTGTCCGATATAGCATTTTTGGGGGGACTGACATTGCTCGTCAGCACAGACAAACTTGTAAACTATATCAGATTCAACCTCTTTCTCCGTCGATGGAGCCGTACTATTTTTCATTACCAGTGAGGCCGTAAGGTTTGGCTTGCAGTAAATTCTTGCTGTTATTTTGTTATATGGTGCTAGGGGGGTGGTTCCTCTTCGCAGTATACCAAGGAGGGCTTTCCTTTCGTCTTCGTGGTGTTTGTTGTATGATATCTGGTGGTATATCACTATTTCTTTGTCTTTGTCTTGTGTGTTGTCCCTCGGGGTCGGGTTTTGGAAAGCCTCTAATCTCTTTTTGACAACTTGCTGGATCATGTCATCTGGGTAGCCGTTATTTGTGAGTAGCTGTTGAACTCTGTTAATTTCTTCGTTCGTCGCTTTCCACGTCGAACAGTGTGTTAAGGCACGTTTTATGTATGCATTTACCACAGACCGTTTATATGCATCAGGGCATTCTCCTCTAGCATTTAAGCATCTCCAGCATCTGTCTTTTTAGTGTATACGGTGGTATTGTATTTGTTGTTTTTCTGGGTCACAAGTACGTCCAAGAAGGGGAGCATTTTCTCATTACTTTTTTCTACCGTAAAATTCAATGTAGAATTTGCTCGGAGTTTATTCACTAATTCATCTATGTCATTTTCGCCCTTTGTTGTGATAAAGATATCATCAACTATATCTCCCATAGATTCTGGGTTTGGGTGTTCTTCAAAGTTACCTCTTCTGTGTGTGCCATGTATGCGTTTGCAAAAAGAACCCCAAGGGGGAACCCATTGCTACGCCGTCCTTTTGCCGATATATTTCGCCCCTATGTGAGAGGAATGGGGCTTCCTTTGTACATGCTTCTAGCATCTCTTTTAAGATCTTTTCGGGTATCGGTAATGGTGGTTTTTCAGACCGGTATATCTTGTTCATGATGATTTGTATTGTTTCATCCACTACGGTACGTTAGTAAATAAACTTTCGACGTCCAGAGATGCTATGTCTTCGTCGGGTGTGGTGTCTTGCAGTAGATCGATGAATTCTGTCGATGATTTTAGCGAGAACGTTGAAGGAATGTACGGCGTTATAATTTCGTTCAATTTCTTAGCCACTTTATACATGGGGGATGTCATTTGGGATATAATGGGCCGTAATGGGTTTCCCTGTTTATGGATCTTGACTGTGCCGTAGCAGTATCCGGGTGCAAAGTCTCCGATGATTTTTGGAAAGTTTAACTGTTCTCTGTTCTTTGTTCGCTTTTTCTGTTAGTCTCATCATCTTCTTTTTGAGGTCATTTGTCGGGTCTTTTTTAAGTGGCTGAAACTTATTCGTATCACTTAGTATATTATCCATTTTGGTGTCGTATTCATCTCTGTTCATTATGACGTACACTGCGGTTTTATCTCCTTTGCGTATTATTATGGTTTCGTTTTCCCTCAATTCTTTTGCCGCTTTCTTTAGATGTGGACTGACTATGCGACTAAAGTAGTTACCACGTGTTCTATTGGCCTCACCCAGTAATTCAGCGATGCACTCTTGTTTAAGTTCGATTTTGCGTTCTTCTTTCAGTCGCAGTAGTTTATCGATTAACACTTCTGTATTAATCCTCTTGGATTCAGGGTGTGGTTTTCGTATGTAATGGCAGTTCAAGCCTAGATTTAGTAACTGCTTTTGGTGTTCATTTAACTCTATTCCTGATAGGTTAATATACCCGGCTTTTTTCTCTTCGTTTCTCACTGGTCCACCGTTTAATATCAGAAGCTTTTTGCTATGCCTTGCACTGACTATTTTCGAATGCTTTTCTATTTCTCTTTCCACTTGTTGTTGCACAGCACATTGGGTCTCTGTGGTAGTAGTATTACAGAATTCACTCCACTTTGTTGCTCTTTCTTCTTGCAGTTTGGTGATCTTTTCTGCTGATTCTTCCATTCGTCGTCGGAGGCATTTTTCCACCTCGTTCCAACTCGACCGTGCCCGGCCATTATATTTAATACTTCTAGGGCACAATTTTTCACGGATACAACATTCATTGAATAGAATGGCTTTTTCACTGTTTACCAGCTTTTTTGAAATTGATTCATATTTTCTAATTATTTTCTTCACTTCATTGTTCAGGTTACTAATGGACACATAATGGGGTTCTTCCATTTACTCCAGTATTTTTACAAAAACGCGACAGCTGTTTCGTCAACCTATACGTATTGACGTTATCAAGCGTACTGATACAAATATGAGCCTACATGCGTTTTGTGACGTCATGAGGACGGAAAGGTAGTACAATTGCCAGATACCTAGTTTTAAATATTTACAAAAGACTATAGTGAAACATAAAATAAGACAAATAAATAAATATGTTAACAGAAATTATATCAAAAGTTGAAAGTAAGTTATTATATACAAATTTTACATAAATATATATTAATTACATATATGTTTAATTAACAAAATGTCAGTGTGCGCTCGTGTCCGCGTGTCTTGTCCCACGCGGTTGAAGGGCTGCCCTCCTACACGAGGGCAAAGATCGGTCTGCCTCGCGTTGGATGTTACTAAATCTAGGCTTGAACTGCCATTACATACGAAAACCACACCCTGAATCCAAGAGGATTAATACAGAAGTGTTAATCGATAAACTACTGCGACTGAAAGAAGAACGCAAAATCGAACTTAAACAAGAGTGCATCGCTGAATTACTGGGTGAGGCCAATAGAACACGTGGTAACTACTTTAGTCGCATAGTCAGTCCACAGCTAAAGAAAGCGGCAAAAGAATTGAGGGAAAACGAAACCATAATAATACGCAAAGGAGATAAACCGCAGTGTACGTCATAATGAACAGAGATGAATACGACACCAAAATGGATAATATACTAAGTGATACGAATAGTTTCAGCCACTTAAAAAAGACCCGACAAATGACCTCAAAAGAAGATGATGAGACTAACAGAAAGAAAAAGCGAACAAAGAACACGAGAACAGTAAACTTTCCAAAAATCATCGGAGACTTTGCACCCGGATACTGCTACGGCACAGTCAAGATCCATAAACAGGGAAACCCATTACGGCCCATTATATCCCAAATGACATCCCCCATGTATAAAGTGGCTAAGAAATTGAACGAAATTATAACGCCGTACATTCCTTCAACGTTCTCGCTAAAATCATCGACAGAATTCATCGATCTACTGCAAGACACCACACCCGACGAAGACATAGCATCTCTGGACGTCGAAAGTTTATTTACTAACGTTACCAGTGGATGAAACAATACAAATCATCATGACAAGATATACCGGTCTGAAAAACCACCATTACCGATACCCGAAAAGATCTTAAAAGAGATGCTAGAAGCATGTACAAAGGAAGCCCCATTCCTCTCACATAGGGGCGAAATATATCGGCAAAAGGACGGCGTAGCAATGGGTTCCCCCCTTGGGGTTCTTTTTGCAAACGCATACATGGCACACACAGAAGAGGTCACTTTTGAAGAACACCCAAAACCCAGAATCTATGGGAGATATATTGATGATATCTTTATCACAACAAAGGGCGAAAATGACATAGATGAATTAGTGAATAAACTCCGAGCAAATTCTACATTGAATTTTACGGTAGAAAAAAGTAATGAGAAAATGCTCCCCTTCTTGGACGTACTTGTGACCAGAAAAACAACAAATACAATACCACCGTATACACTAAAAAGACAGATGCTGGGAGATGCTTAAATGCTAGAGGATGAATGCCCTGATGCATATAAACGGTCTGTGGTAAATGCATACATAAAACGTGCCTTAACACACTGTTCGACGTGGAAAGCGACGAACGAAGAAATTAACAGAGTTCAACAGCTACTCACAAATAACGGCTACCCAGATGAACAATTGATCCAGCAAGTTGTCAAAAAGAGATTAGAGGCTTTCCAAAACCCGACCCCGAGGGACAACACAACAAGACAAAGACAAAGAAATAGTGATATACCACCAGATATCATACAACAAACACCACGAAGACGAAAGGAAAGCCCTCCTTGGTATACTGCGAAGAGGAACCACCCCCCTAGCACCATATAACAAAATAACAGCAAGAATTTACTGCAAGCCAAACCTTACGGCCTCACTGGTAATGAAAAATAGTACGGCTCCATCGACGGAGAAAGAGGTTGAATCTGATATAGTTTACAAGTTTGTCTGTGCTGACGAGCAATGTCAGTCCCCCCAAAAAATGCTATATCGGACACACAACACTACACTCAAACGTCGCATGCATGACGGGCAAAAAAAAAAAAAAAAAAACCACAGAACAAGAATGGTAGCTATTCTTCACCAGCACTTTGATAGGTGATAAAAAACCCACAATAAAAAAACCATCCACCTTGCAAGAACTTCTCACAAACACCAAAATAATTCACAAGGAAGGCAACTACAATCGTTTATTGATATCAGAAGCCGTCAGCATCGCCACGCAACGCCCAAACCTTAACATCCAACGCGAGGCAGACCGATCTTTGCCCTCGTGTAGGAGGGCAGCCCTTCAACCGCGTGGGACAAGACACGCGGACACGAGCGCACACTGACATTTTGTTAATTAAACATATATGTAATTAATATATATTTATGTAAAATTTGTATATAATAACTTACTTTCAACTTTTGATATAATTTCTGTTAACATATTTATTTATTTGTCTTATTTTATGTTTCACTATAGTCTTTTGTAAATATTTAAAACTAGGTATCTGGCAATTGTACTACCTTTCCGTCCTCATGACGTCACAAAACGCATGTAGGCTCATATTTGTATCAGTACGCTTGATAACGTCAATACGTATAGGTTGACGAAACAGCTGTCGCGTTTTTGTAAAAATACTGGAGTAAATGGGAAGAACCCCATTATGTGTCCATTAGTAACCTGAACAATGAAGTGAAGAAAATAATTAGAAAATATGAATCAATTTCAAAAAAGCTGGTAAACAGTGAAAAAGCCATTCTATTCAATGAATGTTGTATCCGTGAAAAATTGTGCCCTAGAAGTATTAAATATATATATATATATATATATATATATATATATATATATATATATATATATATAATACATACTATATATATATATATATATATATATATATATATATATATATATATATATATGCGCATGTGTGGTGTATGTGTAGTATATCTACATTTATTTGTACAAAATAATTTTCTTCAAATCTGATAAATTTTAGATATAAAACAGAGATTTTGGAAAGATATCATTCTCTCTCTCTCTCTCTCTCTCTCTCTCTCTCTCTCTCTCTTAGACGGTATTACATTGAATGTTTAACAAAAACTCAATTTTACACCAACGTTAGAATGTTACATTTCTTAACCTCCTTATTCATTTACCAGAAAAAAAAATTCTTCTGCACATCCTAAAGTCCGAAATATATTTTACCTATCTTTTTTTATAGACTGTTGTAGTTCCGTTTGGAGGGCTGCAACTGCACGTAACCCAATTTTCCAAAACTTGACCCAATTACCTGCCATATTCCAGGGCTAATTCACTTCCTGCCACATTCCAAACCTCAGCTTCGTGGCTCGCAGGAACTGAATCACTTTTAACACTCCTGTCTTAGAGTTGAAGGCTGTCGATGACGTAGACTATTTTTTTTTTTTTCACGTAGGTCAAGTTTAATAATGTTAACAATAAACGTAGCTCAGTGTCTAGTGTGTCAATGTGGAGGAATAACATTTAATATTACTTTTTTTTTTTTTTTTTTTTACTGAAACATGTGGGCTTCGGTCATGCTCTATGAGCTGAAATCTTATTCAGGATTCTTGAAGGTGAATTTCCTTGGAAATGTGTCATGAGTTTGATGGATAGCGAGAAGGTAACACAATAGCAATGTGTATTTTTTTTCTTTTACCAAGTGGGAAAGTCTTAATTTTTTTTGTCAAAGATTAAATCTTTTGAATCATGTAAAGTTACATTTCCCAAGAATGCCTTCGCTGGTCACTTCATGTTAGTCCCAACTTTTTTTTGTCAGTATAACTAAATCTGCAAAACCTTTCACATTTACATTTCAAGTTGACTGTTGTCATTTTCTTTCTCTTTCATTTTTTCTCTTTTTTGCGGGAAAATGAGTGGATGTAACTGCATACAGTTACATCTCTTGCTCGGGAAATTTATATACGACCTAAATTGGCTTCCAACTGACCCATTGTATCGTCCTGTGTCCAGTAATAAGTGTAACACCTTCTCTCTCAAGGAAAGAATTGTCTCGCAATATTTATTCCACAAACAACCTTGAGTAAGCAGTCTTCACGAAGTTTATAATGGAGGTTAAAGGTAAAGACGAATAGCAAATATGGAAATACCCATCTGGTTGGTCAGTTCGATGTTTGTTGAGAAATCGGTCAGTGTTTTTATTTTTTCCCCCTTTCACTTCTTCTTCTTCTTCTTCTTCTTCTTCTTCTTCTTCTTCTTCTTCTTCTTCTTCTTCTCTAAAGACGAGAAACAAGATCTTGACCTTGCATGTCTATTCGTAATTAGTTTTGGTCCATGCATCGGTTTTTCTATAATTTTTTATAGCGGCTGTATCGTTACCACAAGTTGCTGATGATCGAAATGTTTTTCAAGGCTTAATATTTTCCTCATTTCCGAAATAAAAAAAATAAGTAAAAGACTCTCCAATATGTTATTCAGTTAGGAATTTATACTAGGAAATCTGTATATGGACAAAGTTTCAATATTTTTGGTAGTGAATATTCTGTCAAAGTAATGTTTTGATTATCTACCAAAATATTTAGGATATTAAAAAGAATTATCATCTATAAATTTAGTCTGAAAAATATCTGAGTTAACACGAAGCCTATCTTCTTAGTGAGATATACTCCTGTTTATTCATTCTATTCTTCATTTTCACATCATTAACTGAAAACAAACTGAGTAGAACAGGAACGAGAAACAATACTACGTAACAAAAAAGAAGTATTACTATTTTTTTACGGAAAAACATCATCTAACCTCATCACCACTCAATGTTTGGGTTGCACAAACCCATTCATAATACTCTGATTACTCCTCGCGAAGATATTATGAGCCGTTAATGGCCCTAGTTTTTGTACCTGTCTAGTTCCTGACCATTATGTTTTCCTTGCATCCAGAAACCCGACGAAATTGCATTTTTTTGGTTGCAAACTAAGTGTTTTTTTTTCCAGAAGCGAAGGATCTCAAGTAGGGCTTCCTGGAGATTTTCTTATGTTTTCCTTCGACCTTATTTCGTGGTTCCTGTTCTGGGTGTGTGTGTTCTTTCGTGAGAAAAAAATGAGCACTCTGTTCGTTTCATCCCAGATTCTGTTAATTTAGATTTTACGCGTTTGTTTAATCTTATGCTTTTGTATATATTCATTTTAACCTCGTTATATTTTCGAATGCCATTGACGAATTCACATCATAATTTTTCGTTTCTCACTAATTCTTGGAATTTTCAATATTTTATGCATTTTCCAGTTGTTTTATGAATTTTGTCCTCATATTTGCAAATGACATTGACGAAGTCAGTTCAGAGAATTTATTCTTATAAATTATCATAATTTAGGATTACTTATATATTTATGCAATGTGATATTTGCGGATGATTGACACAATAAGACCATTGGATAAACTATTCAAAATTTTAAAGGAAACATTTTGAATTATTTATGTATTTAGATAAACATTTCTAACCAACACCAGAAAGTTGTTTTGCATATATCATGAGTTAATCTGATAAATGCAGTATGGTTCTAGTAAATACAAATAAAACACTGAAACCGTCATAAGCTTTTATAAAGTCGAAATCATTGGTTTTGTTTATACCTTTACTTCTTTACTATCATATTCTCTTCTTTGCCTAAGTTTTTTTTCTCTCTCTCTCCGCTTATATTTGCACAGATACGAATATAAAACAAAAATCCTTATAATGCGTTCACTTTCACTAAATTATCCTAAATCCTTTGACGTACAAAATTCTTTGCCCAATCTCAAAAAATGTGTCGTTTCACGCGCGGGTGGGCCATGTGTCATATTCTCGAACCGGTAAGATGTATTTGGATTTGACATATGTCACATAATTTTGCATTTACGAAATGTTGGTATTTGTTATGAAGAAAAATTAAAATACAAGCAAACTGGAATAACGATTGATGATGAGATCAATCGATTGTAACTAAATCTTATTTCAAATAAATTCTTACATGGATAAATAAAATTCGTTTGTATAATGCAAAACATATATTTCATAATAAACAATTGTATGTTCCCATGAATGCAAATACTATAAACTTATCACCTATTAAAATATTTTCACCATTGCTATAAAAATATATAAAAGGAGTATTTTATAAAATAGTTCATGGATTTCCATTACTGATAGTAACAACAGACGAATAACCAGTTATTTATTTAGCATTTTAGTATTCATAATCATATTTTGATAACAAAACCATGTTACAGACATATTATTAGGTAACAAGTCGCACAACAAACAATCTTCAATAATAAGCAAGCACTGATTATATTCCAGACACTCAGGTAAACCAGATAAAGAGTTGGTTAGTTTACCATCTTTCCGATTCAGCCGTCTTCTACAGTCAACTGCAGGTGAATAAGGTAGATTTGGGTGAGTGAAATTATGAGTAAATCGGTCTTGGTGAAATAACTGGAGGTGAATAAAGACTTGAAGCTGAGAACTCAAAAGGTGATGAGTAAGAAGCTCTTGGCGATGAATAAAACAGAGGAGTGCTGAACTCAGGGGACTCATCTGAGTCCTTTGATGAGTCACCTAGTTTAGAAGGCTTATACGGTGTCTTGGAAGATGAGTCTTCTCGAAACTCAGCTGAGTCAGGAGCCGAGTAAACTCTTCTGGTAGGTGAATATGATGGCCTGGAAGGTGAACTTTCCAGAGACTCAGCTGAGTCAGGAGCTGAGTAAACTCTTCTGGGAGGTGAATATGATGGCCTGGAAGGTGAACTTTCCAAAGACTCAGCTGAGTCGGGGGCTGAGTAAACTCTTCTGGGAGGTGAATATGATGGCCTGGAAGGTGAACTTTCCAAAGACTCAGCTGAGTCAGGAGCCGAGTAAACTCTTCTGGGAGGTGAATATGATGGCCTCTGAAGGTGAACTTTTCCAAAGAATTCAGCTGAGTCAGGGCCGAGTAAATCTTCTGGGAGGTGAATTGATTGCCTGGAAATGAACTTTCCCAAAGACTCAGCTGAGTCAGGAGCCGAGTAAACTCTTCTGGGAGGTGAATATGATGGCCTGGAAGGTGAACTTTCCAAAGACTCAGCTGAGTCAGGAGCTGAGTAAACTCTTCTGGGAGGTGAATATGAGGGCCTGGAAGGTGAACTTTCCCGAGACAGCGATCAAGGAGAGTAAACTCTTCGGGGAGGGAAATATGATGGCCTGGAAGGTGAACTTTCAAAGACTCCAGCTGATCAGGGAGCCGAAGTAAAAACTCTTCTGGGAGGTGAATTATGATGGGCCTGGAAGGTGAACTTTCCCCAAAGACTCAGCTGAGGAGGAGCCGAGTAAACTTTCTGGGAGGTGGAATATGCGGCCTGGAAGGTGAAACTTTTCCAAAGGACTCAGCTAAGTTCAAGGAAGTGAGTAAACTTTCTGGGAGGTGATGAGGGCCTGGAAGGTTGAACTTTCCCGAGGACTCACTGAGTCAGGAGCGAAGTAAACTTTCGGGGAGGTGAATATGATGGCCTGGAAGGTGAACTTTCCAAAGACTCAGCTGAGTCAGGAGCTGAGTAAACTCTTCTGGGAGGTGAATAGGATGTCCTGGAAGGTGAGTTCTCTCGAGACTCAGCTGAGTCAGGTGCTGGGTAGCCTTCCCTTGGAGCTGAATAAGATGGGGATGAGTAAATGGGTCTAGCCAGGGTGTAGAGCTCTACAGACTCGACAGAATCTGGCGCTGAGTAATCTTGTTTTGGGGGTGAATAAGATGGCCTAACGGATGAATACTCGCCAGACTCAGAGGAATCAGGCACTGAATACTTTTGTTTCGGTAAAGAATAAGATGGTCTGGGAGTATAAACCTCGAGAGACTCAGAAGAATCAGGAATTCTGGAAGGCGAGTATCTTGGCCTTGTAGGTGGATACTCCCTAGAAACATCTGAATCAGGGTACTGAGCTTCGCCCTGGAAGCTGACGTCCGCATTGTATCCAGAATACCCATCGACGTAATACTCTACAGTCTGCAAACGACCGTCTGGAAGCTGGACGTAGTACCCCCCTCGAGTTCTGGAACCATCGCGGGCTTCCTGGTGCCCGAAGTTGTTGCCCGAGTAGTCGTGTTTCACTGCCCAGTTGAAGTTGTAGTTGGCTTCGCTGGACTCGTCTGGATATTCGTCAGAATCCTGCTGATAGGAATGATAAAGGTTTGACATAAATAAGCTGCGTGAATTTAAAGCTTAGTTTGCTTCATAAAGCTAAGTTTTTCCAGTGAACAATGAATAAATTGCATGATGAGACTCACTTCTGGAGAGCTGTACGTATATAACGGCACTTTATCCGCCGTAACCGCCCACAATAAGGCTAATGACAGAAGAACCTGGAAGAAGAATAAATGTTTTTAAGGCAATTTTCTAGAATGAAATGCAAATCTGGTATCGTCGAATTAGCAAGACACTTTTGAGTGAAAAATCACAAAACAAAGAGTAAAAAAGTAATTGTGTGACTTATTTTCTGCAAATATGTTCAGTCTTGAATAAGCTGGTAACGGAAAAGGTGGACTTTGTAGCAACACATTACTATAGCCCCACTAAGTACCTTTACATTCATCATGAACCAAAAGACACAACACACTGAATGCTCACATCTGATGTCTCTAGTATTTATTCTTCAACTCGTGACGTCACCAACTTTGAAAGCAAACAATCAACTAGTTTTTGCAGCATTTTTTTTTCGAAAAATTATTCGGGCCATACGCTTGCGAACTACCTGGTCAAGCTAACGTAACAAACAATTCAGTGAAAAACAGTAATCATTTCATCATTTCATGTCCGTCTTTCTTTCTTCAGTTTTATGGAACTGGAACTGGAAAAGGTAACGCCTGGAATTCTGGACGGTAAACTCTGTAGCGCTGGAACGTACTGAATGGGTAATGCCTCAGCTCTGGTGCTAAGAAAGGAGAGAGACAGGTCTGCTCCCATTGAAATGTTCTATTTTGCATAATGATTACGAGACGCTTGTAACCACTGCTTGCTCCTGGTGTTTAGTGTTACGAAATGGAGCTTTTTCGTGATACTCAATATTCAGTCCCGAAGAAAACCTTATTTAAATCCATATTTCCGAGAAGCAAAAGAAAAAAAAAAGTATGACTTGGAATGTAAATTGCATCGCACCAAACCATGAAAAAAATCCTTTCCATAACTTAGTGAACAAGTAAGTTTCTGTTAAAAAGAAGGGGAAAAGTTATACCTCAAAATCTCATTCAAAATTCTTATTTTTTTTTTTAATAAAATCACATGCTGTCAATTTATGATTTCTATCATTTAAAAGATAGAAAGCATAACCCACAATGAAATTGAAATCGTATAATTTTTTCTTAAGGTGTCAAACGAAACTTTCTTAAACGTGACGAAATTAAAGGAGCTAAATGTGGATAATATAATTTATGACATAAACTCTTCCGAATGAATATTTTACGATTGCATAGGATGTAATTGTGATACTGAAAGTACAGTGATTATAAGATTTGTTATTATTATTCTCATTATTATTATTAACCATGCCATCACCAAACATCCACAAGAGCCATACCAATAAAGAGATCATTGTGATAACAATGATCCCTTAACTAACTGAAGCATAACATATTCTCAAAACCACTCGCTAAAAGGGAAACCAAAACACGAAGAAAAATTAAGAAAAAAAAAAAACTAAAAACAATCATTAAATCTCTACAGAAAGCAGAGACCCGGCAAATCAAGAGGCTTTCACCGAAAATCTCCAAAGCTAGGAGCCTTGGCCCACTGTGGTGGTCACTCACTTCAGCCAACGGTCACCTCAGTCCTTTGGATTTCGGATTTCCGATTGGGCAACGCGCCCCGCCCCATCCCCCCCACCCCCCGAAAAAAAGATAATCCACCTCTCTGCAAAGTTTCCACATTTGTCCAGTTCGGATATAAAAACTGGAATGAAATTCCGGGCGATAAGGGAAGTCGTGACTGCGGATAAAACTAATGAGGTTATTTCGACTCGCGTTTCGTCTCGGTGTTAGCAATTAGGACCGTATGGGAGGTATCGCACAGGAAATCTATCCTTTCTGGGTTTTACGAAAGAGGCGTCAGGTCATCGTTCGGGCTTTTGCGCGATGGATTTTCATCTCGTTAGACCTTATTGATACAGGTCTTCTGATCTTATTTGCTGGATTTTATTCCTGCCTTATAGATCAGCAGAGGGAGATTATCCGACGATGAAATTCGCAAAACTTTATTTAGTAATAATGCAGGAAATTTTAGCGTTGTTTGAGATTAAGCACGGGCTTTTGCACCTAGAGCAGCCCGTAGTATTTTAGCGTCTGCATAATTGTTAGGAACGGCGGTAGAAGGGAAAAAGGAATATACAGTTAGCATGCTTAGAATAAAAGCGAATTTACCCAAAAACATAATCAATACTAACCAGCTGAATACGAAATGGAAAAAAATAACAAAATAGAGATATCATGATATAAAACCCTCCCAAATATACAAAAGTAGCCTCTCCTCTGCAAAAAAAAAAAAAAAAAAAAAAAAAAAAAAAAAAAAAAAATCTTCGGTTACGATATCTAAAGACAGCAAGGCATTTCCACCATTTTAGGACGCTTTGTCTTGTTTCTTCCGAAATATCTGATATTCCTGGACATGTGTTCTGACCTGACAGCCATGACGGGGAAAGCATGGATATCTACTGTCCTTCATAGACAGAACCCGTCAGGCGACAGACAGCTTGCAGAATTTCCTGACAAGGGAACGTTGTAACTTAGAACTGATTACTTAAGAAATATCCACTAAGAGAGAGAGAGAGAGAGAAAGAAAAGGATTTCTATATATGTCAATGAGATCTGTAATCCCATGGAAGCAAATCTGTTAATATTATCGGAGCATTCTACTGCTTCTTCTTCTTCTTCTGGTCTTTAATAAGGATTTTGCAAAGGGCATAGATCAGCGCATCTAATATCTTAATTTCATCAGCAGCTAAGCAATCTAGAAGACAAGCTTGTAACTACTGCAAATCAGTGAAAATAAAAAGAAAATGATGAACACAAACTTTCTGTGAATCAATGTTCTTTGTACTATTGTATTGTAGATCTGTATAGGGTTTCATTAACGCGTGAATAATTCGCATGAAAAAGTGATTTCACAAAATGCTTACGAAAATTCAGCCACAAGAGAGTTGTTTGGTATAATTCTTTTATTTCGCTTCCATCAGTTTTCCGGAAATTTTCAATTATACTTACAAAAATTCAAGGCTATCATCATTTCTTAGCAATTTGGTAGAAAGAGTAGATTTTATATTTTCAAACGAAACTTGTGAATATATTATGCTATGTAAGGTCCACGTTACTTTATATTTTCACCAGTTCCTTATGAACTCTTCCAACGATGGTTTTAAAGTATTCTAGTTGGAGGTTACACATCCTAAGACATTTTGATTAAGACATTAACGACTGTGATCAATTTCCTTAGGCCTTGACATTCTGGTGTAATGTTACTGACTGGACGGCCTAATAAAACAACGTGACTTGCTTTTTAAAAAAAATCAAGATTTGGGGATAATATTTTATTGCTTTCTCTTACACTTGGATAAAATGATTTTATATTATACAGTTTGCTGTATATTTCGTGTTCTTTGGATAGTTTTGATCGTTCTTTTGGATGGAGTGGAATTACGTACACAAAATGATTCTATACCCAAAATATGAGCTGTCACTTAAGTATTAACAGGGTTTTAATCGCTTATCTAGCAACTTAAATTTTTGGACAAGAAAATCTCGTATTCAAAACCCCCAACTGCTTTTATGTTTCTTCCATATTTGCAGAGAAAGCCCCTCTCATGTTTTATGCAGTAAATACGTGATGAAAGATTCTGTGTCGCGAAGTCTTGGTGGCACAAACAGGGCGGGAGGGTACCAGAACAATATAATTAGGCTGGACTCGATGCTTAAGGAAAGGTGTAATAACACCTTAAAGGTGTTGTTACACATACCCATTTACTGGAACTCTCTCTCTCTCTCTCTCTTCTCTCTCTCTCTCTCCTCTCTCTCTCTCTCCTCGTGAGAAATTTCAACACTTCTCTCTAAGGCAGGTCAATGAATAAACTGATTAGATTTAGTTACTGACGAAGAAAAGATAAGTAAATGATGCATCAATAATTTATTTACTCTGTGCTGTACATTGTATATTTACATTTCTTCATCTCGTCCTCAAATCATTCTGCTGGTAAAAGGTTACTCGTTTGTCTTCACAGGATTTGATTCTCAGCCATATACAGGGCGACCGCTCTCGTTGGATTCCTCTGAATCGGGGGCTGAATAAGTAGGCCTAGGAGCTGAATAAGTGGGCCTAGGGGCTGAGTAAGATGGCCTTGGAGCTGAGTATTCCCTGGACTCAACTGAGTCTGGGTAACGAGCCTCTCCCTGGTACTGGACGTCAGCTACGTAGCCTGAGTCTCCGTCCACGTAGTAAGTCACAGTCTGGAGGCGACCATCGGGCAGCTGGACGTAGTACGACCCCTGAGTGTGGTCGCCGTCACGGGACTCCTGGTGGCCGAAGTCGTTGCCTGAGTACTCGTCCTTCACGGCCCAGTCGAAGTCGTACTTGGCCTCAGTGGACTCGTCGGAATATTCAAGGGAAGCCTATAAAGGAGAGGGGGAGTTGGCACTTTAGATCTCTAAGGACATACGTGAGAAAAATGCCTTTATACTCAATGTAACTCTGACCAGGTGTCAACAACACAGGTGCTTTCTATAATTACCTGAGGAGCGTTATAAGAGTATGCTGGTGGTCGCTTGTCGGCTGATGTTGTGACGACCATGAGGCCCAAGAAAATGACGACCTGGAGAAAAAAAAATTCACTCAGATGTTAAATTGCTTTTTGTCGAGTTTTAATGAGGTACAAATATCAATTCGTTCCTTCTATCATTGGGGTATCACGAAAGCATCAGTCAAAACATGGTAAATCATAATTCTTTTCTATCTTCAATATTCTGTAACTTTCTTTATGCACTCATCAAAAGACTTCTGTCAACATTTTATTGCAAGACTAACATACCCATTCTTCAATTTTCGTTATTAGGTTTTGAGAAATACAACGCTGAGAAAACAAGTTATTCAAGTAGAAAAGCAATAAATGCATGAATTCCATACCTTATATATTTGTATACTGTGTGTTCTTCAGTGTGTTTTTTAATATTTTGTGTTTATGTGTTCGTCCTTTAGATATGTATGTATAATTGAGCATATATGACCCTAAGTTTAGCATCACGTACGAGATTTAGCTGAATAAAACGTCTAAAAAGTCAACAGAAGCATTAAAACAGTGCAAACGAACGAAAAGAAAGTAAACAAAGAAAAAAAAAGAAAAAAAAACATATAAAAATTAGTCGTGATTTTGTCAATATATCACTACAGTGCCCATCCCTAACAATATAATACATAGTCTATGTCCAGTTCTACTCAGAAATAATTCCAAGCCTTTCTGAAGAATATAATTCTACCTTTGAGATCATTGTACTGGCTCGTTGTGTGGTTCGTCTGTGTCCATTCCAAAAATCTTGAGCTCGTATTTATACGCGAGTGGAGGTCACTGGTATGGCGTGACGTCACGGGGCAGCTTTTTGTTTGGCTCTCTGTACGGCAGAAGGCGGGGCAGGAATAAAAATAAATTGCAGGTCATCAAATTTTGCCTTAACTTTAATTATCTACAATTTCAGCAGTGCTGCCTAAATGGCGTTATCGTTTTAGATTTAAAAAAAGAGATAATGACTCGTCATACTTTTGTATTTGTCAAGGATTACTTTAAAGGTTAAAAGTATTCACACAGTTGCCTCTGATAAAGTCAAGGGAATGACAAAGATTAACTGGTGTAGGCTGGCAGATAACTGAATTGTTTATTATCTTTTAAGTCTATGTATTATCATTGGGTTTCTTTATTTCGCTAACGTGTTGTAGAGTGGCGATGTTAAACTGTACCTTCGAACAAACTAAAAATGTCCAAACATTCCAAATATGTTAACCATTTTTCAGAAAAAGAAAAACTTTTATGAAGAACAGCTGAATAATAACAAATCCGGAGAGGCAACTTTTGTAATGCACATCTTTACATAACAAATGTTTTAGAAAATGAAGATAAATAAATAAATAACACAACTTAAAAACAAAAACTCTTGCAGGATATAAAAAAAGTCAATACTAAACGAAATGCACATCTTTACATAGCAAATGCTTTAGAAAATAAGGAAAAAAAATAAAGCTCGCAACTTCAGAACAGAATCTCTTACAGGATAAAAATGTCAAAAATAAACATTTCTTAGTTGAAAGGATGTTATGAAAATACTTGTTAAATATTAATGATTTTCTATTGAATCATTTAAAGGTTTTAAATTCTCTTATATTGTTACGTCGTTGTATGTTTTTATATTATCATTAATACAGAATCATTTCAATACAATTTATTTTATGGCACTTTTGCCAAAACAATAAATAAATTAGTGCTTCATCGTCTTCTAGGTAGAAAATGATCCATTTTTATCGAAATACTGCAATTTGAAATATGGAAACTTCCCGTCAGAAGTTGGCTTTAGATTATATTCGAATATCCTTTTCAGCCTAATGCTAAGACAAATGTCTTTGGATAAAAAGAAAAAAAAAACATACGTCTGGTGTTTTCTGGTAACATAAGAAATCAGAATTTGAGCAGTGACGTAATTTGCCCTTGGGATTGGAAGGTGAAATATCATTATAATTTTGTTCGAAATTATCATATTCAAAGAAGTATCCTTATTCAGTTTGTTTTTTTATTTTCACCTGGCTTTTTTTTTTAACATTATTACCTTAGAAGATGAACAAATTCGCATTTTTCGGGTCCAATAATGCATTTGACGAGGATCTGATGTAAAGAATTAATAATAATGATAAAATTCAATGATAATGTTGAAGTCTCGCAATAAAAGCAACGAGAATAATAAAATTAAAAACAATACTTTCTGTCATATTGAAATGAGGAAGACATTTTTCAAAACAGCAAAAAATGGATATGTTCTGTAATTTTCGTATCCAATGTCGATGAAAGGGACTTTGACTTAGAATCTCGTTCTAACTTCTAAGGAAGAAACAATTTATGACACCCTTATTAATCATCCATTTCTGAATGCTAAGAAAGTCAAAGCATTCCATTACTCTGTGATGACGATTCATCCCATAATTCACTTGCAGTCACTGCTTTCAGACGCTGCAATAAGGAATTATGGCATCTGTTGAATCTTTACTGTTTCGTGGCTTATTACAGTACCAGTGCCTTGAAACTGTACCCGCTAAATCTTGTGTCTTATTTCGTCAGTCCACTTCATCCGAGTTGTGGATGATATTTCATCCTTTTATCTTTTCCGGGTGTAATTACCCAATCTCTTGTTATTTTTTTTATGTTCATCGTATGCTTCTAAATTCCCCGTATAGTTCATTTCAGGTTCGCGTTAGACCTTTTTTTTTTAATCATGGAACCATTTATTTTTAACTGGAAGCCTCTCTTACGTTAGACGCTAAAGTAATAATCTGTTGAGGAACCTTCTCCATGCCTTGCTTCTCAACATCGATGTCTTACATAGGCCTTTATGTATATATGTAGATATATATATACATGCATACATACATAAATACATACATATATAAATATACTATAAAATCACAAAAGTAGGCACGTGATTTTGTTTAACAGCAAAAGCCACAGGGAAAATTTTTAAAAATGAAAAGACAGAGTGCCAAGTACTTTCGTGTATTTACCACATCTTCGGGGCACAAAGTGATCTGGATCACTTTGTGCCCCGAAGATGTGGTAAATACACGAAAGTACTTGGCACTCTGTCTTTTCATTTTTAAAAATTTTCCCTGTGGCTTTTGCTGATATATAAATATATTTAACCATGATTTTAAATCTCGGTACTTCTCAAAAAAGATTTGGTAGCAATGAACCAGAGCAGCAGGCACTGGAATCTCTCTCTCTCTCTCTCTCTCTCTCTCTCTCTCTCTCTCTCTCTCTCTCTCTCGACAACACTTCCCCCTCTCCATTACCTAAGGCAATTAAATCAGACTCGTGAACTTACAGAAATACATTTATTTAAGAGCAAAGTATTAGCTAAATAAACTCAGGTTCTTAACAAAAAGATTAAATAAAAGATTTAAAAGATTGAACTCAGATAGCTCACTCCATATTTCTCCTACAATAACCAACATTATCATAGTCATGAAACTGGGCAAGTCATAATACAGACTCCATAGTAACACCATGAAACATTAGTTAAGTTCCCATATCAATCCACCTTTGTTCCAGATCAGTTCCCCTTTCTCAGAACCGCCTGTTAGAAGACAGGAGAACACTTCGATAAACACGAGATTATAAATTAAAATCAAAAGATCATATTAAATAGAACATCTTTGAAATAAATATTCAAATACAATCAAGCCACACCTTTGGCCAAAGAATAAGCATGATTACCCTTTCAACACAGTTTATACACACACTTTAACCAAAAATACTGTTGCAAAAGCCATCTTATCTCTGTCGCCGCTGTAATGATCTCTCACCTTGGTTACCTTACTATTTCATTATGTAGGGAAAAAGCTCGCACTTACGCACAAACTCACACACATTGTTCACACCCCAGTAACTGCTTCTAACCAGTTTCAGAAGGCACCTCTGTGACCGCCCGTGCATAGAGGACGTGGCACTGATCTGCTTAGATAGCAACTTTGACATCACGCCACCCAATAAGATATGTCAGCATTTCCTAAGCTTGTCACTTGGACCTCTGTCGCCAAGGAGAAGCTAAACTGATGACCCCTACATTCTAAGAAATGTCACAGCACATCACCTTACAATGATATCTTAAAATATGTTGTCTCAATACATCCATCTTTTTATATATATATATATATATATACATATATATATATATATATATATATATACATACATATATATATATATATATATATATATATATATATATATATATATATATATATATATATATATATATATATATATATATATATATTAGCAAATACCACAGGAAAATGAGGGGCAGAAGATCAGTACTATAAAATGAACCCACGTTCAAATAGTGTTACAACGGGCCTTTTCTCTTCATATTATACTGTTGTATTACAGTAAAACACATTCACACACACATGTGCATATATATATATATATATATTATATATATATATATATATATATATATATATTCATACGTATAAGTTAAAGTCATTTCACCCAATAGGGGATAGTTCAAGATAAAAAAAGAACAACACTGCGTTTACTGATAGGATATGTAGATGATTCCGAGTGGAATGTAATTGTTACTTGTTACTTATGTCAACCAATCGTCAAAAGTGAGCAGCTAGAAAAAGACCTCCTGAAGCTCGTGGAAAATTACAATAAATTTATTGGTGTGACAAGAACTTCGTAATGTCTACGTAAGTAAATACTATGTAAATTTTCGTCTAAACACTTATACGTACCATTGAATTTCTAGATTATTTTGTGCGTAATGAGAATCTTTGCTCCTTACCGCTAAAACCTATTTAGAAATGTTCGCAGTATGAAATAAAACCAGGAGAACCTCAGTCACTCAAATATTGATCTACTTTATTTTAGAAAGAGAATCTCATACAAAGAACTTGCATATAAGAATATTTAATTTCATTAATAGAACTTTAGGTAAGTCGCTGTTCCAATATTTTGAACACTGTCTCTTCCTTCCTGCTACCATTAGGAAAGAGCCATAAAGATGACTTCACATAATTATTTTTAAGCTAGATCAAAATAAAAGAGGCAGCATAGAAAGACGTTCAAGTAAATGCCTGAGAATGAGATCGTGGTGAAGGTATGTTTTATCTTATTTATTTTCGAACTGTAAAACAATATCTTTAATTGTAGGTACAACGTTTAAAATCCACAGAGTCATGTCAAACTCCATTGCCACAATTCTCTTTGAAAGGAAAATTTTTAGTTTTGTTCTGCTATTTGTAAGGGGTAAAGCAAATGAAATTTCAGTAATAGGGTTCAGTAAAATAATTTATTGTATACACATGCTATTTACATGCTATTTTTATGTAGTTTTTCTTGTTTTAATGCGCATAATCTTTGGGACTTTCCTTAGTCATAAATATTTTAGATACCAAATTAAAATTATACTGGAATGCGTTTAGCCATATACAGGGCGACCGCTCTCGTTGGATTCCTCTGAATCGGGGGCTGAATAAGTAGGCCTAGGAGCTGAATAAGTGGGCCTAGGAGCTGAATAAGTGGGCCTAGGGGCTGAGTAAGATGGCCTTGGAGCTGAGTATTCCCTGGACTCAACTGAGTCTGGGTAACGAGCCTCTCCCTGGTACTGGACGTCAGCTACGTAGCCTGAGTCTCCGTCCACATAGTAAGTCACAGTCTGGAGGCGACCATCGGGCAGCTGGACGTAGTAAGATCCCTGAGTGTGGTCGCCGTCACGGGACTCCTGGTGGCCGAAGTCGTTGCCTGAGTATTGATCCTTAACGGCCCAGTCGAAGTCGTACTTGGCTTCGGTGGATTCGTCGGAATATTCACGAGAAACCTGGAAAAAAGGTGAACATAAAAAATGAATAAGTAAACTAATAAGTTTTTCTGCAGCTCGTACAGGATCTTCACAAAAATTCATTTCATCTTGATATAAAATCAGAACTTTATAGGGTTAGTTACACAAAGAAGAACAGAACCTTTCTCCAAAAACTCTTATATAATTATATATAGAGAATTTCAAAAGAAAAGGGTCTAACGAACAACCTTATCACAAACGTTTTCCCCTATTAGAAGAGCTTTGAGGAAAAAGTGATAAGTTCAATTCTCAAATTACCTGAGGAGCGCTGTAGGAGTACGGAGCAGGAGGAGCAGGGCGTTTGTCGGCCCAGGACACGACGGCTAAGAAGCCCAAGATGAAGAAGACCTGCAGAAGTGAGTTTCATGAATAACAATGAATTAAAATGAACTCTAGTGGTTACTCGTCCGGGATGAAAATGAAATCATAGATGAATTCTTGTGTGAGTATTGTCTTTTGTTTCTTTGGCATTTCAAGAAATTTTAAACGTTTGCATTTCTGTATCAGTGTCACTTCTTGATGAAAAGCAATGATGCTAAATTTTTGTGGAAACTGTTTTCCAAATTCTAATGAACTTACTAGTATTTCTTGCAAAGCATTCAAGGCATATCATTCATAAAGTTTACTAAATTTGATTCTTTTTATTTGAATTCAGGTAAAAATATTACGATAGACACTGTGAGAGAAGAGAGAAGAGAAGAGAGAGAGAGAGAGAGAGAGAGACGAGAGAGAGAGAGGAGAGAGAGAGAGAGAGAGAGAGAGAGAGAGAGTTTTGCTTATCTGTTGTGTTTAAGAGTAATATATAGTGTATACAAGAATCGTTGTAAACATGCACACACATATATACTTACATACATATACATATATATATGTATATGTATATATAGTATATATATATATAGATATATATATATATATATATTATATATATATATATATAATATATATATATATATATTATCCTTTGGAACCTAACAATGATGGCTAGAAGGGACCTCACCTTTCCTTCCATGGTGTAGGATCTTTGCGTTCGTACGATTCGTTTGTGTTCATTCCGAGACGAGCCTTCCCTATTTATATTGCTGGGAGCCCCAGTGACGAGTGACGTCAGAGAACGAGTTTTTGCCAAATACGGCTGAAGGTGAAAAAGAAGGAAGCAGGAGCCCTGTTTGTTCCTTTTGTCTTTGGCGTTTCCGTTTGTTATTTAAGCCAACAGAAGATGAATTGGGTTGCTGGGGCACAAATATAAAATAAAGTCAATATTTCCTTTTTTTAATGAATTTCATACTTAGCATTGATATTCCTATTTGTCAAGGAACAATGTGATATGCAAATACGGACTGGTAATTTTTGCAGTTGCAATAACTTATATCAAGAAAACTTTTGCTTAGTGGTTCTCAAATTGGTACTTACTGTAGTGTTGCATTTACTGAATTCTATCGAGAATATTTATAACTATGAAGGAATCTTGTGCTAAGTGGTTTTTTTTTTTATGTTTTCTTTGTAGCTGGAATTAAAGAATTTGTCACTAACCTTTTTATTCCTCTAAGATATCTTTGATACTTACTGAAATTATTAAAATTTATCCCTTGCATTTTTATTTCTGAAGGAATTTTGTGCTGTGCTATGTTTGGATTGGTACTTGCTGTTGAAAGAACTCGTAAAAATTAACGCATTGATATTTCTAATGGTGGCAATTAGATTGGTACTTGATCTAGAGTTGGTATCACTAAAGCTTTACATTATTACGCTTTATTTACCTCCTAAATATCAATAGCTGATTTCGAGAATAATACTTTCTGTAGCTTTAAAATGTCTAAAACTGAATTTTTCCACTTATTTATCCAGGAACCCTTTTTAAGGTGACTTCCAGACTGGAAGATTCTGCATGCTTGAAACCACTAAAACTCAGGATTAATGTGAGTTATCCTCTACTGATTTTTTTAGATTAGTGTACAGCAGAGTAAAATAAAACAAATAAATAGTAATTATTTTTCATTTGACAAGGACTCTCACAGAGGATTTTCCGATTAGCCTCAGTTGAAAGCATTAAATTTCAACTATTTTCAATGTAATCAATCGCTAGGTAACTTTCAGATTGGTTCTTGCTGTAGAGTTGAAGTCACTAGAATTAGATATACTCTTTCACTGATAATTTTTCAGATTGATATATTTTGTTGACTTAAATCTGCTAAAATTCGATTAGAAAATTGTCAAGAACTATTTTTAATGCGATTTTAAGGTTGGTAATGCTGTCAAGTTAAAAACACTAAGATCTAACACTAATATTGTTAATTTTTCAAGGAGTCTTTGATTGGTAATTTTCAGAATGGTATTTACTGAAGATTTGAAATCACTAAATTCAACACCACTATCTTTATCTGTTGGAGGAATCTTTCGCCAGAAAGCTTTCAGATCGTTACTTGGTGTTGAGTTTAAATGTCTGAAATTCAATATCAATAAGCTTAATGTTTCATGGCATCTTTTAATAGATCAATTACAGTTTGGATTTTGCTGCATATTTGAAAAAGCTAAGATTTAATTCTTTTATTTAATTTTTCTATATTTTTCTTAATTTTTCTTCATTAACTCTTAGATTGGATACGCAGTTGAGTTAAAATCTATAAAATTCAACCCAATATTTTTACTACCAAGGAATTTCATGCTACGTGGTATTTTTAATGACATTATTTTTTCTGTAGAACTGAAATCAGTCAATTTATATATTTATTTCAGTGAATAGGACTTGGTCCTTCTGCTGCTCATCATATTCACAAGACAACTCTACATATCTTATTTTTCCAGGGATTTCGCCTTACAGTATTTCTAAAATAGCATTTTTTCTTTGTAGAAGTAAAATCATTTGTTATGTATAGCCAGATTGGAGATGTTAGTAATTGTGGAGATAGCTGCTTACGTAGAGTGAGCGGTACTTTAGGAGTATGTAATGAAGAACCAGTTTACATATTTAGGAAAATAATGCCGAAGCTTTCATTTCCCTTTCAAGCACAGGAGACTCGAACAACGATGAATAATGATATTTCAATATTGTCATTTGTTAATAACTCTCTCTTTGGATAACACTTATATTTATAAATAAAATAGTTTGTTTGGTGGCGTCCTGACTGGTATTTACTATAAAAATAAAATCACCAAAATTAAATATTGCATTGTTATTTGTCTGGAAATATTTTACCAGGCTATTCTTTGATTAGCATACACACACACACACACACACACACACACACAAAACACACACACACACACACACACACATATATATATATATTATTTATAATATTAAGTATATATATATATATATATATATATAGATATCTAATAAGCCTAGGCTGGGATACACTGATTTTAAGCTAGCAAAATGAAGCAGCAAAAATGCGTCCCAGTTTTTTACCAATCATCCAAGACCTCAAAACCCGTGTTTAACGATCACGAAAATCAGCTATACTCCACAGGTCACGTATGGAAGAATGGAAAAGGAATGCCAGAATAACGGCGTAATTAAATAACTCTCGCGTGCGTCGTAGGGTTCGTGGTAATTAGGCGAAAATCGCGAAAAACGTTCACGCGTTTCACCGCAAAAAAAAAAAAAAAAAACAAAAAAAAAAAAAAAAAAAAAAAAGCAATAGCTTACTCCTTCTCCGATCCCGTCTCCTATTCAGTCAAGAAAGAAGAGGACTGGCGCTGGAACAATGGAAACTAGAGTAGCAAAAGGTATTAGGGAGTTTCTTGTATTTTTCTCTCTCTGTTTTCATGACTTTCCTTACTTCTCTTTCTACTCTTTGTTTTTCTTTTTTAAGGTCAAAGTCTTTTTTGGATGAAGTGTTCTAGGATTTGTGTATGGCGGTGTTTCCTTGTAATGCCGAATAATCTTGACTGCGCTGTGGTTCGTATTTCCTTTCATTGACTCTTATGTGATTCTGCGCGCGTATTTGGGTGACCGTGTTCAGTTTTTATGCATTCCAATCCGGTACCTATCGTCACTGGAAATCAGGATATTTTCTCTCAAAAGTTTAAAGCTACGTGAAAATTAGCAAAATTTACGAAGTAGGTATCATTACCCTATACTAACTCATGGAAACAACATAAATATCCGATGGAAAATCTTATCCGACTACTTCACCTCTGAAGTAAAAAAAAAAAAAATCCGTGAAACATCGTGTAACATTATCAGAAAGGTATGAATCATTATTCGCTTTCATCAACTTTACCGCAGATACCAAAGACTTCACAAATCCCCAGAGCCTTTCCAGCCCCTATATATGGGACAGGTTTGAGAATGACCAAAAAGTATGGCGGGTTTCTCGCCCATTGTTACTGAAATCGGATGCTGCACGATCTTTGCGTCCTATTTGCAGCTGTGGCACAGTTTCCACGAAATAGCACTCTGTAGCGAGGACACGTGACTGTGTGGGATTTGATGATATTCAAAGTGGCTAGGAATGTATTATTTATTCTGTCTCTCTCTCTCTCTGTCTATGCATGTACATATATATATATATTATATATATATATATATATATATATATATATATATATATATACATACATATATGTATATATATATATATATATATATATATATATATATATATATATATATACTATATATATATATACACATATATATATATATATATATATATATATATATATATATATACTATATATATATATATATATATATATATATATATATATATATATATGTATATATATATATATTGTTATAATATTAACTGCTCTGATTACAGAACATTGTTTTTAAAACCAGTTTTGTGAATTGCTTCAAACATGAAAATGATTCCTCTACTAAACCATTAAATAATTAAGGCTCGTCGACGACAGATGAAGATCACAGTATTTTAAAAGCTTTTTCAAAGGATTCATTTCAGTCGTGTTGAATTTCAGAAAATTTAATCATCTCCTTAGAAAGCAAAATATGTTTGTGAAAGGCTTGAACGTGAGGAAATTGGTAAGCTTCTTTTTAATTCCATTACGGAATCACTGGCCTTGCGTTAAGCTAGTCGGCTCTTCCAATCCCTGAGGAAAAGGGTGGTAAAGTTAGGTTAGGATAGGCGATATACCCTAAAAAAACCGTTATCTATTGATTCCACTGATTTAATTCATTCTTTTATCCATATATTCATGGACGTCTGCCATATCAAACTTAAAGCAGACGTTTCCTCGACAGCATTCACCGCTCAACCCGCTAACGAAAATTATAATTCAGATATCTTGGTAGAACAAAAACAGTCGTGAATCGTAACAAAATAGCTTTATTTCCCTCTAATAACATCAAATATATCTCTGAAAAGTGAAGCAACATAGATTACAAAAATATAGGCGAAGAAGAAGAAGCCATTGAGAGCGACGAGACAAAGTCAGAATAGTTTCGGTTTTATCCGTAGACGGGTCGTGGCTGTTCGTACTCCTGAGACTCCTCCACGGAATCTGGAACCGAGTAGGTGGGTCTTGGGGCTGAGTAAGTTGGTGTTGGGGCTGAATATGTAGGCCTAGGCGCTGAGTACTCCCTGGACTCGGCCGAGTCGGGGTAACGAGCCTCCCCTTGGTAGGAGACCTCGGCTACGTAGCCTGAGTCTCCGTTGACGTAATAGCGAACAGTCTGGAGACGGCCGTCGGGAAGTTGGACGTAGTAGGAGCCCTGGGTGTTGTCGCCATCGCGGGATTCCTGGTGGCCGAAGTCGTTGCCGGAATACTCGTCCTTCACGGCCCAGTTGAAGTCGTACTTGGCTTCGGCGGATTCTTCAGATTCCTGGGAATATTCGTAAGAAATTCTAGTCATCACGAGGTGATATTTTAAACGTTAAAAATTTTTAGATCTGTGCTTCTATGTCAGTATGTATGAGAATGCTTATTTTTGTCTTTAAAAGATCAACAAATAATAACTATAAATATTTGGACACAACCTATATGAATTGATTATATATATATATATATATATACATAAATATATAATAATATTAATATATATATAATAATATATATAATAATTATATATATTATATATAGTATATAATATAAAAAGAGGGAAATAATTTAGTTTACTCAAATTAAATTCATAGATCTATGGCTCCTCTATGAGTTACGAAAGTGCTTCAAAAATGTATAGAAAAGGAAAATACAAAACGTTGTCTGCAAACATACCTGAGGTGGGGCTGTAAGAATAGACTGGCCTTTTATCAGCAGCTGCAAGGGCAACAACACCCAAGAAAAGAAGGACCTGGAAAAAAAAAAAAAAAAATTAGATATTCTAAAAACTAGAATAATAGATCAGAATATTTTTGCATGATCAACCATGTGAATATAATACATATTCTATTCACCTCATGCAAGACGCTCTCTTTCTCTCCCCGGATCCGTGTATTTGAGCAATTAGGAAAGCAAATATTTGGCCCCTTAAACGAAAAGCAAATTTTTTTTAGCATAACTGTATTTATTAGATTAAAATGGTTTTTAGAAGTAAAACAAATATGACATAAAAACAATTAGAAGTATGCCATCCTATTTTCGAAGCATATTAGATAACTGCTTTCCAACTTGATAAAACAAATAAAGGCAAAACTGTTTACACAATTTAAGCTAAAAATTCACCCGCTTCAGCGGTCACTTCAGCTTACCTTCGAGTTCATGGTGCTTCGGAATCGGGCAAGGGAATACCCTGAACAGTGGCGACTTTCCCTAATATACCCCGCGAGACCCTGCCCATACGGTGACGTCACGAGGTATAGCAGTGCCTTTTCCTTTTCTCTTTTTTTCTCTCAAGGACCATATATATAAAAAAGTGCTCCAGTTTGAATATTACGTACGTGGAGAGAGGCCCTTTTCTCCAGCCTGTTTCATTGCATAATATGAGGACGTCTGGAACCAGATGTTGTTACACATTCTTCGGGGATAGGAAAGAAGGAACACATACACGTTACGTATCTATATATACATATGTTTGTATGTATGTATGCATGTATGTATGTATGTATGTATGTATAGATGGATGGATGTATATATGTATGAATACTTATGTGTGTATGCATATTTACTTATTTTTTATTCATTCATTCAGTTGATGTTCGGATTTTTAAAATCTTTTTAATGTATTATTATCGGTAAGTGAGCTATATTTTCTCATAAAAGTTTGCCTAGCAATTAATTGTATTATTGTTTTGTTTCGTAATAATAATAATAATAATAATAATAATAATAATAAATAATAAAATAATAATAATAATAATAATAATAATAATAATAATAAGAATAATAAAATAATAATAAGATAATAATAATAATATAATAATAATATAATAATAATAATAATAATAATAATAATATAAGGGAATACTAAATGGAGAAAACAAACCATAGTTATGTATATGTGCATATATTTAACGATAAAACTTATCTTGAAATATATCTATATAGTATAAACAACTGGATTCGATTCTCCATTGTAAGCCTCATGCTACTATGAGTATTTCTTAATGATAATAATAATAATAATAATAATAATAATAATAATAATAATAATAATAATAATAATAATAATAATAATAATAATGATCATAATAATAATAATAATAATAATAATGATAAATAATAATAATAATAATAATAATAATAATAATATGACAATACACAAAAGCACTACACCCAAGAGCAAATACGGACAGACTATACATAACACGAAAGGAAGGAGGGAGAGGACTACTAAGTATAGAGGACTGTGGTCAACATCGAAAACAGAGCACTGGGGCAATATCTGAAAACCAGTGAAGACGAGTGGCTAAAGAGTGCATGGGAAGAAGGACTAGTAAAAGTAGACGAAGACCCAGAAATATACAGAGACAGGAGAATGACAGACAGAACAGAGGACTGGCACAACAAACCAATGCACGGACAATACATGAGACAGACTAAAGAACTAGCCAGCGAGGACACATGGCAATGGCTACAGAGGGGAGAGCTAAAGAAGGAACTGAAGGAATGATAACAGCGGCACAAGATCAGGCCCTAAGAACCAGATATGTTCAAAGAACGATAGATGGAAATAACATCTCTCCCATATATAGGAAGTGCAATACGAAAAATGAAACCATAACCACATAGCAAGCGAATGCCCGGCACTTGCACAGAACCAGTACAAAAAGAGGCATGATTCAGTGGCAAAAGCCCTCCACTGGAGCCTGTGCAAGAAACTTCAGCTACCTTGCAGTAATAAGTGTACGAGCACCAACCTGAGGGAGTGATAGAGAAAACGATCAGGCAAAGATCCTCTGGACTATGGTATCAGGACGGATAGGGTGATACGTGCAAACAGACCAGACGTGACGTTGATTGACAAAGTCAAGAAGAAAGTATCACTCATTGATGTCACAAATACCATGGGACACCAGAGTTGAAGAGAAAGAGGAGGGGAAAAAAAAATGGATAAAGTATCAAGATCTGAAAATAGAAATAAGAAGGATATGGGATATGCCAGTGGAAATCGTACCCATAATCATAGGAGCAATAGGCACGATCCCAAGATCCCTGAAAAGGAATCTAGAAAAACTAGAGGCTGAAGTAGCTCCGGGCCTCATGCAGAAGAGTGTGATCCTAGAAACGGAACACATAGTAAGAAAAGTGATGGACTCCTAAGGAGGCTGGATGCATCCCGGAACCCCACACTATAAATACCACCCAGTCGAATTGGAGGACTGTGATAGAGCAAAAAAAAAAAAAAATAATAATAATAATAATAAAAATAAAAAATAATAATAAATAATAATAATAATAATATAATAATAATAATAATAAATAATAATAATAAATAATATAATAATAATATTAATGTAAAAGCTCCTCTCTTCCTCTCATGAATTTCAGCTATTTCTATTCTTAGAATAATATCATCCCTATTTACACAAATATAGTTACCGTTGTGTCCCTAATTTTCATTGACAAACAGTTCCACCCTTTCCTGTTTCAGAAGTCTGCCGCTTTCTCCTAGCGATATCTACAGTATCTTCAAAGGTCGACGTCTCTCTTTCACCTCCAAAGCATTTAAGATTTCTGAATGTCAGTCAGCTGAAGGAATATACCTTCGCATGACCTTGGTCTCCGATTTTGCACTTTTGGTAACGACATTTCTTAATCCAGGTTGACAAGATCGTAAAGTATCCCTCTGTCTTCGCTGGCGGAACGGGAAAATAAATGTTTCATCCAGTGGTAGAGACAATTCATTTCAACTCATATCTTATTTCTTGTAGTGTAAGATTGTATTTCATTCTCTGGAAGGCTGCTTTGAGAATGAAGCTCAGTGCTTGATTTCTCAATTTGGTTAGTAGGTTATCTATGCAATTTATTGCAAGCAAAGGTATTTAGGTTGAGTACTTTTACAGTATTGTATTTTGATTATCTTCATTCTAGTATTTCTCCACAGATTGCAGACATGATATTCTACTGCACATTTCAAATATTTTGAATAAATGTAATGTTTCTTAAGCCATATATTTAATTTCAAAATTAAACGAAGGGTTCCAGTTACATCAAGATAAAGTACGGTATTTACTTCGAGTTACAGAATATATAGGATACAGAGATATTTAAATAATCTTCTTATTTGGTTTTACACACGTGAGCCTAGCCATTTAGTATATGTGCTTATTTTACACATTTTACTTTTGTTTGATTATTAAGCCTTTTACAAGTGATAGAATTAATTCACCCAGTCATTAAATCCACCACCTTTTCCAGTATTAAAACCTTAATTGCACATCAATCAATTTGATCTGAATTTATGATAATTCGATCCACTGTTGAGAAATAATATGTGTCATTTTGATAAATAAAATTGACCGTGCTTCATAAATGGAATGGGATATACCTTTCCCTTAGAAGCTAATGGACATCAAAATAGTCACTGCAAATGATAAGATTATTTAGAGAGCTGATATATACCAGTATGATGAGCTCTTCTTATGACATCGAAATACCTACAAAAGTCTTTTGTGATTAGGAAAGATATTATCATAGTAGTGTGGCACATTCCTCTCTCTCTCTCTCTCTCTCTCTCTCTCTCTCTCTCTCTCTCTCTCTCTTGATATTTATAAAATTCGTTCTCCTTATATGACTAGAGCCCTTGTTTGGGGCGCAAGAGATACTGGTTATCAAGAAAAACAACAGACATCTAGATAAAAGTAATAAGTGTTCTTAAGGCATCTCATCTTGATTGTGGAAAATAGAGGAAAACACATTTAACTTTCTCTAGAGGAGCACTCCACTGGATACGCTACTTTAAACCTAAAATAATTGAACTCTTTTTATGTAATGAGACTAATAGATATATATATATATATATATATAGTATATATATATATATATATATATATATATATATATATATATATATATATATATATATATATATATATACATATATTCTTTCAACACCAACTAAACAGATCAGACGTCTTGATCTGAACAAAAACGACCAGAAAATACCTTTCCTTTCGCCTTTCT
>NC_087208.1:39474198-39479198 GCF_015104395.2 Macrobrachium nipponense | reverse complement strand
TCAGAGGGATTAGTAGGGAGTCTTACAGGTCCAAGCGAATCTTCTTAGTATGAGTTTGTTAGCACTATTCTCTACTCAAACATAGATGCAGTCTATGATATCAAAATATCAGGCAATCCTAATGTTTAAAATACATTAAGAATTTATTAAGTGAGTACATAAATTCCACGTTATGTTACAGTGTGTACAAATAGAAAATTAATTCTTTTTATTAATATGGTCATAACTGAGTTTCATCTAATATATCACTCTTTATTTTCATTCATATTACAGGACCAAGACAATAAAACCAAATAAGTAATGCTCTTGTATTGTCAACTCGATGTAATTGCCAAGTTATCTAGATTTCTCCATATTTTAGAACACAGGTCCACAATTTTTTTTTCTTATAAAGTACAACTAAGAAACATTTGATATTTGTAGCCTTTAATGTTATTAATAAACAATATAAATTCTGATATATATATTATATATATATATATATATATATATATATATATATATATATATATATATATATATATATAGGTATAAGCCACGAAGGAAAAATAAACAACGGAGTTTCTGCAAGATATTTTCGACTGAACGTCCTTTACTCAGCAGACAAACTGTTTGTCTACTGAGTAAAGGACGTTAAGTCGAAAGATCTTGCAGAAACCCGTTGTTTATTTTTCCTTCATGGCTTATACCTTTATTTATGGAATTATCACGTTCCAAACTTTCGTGATTCAGTTATACATATGTATATATATGAATATATACAATTGTAATAGCCACAATGCCCTCTTAACTTCTGAATTCTTTGCTCTTTTCTGGATACGCTTGTGACTACCAAGCCTGAAGATCCAAGTTCAAAGAAATTTGAAGAATTTATTGTGATGTCCGGTCCTGGGAAACTAACCCAGGTCCAATAATCACGCTAATATATATATATATATATATATATATATATATATATATATATATATATATATATATATACATATATATGTATATATATGTGTGTATGCGTGTGCGTGTATATATATATATATATATAATATATATATATATATATATATATATATATATATGAACAAATAATCGATACCGCTACCAAACAAATGGACACAAAACCAAAGGAAAAGAACGAGAGAAATCCAAACAGTGGCATTTAAAATGTAAAACGTCTCTTGTGAAGCTTCTGTATTCCCAAAGTAATGTTCATCTGTCGGTTTGTAAATATGTGTTTGGGGGTATTGTGGTCTGGTAACTAAGTACTTAACGACTGGAAAAGAATTTTAGTTATTTCCTATTATATGTATATATATATATATATATATATATATATATATATATATATATATATCTACATATATGTATAATATACACACCCACATACATATAGGTAATATATATATATATATATATATATATATATATATATATATGTTTGTGTGTGTGTGTATACGTAAATTCATCTATATATGTAAATAAACATATTAATGTAAATATATATATACACATACATATATATACGTGTGTGCGTATATATCCAAAAGTATGCTATTACTTTTGAAAAAATTTAGTTGGAAATAATCCATCTTTATAAATTTCATGTTAGTGATTATTATTCTTATTTGCATACGTACTTACCGGGGTTTTATATGTTTCCAAACATTTTGTAGGCCACAGAACAATGAAATCAGGAACAACCACTCAACAAATGTTTGTTATTCCACAAATAAACTACTAAATAAAAAATTTATATACCAAAACTTGGGATTTATTAACGACCCCTTCTTTTCCATCTAACCAGATTTTTCTTTGCCTCCTCTTTCCCCATAGGCGGGTATTGCCGTCATTGCACTTCACGTGGTGCACTGTTTGCATTATTTAAGGTTTTTTTCAGTGTCTCTTCGGTCCGTAGCTGCAACGTCTTTCGTTCCTTCAACTGTACCTCCGTTCGTAGTCTCTTTCTTCTATCTGACTTTCCACCCTCTGTAACAGTTATTTGACAGTGCAACTGCGAGATTTTCCTCCTGTTACATCTTTGAAACTGTCGATTTCCCTTTATCTCGGGGATCTACTGAGGCTCATCCGGTACTTAGAGTTTTACTAAGTTTATTCGTCACTTCCTGTTTCTGTCATTCCTACTTACCAAGAGCTCTTATTCTGGTTATACTCTCTCCTTTGTTTAAAGATAAAATGCGGACCACAGTGACATATCCAATTATAGGCCGATTGCTCTAGCCACTGTTATCTCAAAAGTTTTGGAAGCGATTATATTGGAGAGATGCAAAAAGCACTTATTGACAAGTGACAACCAGTTCGCTTACAAATCCAATCATGGAACGGAAATGCTAGTTCATATTCTTAAACACGTAACCGAGGCGTATACTGCTCGTAAAACACCTGTATTTGCTTGTTTCATGGATATGTCTAAAGCCTTTGATAAAGTGTCTCATAAGATGTTATTTGAAGTACTGTCAGAAAGAAATGTTCCTTGCTATATTATTAAACTGCTCGGTGAGTGGTATAAAAATCAGCAAATGATTGTCAAATGGGGCCACGTATTTTCGAGTGAATTTTCCACTTCATGTGGAGTGAGACAGGGAAGTTTACTTTCACCTTACCCGTTCAATGTATTTATGGATGACCTCTCACATAGGCTGAGTCAAATTAAAGTGGGATGTTATTTAAACAACATGATTTTAAACCATTTGTTGTACGCTGATGATATTGTTTTATTTGCTCCTTCAGTAGGTGGGTTGCAGCAGCTTATAAACATTTGTTGTGATTTTATGTCTGACAGACTTCTATTTTTAAATGTAAAGAAGACCAAATGTATAATTTTTTCTAAGAGTAAGATCTGCCCAAGTAATATATCACCTATTGTTGTTAATAATGCACTTATAGATTTTGTACAGGTAATAAAGTACCTAGGATATTATCTTACTGCTCAAAATTCGGACGATGCCCATGTAGAATATTTGTATAGAGGTCTATGTGCGAGGGGCAATATGATTTTAAGGAACTTTTCTAAATGTAGCGATGATGTCAAGAAAAGGCTTTTTCAGAGTTTTTGTACAAGTTTTTATGGCATGTCTTTGGTTGTCAGAGCGAAACAACGAACTATGAATAAGCTGAGAGTATGCCACAACGATACCCTACGAAGGGTCTTGGGCATTCTGAGGCATCCGCTCTTTTTGTGGCTTTTGGTCAGCCATCTTTTCAAGAACTGAGACGCAAAACCATTACATGCTATTTGCAAAGGCTGAAGAATTCTGAAAACTGTATTATGAAGATGGTTGTCCACCCAGTTTACTTGAATAATTCAACTATTTTCAAACACTGGAAAAGCCTCATTTATGCTTAGTGCATTTGGTGAGCTCCTTAGGCAAGAATATAGTATTTCTTTGTTTTGTTCTGATATGCTACATATGTATATCCCCTTTTAGTAAGAAGAATCATTTAGTTTCATTATCCGCATCTCATTCATATCATAATTTTTCACCTCTCTTTCATAATCATTTCTCATACTTACTATTTTAAATTTGATCTTCTTAGAGTTTGGAGACTTTTTATATATGTTTATATGTGTGTATATGTATGTGTTTATCTATGGACGTTTATGTGCGAAATAAAGCTTTTGAATATGAATTTTAATTTTAATTTGAATTTAAGCGCTGAATGACCTCATAAGTCCCAGCGCTTGGTCTTTGGCCTAAACTCTACATTCTATCCTTTTCCATTCAATTCCTCTCCTCTTCCTTCCGTGTTAATCTCCCGAATTGTTTAAGCCAGTTACCATAAATCACCCGTGAAAGAGTTCGGCTAATTAGCCTCGCTGTCTTCAGGGTCAACACGCTCACGGAGGAAGATTGAATCAAGGGCGGGGTCCTCTTTTCTTTCCGAGTCATTATTTCATTTCGATCCCGATAAAATTATCTTCCAAATAACCAGCTTCATTTTTGACGAGCACCTGCCAAATTTATGAAGTGTTCAGTGTTTCGCTATGGCTCCCCACGACTTTGGTGTTGCGAAATGAAATTTTATTAAGTTAATTGTAATTTTAATCACAGTCGTCAGTGAGAGTGAAAAGTCCTAACCACTTGCCTGGAATGGAGAGATTTGCATGGAAAACAAGTTCCCTCCTTTGGAAATTTTGTAAATGACTCGACTGTACTTTATTTATGTCTCTTATTAACTTTTTTTCTTTAGTAGTGGTGTCTCGCCTCGTGGCCTCGCTCCAGTTGAAACCTGACGCCCTACAGAAGTAATAGGAGATATCTTCGTTACCTCTGACCCAATTCCATGCGTCTTAAATTTTAAACGAATACTAATTCACTTTTTCTTTTATTATTACGTTGCTCGGCGCATGTACTGGTTTAATTTTACATTCTCGTTTTCATTTCTATAGATTTTTTTTCTTGTTCTTTACATTTCCAGGGAAACGAGAGAGTTTCATTTTACAGTTATGGGAAGTTGTGTAATGTTGCTGTTACATTAAATCTGTTTGGGGCTTCTCTGGACTCTTGCTCCTACAAAAGCCCACAGATCTCAGAGGTTTTAAAATTTTTCTGAGGCCCTGATCCTTAACTTTTCACATCAAGATTTGGTTGGTTGAGTATCCATCGCTGAATTTGATAAATGAAGGCAATTTTATAAATCTAAAACCTATAAACACCATGTTTTACAAAATGAACGTGTTCGTTGGAGATGACCTTGCAACACTGACTGAATGTTGAAAACACTTTTTCAATTGGCGTTCTTGAATCCCCTCAAAATCTGATCAAATACGGGATAAAATCTCACGAGCTAATCTATCTAAAGTCGTTTATATATCTTGTGAAATATCTTAGACGTCAAACAAGTGACAAACAAGAAAGCGTTTTGAGGTTAAACAGAAAAGTCCTATTTTCGACGACTCACCCTCCTGATCATTAGGTTGTAACTGGACCGCGAATCGGCAGAGATAATTCTCTAATTTTACGACGAGTGTAAAAAGAAAATCACTG
>NC_087208.1:39426698-39469198 GCF_015104395.2 Macrobrachium nipponense | reverse complement strand
GTGTGTGAGAGAGAGAGAGAGAGAGAGAGAGAGAGAGAGAGAGAGGGGGGATAAAAAACACGAAAAAACTTTAGTCTTTACTATTGTAAAACACCGTTTTGCGTCTTTTAACCAAGGAACAAGAAGAAGAAAAGGAAAAAGAACAAGAAGAGAGGGAGGAGGAGGAAGAGGAGGGGAGAGAGAGAGAGAGAGAGAGAGAGAGAGAGAGAGAGAGAGAGAGAGAGAGAGAAAGTGGGGTAACAGAAAATCAAGAGAAAACTTTGGACCTTAATGTTGTCAAACAAGCTTATTTTTTTTATTGGTTTCGTCTAACCAAGGCAAGGTCAAGGAAATATCAAATCTTCCAAGCGTCGAGGGCTATTATTCCTCTTCATACTGGTTAAAGCCTTAAGAATGAGAACGATAAAAGGATTGGAAAATGAAAGTTATGAGTTGTTAGTTGTAAGCCGCTCTGGAATGCTTTCGTCCTACGTACATAATGACATCCCAATATTTTCTTTTATATATCTAAAAAAATTCATAACGCACTAGCAATTTTACATCTGAAAAAAACATCCGTGAAGGTTTGCAGCTACAGTAAAGATGCTTATTACTTTATCTCCATTGTAAGGAGATGCATATTGTCAATTTTATATCATCAGGAAAAGTACTTTTATGAGGTGTCTCTATTATATATTTTCTTATTATTTCTTTTTCCACTTAGATTACAAAACGTATTTACCATCACGAAGTATTGAACATCACAAAGTCTCAGAAGTATCTTGTTCCCTCTAAAAAATCATTACAACTTCCATTCTCTCTTCAAGTTTATTTCATTTCAGACAAATTCATGTTTTACCTATATTTTATACAAACAATATACAGAAACAATCAGATATTAACGAGGTATAAATCAGATAATTAAGAAGAAATATTATATACATAACACACATGATAAAGTTAAGTTTTTTTTATCACTTTCGATTCAAGTTGACAGAGCTGTTCTCAGCCTACAGAGAACGCCTTGTGAACGCGCCCTCATTACGTTGAGGTATAAAAAAACTGGGGCTTATAAAAACTGGCGTAAGGAGGGTACGTTGTGGCGGAGAGTAGGAGGGTTATCAGTAGAAGGTTGACTCAGTAGTAGTTGATGCTCTTACATCTATTCCGGTACCCTGTCCAGAGAAAAGTCAAAGTCATGGCTGTTAAGGTTTGATACATGACCTATAAATTTTGTTTTCCTTTTCTTTATTTACGTAGTTATCATTGAACTCAGAGGCGTAAGTAGGTATCATTGTTATATCTGTCAGTGACGCTGTCGAAGAGAATATTGTTGGTCGAGCACCAGCATTTGTTGATGAGAATATTTTTATTCAAGCACCAACATATGCTGAAGAGAATATTATTGATCAAGCACCAAGATTTGTTAAAGGGAATATTGTTGTTCGAGCACTAGCATTTGTTGAAGAGAATATTGTTGTTTAAGCACCAACATTAGTTGGAGAGAGTATTGTTGTTCAAGAATTCTAGCAGCACCAACACTTGTTAAAGGGAATATTATTGTTCAAGCACCAGCATTTGTTGATGAGAATATTGTTGTTCAAGCACCAACATTTGTTGGAGAGAATATTAATGATTAAGCACAAGATTTGTTAAAGGGAATATTGTTGTTCAAGCACCAGCATTTGTTGATGAGAGTATTGTTGTTCAAGCACCAGCATTTGTTGGAGAGAATATTGTTGTTTAAGCATTCAAGCAACAATCTTTGTCAAAGAGAATATTGTTGTTCAAGCACCAACTTTTGAAGAGAATATTGTTGTTCAAGCATTCAAACAGCAACATTTATTAAAGTGAATATCGTTGTTCAAGCACCAACATTTATTGAAGAGAATATTCTTATCAGGCACTAAAATTTTCCTTGGATTTCCTTTTACACTAAACGCCATTCTGAGAAGAAATGAAATTCAGCATCTTTTAACCATTTGATTTTAATTATTTTCATTTTTATTTATTATCGATTATAATTTTTATTTTATTTTCATTCTTTCATTTAAATTTTTCACCTTATTTTATTTTCATCTTTATTTTTATTCATTTTCATGTACTCTTATCTTAAAATTTATTTTCCTTTCTTTTTATACATTCTTTTAATTTAATTTTTTATTTGTTATTCATTATGACTTTTAATTGTATTTTTGTTTGACTTTTCCTTATTTTTATATTTTTATTTACTTCTAATTTTTACTTCTAATTTTTGACATAAATTCATTATTCTCTCTCTCCAGTCTTAATTCTAAAATTCTAACATTTTCTAACAACTAGAATAAACAACACCTGGCAGGTAAGCTGTGGAGCAAAAGCGCGGAGTGACCTCACCTGACCTCCTCTCTGTCAATGGGTCTCCATCTCTGTCGCAACGTACTTCTTTTTTTTCTCTCTCTCCTTCCTTTTTTTTTTTTTTTTTCCTTTTTTTTTTTTTTTGGAGTCACTGCGCATGTGTGGATATAATTTCAGTTTCATTGGCCGTTTATCACGGTCTTATCCATATACAGATCACGATTTTATCAACGTAAGGACCTGGGTGCTTTCTCGAGCGTCTCCTTGAAGTTTTATGTCCCATTTTTGTAATTATTATTCATGCATGTTTGCATTGTTCATTATCTCTCTCTCTCTCTCTCTCTCTCTCTCTCTCTCTCTCTCTCTCAAGCAGACTCGCCACCTTTTTCAAAAATGTTATTTCAAACCAGTACTGCATCACGAATTATCATTATTTTTTTTATAAATACACATACAAGGCACAATAACAAATCAATGGTTCAGATGCTCTGAGTTTTCTTTAGTTTTGCCTAAAATATATTTGGCATATCAGATATAAACCTTTGACCCTCCTACTTTTTCTATGCTGTTATCACAGACGATTCATGAGACGTTTACTGTATATATTTGTATGGATGTAAATAACTGCATCCTTATGGGAGGTTTATGTTCTTTTAAAATCGTGGTATACAGTAATGAGTTCATTTTCACTCCACAAGTAAGACGTATTTCTATAAACATTGCTCGGGATGTTTTATTTAGTATTACTAAGGGCTTCCACACCCATTCTTTAGACACATGTCAAGATAATATTGTAGGTTTCAATGAATAAAAGTATTTATTTGTTGTTGTTGCAAGCAATGCTATGGGAAGGGCTATATTTCTTCTTTTAGTTTAAACTGGTCTTATGCCAGCACTGGTTCTTGCGCTTGGGCGACCCATCATGTTGTTCTAAACCAAGCAATGACTTTTGATTTCTGTTGATGATATTCGATTTTTTGTGAGTAAAGCTATAAGTATTGGTGCTAGCAACACTTTTTTTTCAGTTTTTTATATGAATTTTCATGATGAATGTTTCTCTGTAATTTCCTTCCAATAATAATGTTATGGGTTATTATGGTGTTATTACTAATGAGATCTATCTATGTTAAACAAATTAGTTAAACATGACACTTTTAACGTACTTTAAGTATTAGTGAAATAGTCCTGTTACATATTTAAATATAATTCTTGCTAAATGTCTGAGATAAATATCGATTATGCTATATTCAACCTCTTCCGCATCAGAAATAGCAACATTTGCAAGTTCTTTCGGTAAAAAAGTTCTTTCAAAATTACAAGTCCATTTGTACCCTCCATACAATAAGACATTAGGTCGTTTAACTTCCCAACTGGTGCTGAGACTCGCGAGCAAATTACACAACCGCTAGTTTAAAGTTGCCGGCTTCTCGTACATCGTATAGCCGCAGGCGACCGCATGGTGCTTGCCGAGAAATGGATTTTTTCTCTATTATTTGCCAAACCAACACTACTAGTGCCATCTATTGAGAAACCGTAGGAACTCTTCGCTGTCCGGTTATTCGACTGAAAAATCTATTGTATATGTTGGCGATGGACTGTAAAATATTAACAACAAACGTTCCGCTCTTATATGTTACATCAAAAGGGGAATTTCATTCTATCTTTATATTAACAACAGGGTATTTGAACCGCCTTTCGTAATTTTACAGAACTTACAACGAAGCTCATATAGGAATCAACAATGGCTGCTTTAGGAAGAGGAGCAAGAATTACCAATAATATATGTTGTCTCAATATTTCATGAGAACGAGAAAAACACTAAAACTGCCTTTCAATTAGGAGAAATAATTTTTCATTTGATATTTTAATTCGATTTGCATATTACGTCCATGGAGTACTGGTTCTACGTCACTGTGTTATTATTAGAATAATCGAAAGTGTTGGAGATTGTTAACCCAATCGATTACCAAGCGCAAATTTTGCCATTCTTTTACGTTAAACTCTTACCAAATGTTTACTTTGTCTTAGAATGTCAATTTTAAGACGCTCACCTGCGTATACTTTTGTGATAAGGACAGACCACAAATATTACTGCATTTTAATAGAAAATGTGGCCATAAAAACATACCCAGGAATGTTCCTCGCTGGCCGAGTGGTTTTCGAGCTGGGCTGCCAATCCGGTGGTCTCAGGTTCGATTCCCGGCTCGGCCAACGCGGAATCAGAGAAATTTATTTCTGGTGATAGAAGTTCATTTCTCGATATAGTGTGGTTCGGATTCCACAATAAGCTATAGGTCCCGTTGCTAGGTGGCCAATTGGTTCCTAGCCACGTCAAAATATCTAATCCTTCGGGCCAGCCCTAGGAGAGCTGTTAATCAGCTCAGTGGTCTGGTAAAACTAAGATATACTTAACTTTACAGGAATGTTCATGAAACTGGAATCAGAATTACCACAGAGATTGCTTTGTACATCATTATCCCCACAGGAGTGTATATCATACTGATAACAAATTCTCGAAAATTAAAGATATAGCTGAATACAATGCACAATGCTTCATTAAATAAGTAGCACTGAAGGTTAATACCAACCAGGTGCCATTTTCATTTGGCCTCGAAGGATTACAGGTTGGCTACCCTGTCTAAGAAATGTCTGCCGATTTTGAAAAGCCTTGACATTTAAGTTCTGATGCGTAACACCATAAAAACAAGCTAATTTTGTTCATTTATTCTGGATGACAATAAGAAATTCTAGAAATATTAAATGCTCTCTGGAAATCATTCTCTGTTCAAATGTCAGCCTCAGCAATGTAGGTTAATTTTTCATTTTATATCTGAGAATTTATGTTTGAGCTTTTCGTATACCGATTCCCTTTGCTTTGTTTTTAATTCGTTTTGAATGAGTGTAATATAGATAAGAGCTCTAATACGTAAGTGAATTTTTTTGTGTGTTAACCTCCTCAAGAGATTAAAATCTCCAATAGTCTCATCATGAATTAAAATTAAGAAATACAAACTATATCCATAAACAAGGATTTCTTTTACAACCAAACGAATAATAAAAAGACCTTTAATTGAAGTAGGCCTTTGGTGAAAGCACTGATATACACAGGTAAAATAAAAACTAATAGCAATAAGAATAATTTATTACATAACATAATTTATATCAAAAGAAAAACATAGAAGATAAAGCTAAAGAACAGAAAATTCCACACTGCACCATAGAAGATTGCAGTAAATGGTCGGGTGGTACAAGTCGTCGTTTAGAATACCTGAAAAAACATCACTACCTCGAAAGAGTACTGGGTTTCTTCAGATAATCTTCGTAACAAGATTTCGGAAATTACTGGGTGGCAAAGGTCCCTAAGAGGCCCCTTGTGAGCTGTGAACTCCTTTGCCTCATCAAGTCTAGGAAAATATTACTGTTCTCAATTGACTGGTCTAGGACCACCACAAGGAGTTGAGGTACTAGGCCTGGGCGCTAAGAACTCCCAAGACTTGGGTTCTGGAATTACTGAGGGACTCCGTATGTTGGTCTGGGGGCCCTGGGAGCGGAGTAGGATGGTCTGGGAGCTGAGAACTCCCTGGACTCATCAGAGTCTGGGTAACGGGCTTCTCCCTCGTAGGTGACCTCGGCTACGTAGCCTGAGTCTCCGTTGACGTAGTACTTGACGGTCTGGCGACGTCCGTCTGGGAGCTGGACGGTGTAGGATCCCTGGGTGTTGTCGATGTCACGGGCTTCCTGGTGCTCGAAGCTGGCGCCAGTGGAGTCATCATCGACGTCGAACTCGAAGTTGTACTTGGCAGGCTCAGAAGATTCGTCGGACTCGAAGGAACCAAAAGAGGGGCGGGACTGTGGGCGCAGAGCCTGTTGATGGATATTAAGATTTTAGACCTTGAAGGAATATAAGTATGGTGCGTAGAGTTTGTTTATGTAGATAGATAGATAGATAGATAGATAGATAGATAGATAGATAGATAGATAGATCCCTTACCTGTGGAGGGCCATAAGATGTTGATGGCCTCTTGTCAGCGGCTGCCACAGCCACCAAAGCCAAGGCGATGATGATCTGAAAAATGAGAAATGAATAATTGGTCGTCCAAAGATGAGATTTAACGACATTAATACCCATTGGTCGCATTTCTTTCCGTTCGTAATAGGTTAGCAAGAATTCATTATGTTGTTCTTAAGGGAATTAATCTCATCTCTTCACAATTGGCATTGATGTTTTAAAAATATTACTTTTGAGGAATTTCATAGGATAACTTTGCAGAAGTATTTTGAGTCATATATACCAGAAAATATAATGTTTTTATTAATCGCATATATTACTGCTATTTTTTCATGGCTACAAGAATGGCCCTAAAAATTATAAGATTTTAATGATTTTTAACAAAATTAGATCTTCCTATGAAATCTTATTTCAAGATCTTCCTATGAAGCCTTACCTTCTGATCTTCCTTAGGTTTCTTGCCTTAAGATCTTCCAAAGACTCTTTTCCTTAAGATCTTGTTATGACTCCCTATCTCAAGATCTTCCCAAGATTTCTAACCTAAAGGTCTTCCTAAGGCACCTTTTGAGCTTTCAGAGGATCACTATTTAAAGATATTCCTAAGAAATCTTACCTTGAGCTCTCCCTAAGGTTCCCTACCTTATGATCTCCTGAAGATTCATGGCCTTAAGATCTTCCGAAGACTCCTCTACCTGACGATCTCCCTAATGCTCCTTATCTTAAGATCTTCCCAAGATTCCTTGCCTCAAGATCTTCCTAAGAAGAGTTATCTTAGATCTTCCCAAGACTCCTTACCTGGAGATCTCTCTAAGACCCCTTACTTCAAGATATTCCCAAGACACCTTAACTTAGGATTTCCCTAAGACTCAATACCTCAAGATCTCTCCAGGACACTTACCTTATGACATCCTAAGGAGCCTTACCTCAAGTTCTTCCCAAAACTCCTTTCCTAAGAATCTATATATGACTCCTTGCCATATGATCTTCGTAAGACTTCTTACCCGGAAATCATTACGTGAACATCTTAAAGCTCTTTAGCTCGAGATCTCCCTGAGACCCTTAATCTCAGGATCTCCTCAAGACTCCTTACCTTAGCGTTCATGTTGCTTCGGAGAGCTGGAATGAAGATAGAATGTCGATCGTGTGAGCGGTTGTTGTCTATATATACAAAGCCGGCCGTGCTAAGGGCAGCCGGTCAAGTTTTTTCCACTTCGAAGGCACCGGTGTCGTGGGGCCGAAAAAAACAGCCGAACGCCTCCTACTTTCGGGGAATGAGGCACTTTCATTACCTGCCGGACATCTGCTCGAAGGTCGAAATGGGGGGAAACAAAAAACTTGAAGCGAAATGCAGAAAGCATTTGGTTTTATTATGTGGCATAGCAGTGAGTGTTCCAGAAATGTGTATTGATAATCTGTTCATTTGTTTTTATGGTACAGAGAATTCATTGGGCTTGGGTTAGCATCTACGGACTGAAACCTGTACAGATGCATATATATAATACACTACCTATAGAGCATTATGAAGAGACGTGATATTTATGATATAATTTACATCAATATGCAACAGTTGATAACACATGCTATAATTCAAATATACCATGCAAAAATCATTGTATGATACATAGCATAACCCATCACCAAACCTAAAATTATAAGGATATACTTATTTTACAGAAAACTTTAAATGTCACTAACTAAACATTTGAAGGATCAGTTGCCATTATAATCATTTTGAACTTCAGCAAAATAGCGAAATCTGAAGAAAAAAAAAATGTTCAGCTACAAGCTGCGTTCTGTCATGTTCCATTCTTAAATCCAAGCTCTCAAGGCAGCCCTTAGGTGAAGGAAAAGGTTTTCAGTTATTAATTTTAACCTTGAGCTGAGCTATTTCAAAGGAACAAGCATTCTGAAAGGTTCATTTCAAGGTAAAAATAAAATTAAGATAGATTATATCTAATTGACACAAATGGCTGTTCACCACGAAGGAAGGGCTAAAAACGTCTTTAAAACAAGTATAGGTTATAATATCCAGTAGATAAAAAATCAAGGAGAGTATTCCATAATTTAAGAGAAGCTGTGGCAAGCAGGCACCGTATCGCGTAATTTCTAAAGGCAATAAATGCATGTATTATTATGTCTCTTGAATATGTTACAATCAGCTGTTCAAAAATTAGATATTCCTTAGGTCTCTCACTTCAAATTATCCATGGGAACTTTTTTGGTAATAATAACAAGAAACCTTAATGCTCAGACAACATGCAAGCAATGAACACAAGAAGAATGTGCGCCTTCAACATTTTCCACGTGCTGCTTGTGATTCTGGGGAGAACATTACAGATTAAAAGTGAGTACATATTGAATCGACTATGAAAATGCATGATTTATTTGCTGTTCAGTGCATCAGGGCAAACAACTTTTTTATATATATAATCATCTACCCTTAAAGTTTTGATAAGTTTCCCATAGGATAAACATCGACTAGTTTTTAACTCTTATCTAGAAAGATGTTGGTGCTAACAGCAAAAAAAAAAAAAAAAAAAAAAAAGGGAACAAAAAAACGATTTCTACTTGGATTTATTACCGACTCAATTTTACTATGATCTTTCAGATACTTTAATTAATATAAGTTGAAAAGTATGAAGTATCAGGGTGGAAATCTAGAAATATATTGTCTTCTGTAAGGTGCCAGTTTTTGCCTGGTTTAAATTAAAACATTCTAACATATCGTCAAGTTTTTTAAATCAATATTTTCATAACGCTCTTTCAATAAACGGAAAAGGAAAACAATAACAATTGTAAATTTCAGCACACACACACACGCAGAGAGGAGAGAGAGAGAGAGAGAGAGAGGAGAGAGAGAGAGAGAGAGAGAGATTTCGAGCAGGCATTTAGAGAAGTGTTAGAAAAATAATTTAAGTGGTGATTTCAATGCAGCGTAAATAATGATCTTAGCTTTTCCTTCAATAATCTTTACACAGTGTGAAGTGTAAAGTGTTGCTTGGTTTCTGTAAAGTCCTTTAATCCCTTCATCTTATTAGCATAAATTTAGTGTGCTACTCTCTCTCCACACTCACTGTCTTTTTCGTTAACAGCATAAAAACGCTCATAAGAAAAAGTAAGTTTTTTCTCTCTACTCATAAATTACGAAAATTCAAAACCTCTGTACTGTCGGTATTATTTTTTTTTTCTCAAGATAAAATTTACTAAAAATAAAAACGTAATTAAATTCATTCCAAGATTTTTTCTTGCCAATTTTTATATGTTAATGGAACTCACTCAATTGAAATTCTGTGCAAATTGAAGATATAGAATTACGTACATTTTGTCAAGAGAGAGAGAGAGAGAGAGAGAGAGAGAGAGCGAGAGAGAGAGAAATTTTCGAACAGTCATTTTAAGTGACGCGTATTTAGAACAAATTTAGGTAGTAATTTCAACGCAGTGTAAATAGTCATCTTAGCTTTTCCATTAATAACCAGCATAAGCAGATTATTGTACTAAATGGTAGTTTGTTTCTAATCAGTAAAATTCTATATATTTAGAGAGGTTTACTTTCAACCAACTCAGTATCAAGTATAAAGTGTTGATTGGTTTTTGTATTGTCCTTAAAGATTTCATCATTATTAGCATAAATTTAGTATGGATCTCTCTCTCTCTCCTCTCTCTCTCTCTCTCTCTCTCTCTCTCTCTCTCTCTCTCTTCTCTCTCTCTTTCATTAACAGCATAAAAAGCGGAAACGCACATGAAAAAAAGGGTAGTTTTTCTCTCTCCTCATGAATTGCGAAAATCCAAAACCTCACATGTTCTCGGCTTTATTTTTGCTTTTTTTCTAGCCTAAGAACAAGAGGGAGATAGAGAGAAAATTACGCTAAAGAGTTTAAAATTATTTCTCGTAATTAAGAGAGAGAGAGAGAGAGAGAGAGAGAGAGAGAGAGAGAGAGAGAGAGAGCGAGAGAGAGAGAGGTACATTATGATCTGTTGAAATTAAGCTTTACATAAGAGAACTTTTAAGATTAGTGATGCAATTATGAAAAAAAAATATTACGTCTGGTTCGCTTAGCATTTCGTGTCAGAAATAATTACAAAAAGCAAGAATTTAATTTGATTTTGCAATAATATCAATAACAGACTCCTTGTTGAGAAAGATATTTGATTACAGGAACAAAACTACCATAGTCTGAAGAATATTCGCTTTTTCTTTATGTAATTTTCATCTGACTTCATAATAACTGCCAAGTCATTAAGAAGATAAAAGAGATATTATTAATTCTTGTCACATTCAGAAATTGTCTTTTCCTTATTCAATGTAAAAATAAGAATGTCCTAACATTCCTCATGAACTTTATATATATATATATATATATATATATATATATATATATATATATATATATATTATATATATATATATATATATATATATATATATATATATATATATATATATATATATATATATATATATATATATATATATCTATATATATATATATATATATATATATATATATATATATATATATATATATATATATATAGATATATATATATATATATATATATATATATATATATATATATATATATATATATATATATATATATTGAGGATAGACTAATAAACTAATAAGCAAGATTGCTCGAGGACAACCAGAGGGCAGACGACCTCCAGGAAGATCCCGCATGAGATGGTCTGATAACATAAAAAGGGACATGACAAAGCTTAGAGTGGATGGTCCAGGGATTGGTGGGATGTTGCACAGGACCTTTGGTCGTTGGAAACTTCTTGTAGCGACGGCAAAGAGCCATGGAGGCCCGCAGCCAGTGGAGTGAGTGAGAGAGTGATGATAATATATATATATAATATATATATATATATATTATATATATATACATATATATCATATCATATTATTATATTATATATATAATAAAGATATATATATATGTAATGTCCTAAACTTTTGGAATTCTTCTAACATGCCATTATTTACCAAACTGTCTTAAGCAAAGTGCCTGTTAATAGTTGATATTCACGGTTTAATCCAAGAAGTAGAAGCAGGATAAGTTCGTAACAGCTAATGTGTGAAGTATAACGAATGAAGAGACATTGACTAAGAGTGGAGTTTGCTACCTGTAGACTGCATATATAATATATATAGATATAATATCATTAATATATATATATCTATATATATATAATATAATCAAGATATATAAGATATATATAGATATATAATATTATATATATATATATATATATATATATACATATATATATGTATAAACTTTTATAGTATATGTATATTATGTATATATATAAGATATATTTGTAAAAATGTATATATGAATATACACATATATATTGCTTACAAAATCCTTAGATGGGTAATAAATTCATTTGATGATTACTAAGTTGTAGTTAGACCATCTGGCGTCCATTATAATAAATAACTTCATTGTAAGGTTTCAACACACAACTATTTTTTACACTTTTCCTCGGGTTTCTCTAACTACAACAGAAAATCCTGAACATTCTCGTCTACCTTGGCGTTCATGGTAAGTCGAGAGCAGATAATCAGAGCGGCTAAACTCTTCAAGATGTTCCCCACAAATTAGATAACCCGTTTGCCACACGTCGCTAGCATGTTTTTGCGCCTGACTGATCTCTTCTTTTTTTCAGGGTGGGGTCAGGATCTCTGATCTGCAAAAGAAGAAGAAACAAAAGAAGAATGTCTCACCAGAGGCATACTCGTGCAGTGAGAGAGACGAAGAGCAAGTCGTGTAAGGTCAAGGTTGGCGCTTCCGTTTGAGTACCGCTGTCTACTTTTGATCTTATTATGACATTGGCCCTTACTAAATCAATGAGCAGTATCTGGTCTATTGAACTGATTTTCTTCTCTTTTGATTGGTGGCATTTTACATTGGCAAATGGCAAATATATTGAGCTGCCTACTGATCTACATGAATTTATTTTCTTTGCTTTTTTTTCGTTTTATAATTCCAATGGAAGATATCTTGTACTTCCGACTGGCCTACCTAAATTGATTTTTCTCTTTTGGAGGCATTTTGTATTTGCAAATTATAGATATCTTAAATTCACGCCGACCTCTCTTGTAAAGTGGTGGCCTAGTACGTAACATAGCTAGTCATCCGTTCTGATGAGTCTAGTGCAGTTTAACACCATTCTAAAATAACACTTCCTCTCTCTAAGTCTTTTGACTTGTAGTCAAAAAGTCTTTTGACTTTTTCTTTTAATTCAATAGCTATCTGTATATAAAATTCTGGTATCTTGTTATTTTCATCTTGCTATTCTGTGGGTTCCATATCTACTTAGTTTATATCATATTGAGAATAGCAGAGCATCTTTTTATTTATTCACGATCATTATAAAGTTTCATGATGCCATAGGGATCAGCATTGGTTTCTAGGGTGTTTATTGAAAACACAAAAATCAATTGAAATCTTCCGTGGAAATCCTTATACCACCTGAGTAACATGTCACTTTTTTACATTTTAACAATATGCGCATATAATAATATATATATATATGATATACTATATATATATATATGTATATATATATATATATATATATATATATATATATATATTATATATATATATATACATATATATATATAATATAATATATAGATTATATATATATATATATATATATATATATAACCACATCATACAAATTATTTCCCCTGGCTCTTGCTATAATGCCACACATACATACACACGTATGTATAGATGTATAAATACATTTAATATGCATAATTTTTATCCACATAGTTGTGGATCCAGATCCTGGTAACCTTTTACTATTCCATACCTTGTTTACCCCCTTTACGGGAAAAAAAATAACGAGCTTATATGTAAGAAAAGGGGAAAAAGTAATTATATGGATAAATTTGTATGTTTATGTATATATATATATATATATATAATATATATATATATATATATATATAGTTGTGGATCAAGATCCTGGTAACCTTTTACTATTCCATACCCTTGTTTACCCCCATTACGGGGAAAAATAACGAGCTTATATGTAAGAAAAGGGGAAAAGTAATTATATGGATTAAAATTTATATGTATATATATATATATATATATATTTATATATATATATATATATATATATACGTGTGTGTGTGTAAATGTATATATAGGTATTCATTTAATTACTTTTATCCATCTCTTAAAAATACAAGATCTGCTACCCATTTTTCCCGTTATTAGTATCTACCTTTCACCAAACAATGTTGCCTCTCTTGCAAGAGGCACCAGGGTCACAAAGCTCTTTCTTACAAAAAAAAAGAGAAAGACGCTGAAAGCATGCATGACAAGTCCCGTCCATTTAATCTTTCATAACACTCAATAAAATCTCCATAGGACGTCCTTGACCTTACACAAGCTGCTCTTGAGTTCTCTAAGATTGTGTGCGATCCCTTTTTTTTTTCTGTAGGACTGCCCAGCGACAGTTGCCCCACCCTTGTAAACGAAAAAAAAAATAGTAGACGAAATCTCGAGTCGAAACATTGGTGACGTCATCAGAGGCGACACATATATAAACTCGAAATCCATCCTCTTGAGGCATCAGTTCTCTCCTGACGTCAACATGAACGCTAAGGTATCTGTCTCAATTTTTATAAATGTATTTCTGATATTTCATCAGTATTAGTGAATATGTAGAACTGTAGATATTGAAGAATACGAAATAGAGAACTGTTTCATAGTTAACTACAAATATATAGCAGTTGCCAGACATTCTACGATTTTGTGATTATCTGAAAGGACATGAGACGACTTATTTTTGTTAATTTACAATTCTCACGTATCTTATTTTTTTACATCTAAACTGAACTTAGAATCTAATCACTTTATATTGAGGCTTACTCGGTCTCTTCAGCATAAGTGAATAAGAGGTAATTCGTTCTTCAATTTTATGACTGAATAATGAGTGTAATTTGGACATTCCACTGTATTTCCAGTGACCGACAAATGCTTTAGGACTGAGGCACTTTTCAGTTCTTACTCTCGTGACCGTTTTCTTTCAAAGTGGTTCGAACAAGATGAAAATAACCTGACCAACCACCAACAGTGGAATATTCTTCATCAGCCCTGGAATTGCAACAATTCCAGGATTCAAGAAGAATGTATAAGTATAGAATTTATATAAATGAATTTATGCATTCCAGATTCTCTTCGTTTGTAATGGCATCCTCTAGAGGGTGTCAAGTTAACTAAAAAAACAGAAGACAATAAAAATAATGATTCCTATTTCCAGATTCTCTTCGTTTTGGGCTTGGCAGCCATCGTTGCTGCTGACAAGCGTCCAGCACGACTATCTACTTCTTATGGAGTTCCTCAGGTAGCTGCTATCCCTAGACCATCAAGGCCTCAGGTATAACCATGTTTGTTATAAAGATATGAGGTTTACTGGAATTTTATTGTCAGCTTAACAGTTTTCTTGTAAATGTATTTTTCGACTTGGAAAGTGTCACTGAGTGTATTTCCGAAATTATTCTTCCAGGTACAACGTCCTTCCTTCGACTCCTTCGAGAACTCCTTTGAAAGGTCCTCCTTCGAGCGCCCTTCTTTCTCCCGCTCTTTCGACCGCTCCTTTGAGCGCCACTCAGACGAGTCCTTCGAATCCCCCAAGTACAACTTCCAGTTCGGCGTCCACGACGACTCCACCAGCGCCAGCTTCGAGCACCAGGAGGCCCGTGACGATGACGAGACCCAGGGATCCTACACCGTCCAGCTTCCCGACGGTCGTCGCCAGACCGTCAGGTACTTCGTCAACGGAGACTCAGGCTACGTCGCTGAAGTCTCCTACGAAGGAGAAGCCAGGTACCCTGACTCCTCCTCATTCGAGTCCTCATTCGAGTCCAGGGAGTTCTCAGCCCCAAGACCCTCTTACTCAGCCCCCAGAGCCCAGCGCCCAAGAGCCCAGAGGCCAAGACCTTCTTTCACAAGCTTCGATTCCAGGGAATCTCGCGAATTCTTCTCTGCCCCCAGCACATCCTATGGTGTCCCTCAGTAAATGGACGTCAGCTGAACTCTACCTACCCTTCATTGAAATGACATGGACCTAACCATTTTCTTTCTCCTTCTTCAGTATTATTTTTCTACTCTTAACCACTATTTCTGTCAACTTTCACTGCTGTCAATATGAACAGATGTCTTTCCTTCTGACAGATGTTATTTATTTATTTATAAATAATTTTGTATAAAACTATTTATTGCTATTTAATAAACGAATGAATTTTAGACATTTCTGTTACTTTTCCTTGTGGTCGATACTGCCCGATAAATATGATAGTCTAAAACTTTGTCATATAATTTAGCAGACAGAAGGCTGGGTCTATGCCTTTCTGGCGTTGAGAGACTAACACATAAAAGGCTATGGTAACCTACTGGGACTATCCAATACAACATTACACCAGAGCCTTCAAGGCACTGCTCTGGTTCTATATCTACTGTTTAACTCAATGCTCTTTAATCCTCTTCTGTGTCAGCACCTAGCAACATTAAGGGAATCACATCTGCCATTTGCCATACTTCTCTCCTTTTGCTTTTAACCGTCAATAAGACCTGATATACACCTGGACTGCATCAGCTGACATTGACTTGTTGAGAATCTCCTATGAGAAATTTAAATTTGCCGTAGGGTGAGAGGATTGACTAACACGGTAATAAGACTCATTTCACCAACGCCCTCCCAGCCCACAACAAACCTCCCTTTCTTTCAATTCTTCTTGCTTTCAGAGTCTGATCTCAAATGCAGCTTAGCCTCTACCTTAACCCGTCTTCTACTGTCTCAGCAGATATTGATCAAACATAGGAACTACTGGATGGAGAAAGTACGAACTACTGAAGTGCCAGCTCCAGTGACTGGGTTTATGAAAATTATAATAATTTCTAATAAATGTTTTAGGATAATAATTTCAATATGGGAATTGTCTTTCAAATAACAAAAAGTTTGCTCTTCAAACACCAAGTGTTACGGCTAACGTTCACTGTTACCCAAACAACCGCCACCCAAGGAAAATCAAGAAAGTTTAGTATTTCCCCAGAACCACAAAGTTCCAGAAATGGTGGCCTTCGAAGGAAATTGAGGAAGGAGAGTCATGTGTAGAGCTAACAAATGAATAAGACCCAAGAATATAAACAATTCACAAAAGTTGCTCGAAAGACAATAGTGTAAAAATGCCAAGAGTGAAAGATGCAGTGTTGCGTTTATCAGAAATAAATTGTAACGGACAAGAAACCTCTACTAAGCGAGTTGCAAGTAACCAGAAATTCCTGAAATAAAGGAGGTTACGTAAAGAACGCAGCAATGTTCGAAGAGTAGTGAATATAGCAGAAGAACATATGGTAAAAGTGGAAAAAAAAAAACTTTACTCACCTGACATCAAAGAGGAAAGATTCTGGATTCTAGAGTCTAAAACGAAATGGGTTGATATTAAAATAAGCTCAGACCTATCAACTAAAACGAAAGCGAGAGGACAGGCTGTGGTGACAGATATGTATAGGCCCTTAGAAGCCTTAAGGATGTAGATTCCTTTTTTTTCGGGCAGATGAAGCTAATAATGTAAATGCATAAAAAAGATCTGTTACATACAGATAAAGCCACATTGCCTAATAACAGGGATAAGATATTTACCGCATCCTGGATGCAAATTCAACGCAGCCCTCAAACCAGGACAAAACACAAAAGAAATAAACAAAATACATATATGCATATGCAAGTATCGTGTTATCATAACACGTAACATGCATTTGTTATAAATGATGTTCCATATACCCGAATGTAAATAGATTTGCAGTGAATTTATATGCAGTCAATATATAGGCGGTAAAATATGTTTAGTTTTTTATGGGTGTTTAATAAACAAAAAATAGCTAACTTGAAGGACTAACAGTATTTTCGTTTAGTTTAGCATAAAGACAGGTATTGTAAAATATTCTCATTCTTATGCTTATCTTGAATTTGTATGTAAACGCATGTGGCCTTGTGCAAAAATACATGCCCTTCTGCTTATACATGATATTCGTTATCTCGTAGACTCTTGCATATCCACAATTAAGAGCTTTACAATCACAACTTTTTGCAGGTGACAGTGTTATATATCTATCACCAATAAACTTCTACTCGTTCCCCAAGAGCAGCAATCAAATTTCACTTTTAAGACCAATTTTCCGTAAGTGGAAAGATTGTTGGAACATAACAAGTCCTGGTCAGTGTATTTCCTAACCAGAAGAATTGAAGAACGAGACACAAAAACTTAAAATCTTCGTGGGATTGACCTTGAACTTACTGAAGTCGGTCACTAGTACCCGTGGTATAATACTTCGCCGTATATGATAACGTTTTTCTGTAGGATTGCAGACCAAGGCTCGCCCCACCCTCGACACAGAGAGAGAGAGAGAGAGAGAGAGAGAGAGCTTATCGGAGCGGATGAGTGGGATGTGGCTGGTTGAGACGGAGAGGAGAGAGAGAGAGAGACAGACAGACAGACAGACAGACAGACAGACAGACAGACAGAGAGTATCTAGAGGAAAACTTGAGAGTGACGTCACCAAGAGCGGCTTAGTATATAAACTGGAAATCCATCTTCATGAAGCATCAGTTCGCTCCTGACTTCGACATGAACGCCAAGGTACCAGACTTAAGTGTCGAAAATTAGTGTCTGAAATATTTCATCAACATTAGAAAAATTTGCGATTGAACTTTAAAAAGATTTTTCACTGGCTAAAAAGACACCGAAGCGATCTTCTTAAAGAGTATAATAGAATTTCCATTTGGAAACTTGTACACCGTTTGCATGAATTTAAGATTCAGGGAAATGTGTTTATTTTCATACCATATTACGAAATTAATATTCGTTCTTACATTCCCATTTATTTTTACTTCAGTTTATGAACATATTATATTTCATAATTTACCTTATGTATTTTATTTTTAGAATAGAGAATGCAAAAACTTATTCATCAAAGAAGGTTAACACTTGATATTGAAATACTTTAAAAACTTTAACTTTTATCTCATAACAGATGAAGACTTTCAAGTTAATGTCAACAAAGCTGTAAAATATTGAGTAACATAAAGCAATCAACAAGAAATACTTTCCGAATATTGTTATAATGGCTGATACCTTCTACTTATGTAATATTGACTCAGAAATTGAGAATTTCTAAAATGAATAACTCTGCGTTGCAGATTCTCTTCGCTTTCTGCTTGGCAGCCATCGTTGCTGCTGATAAGCGCCCAGCACGACCATCGACTTCCTATGGACTTCCTCAGGTAGCTTCTGCCCCCAGGCCATCAAGGCCATCCACAGCCTTCGGAGTATCTCAGGTAAGGCCTTCGTTGTCATTTTCAAGATATCACGAGGTTTACTGGAATTTTATTGTCAGCTTAACAGTTTTCTTGTAAATGTATTTTTAGGCCCTGAAAGTGTCACTGAGTGAATTTCCGCAATTATTCTTCCAGGTACAACGTCCTTCCTTCGACTCCTTCGAGAACTCCTTTGAAAGGTCCTCCTTCGAGCGTCCTTCTTTCTCCCGCTCTTTCGACCGCTCCTTTGAACGCTCCTTTGAGCGCCACTCAGACGAGTCCTTCGAATCCCCCAAGTACAACTTCCAGTTCGGCGTCCACGACGACTCCACCAGCGCCAGCTTCGAGCACCAGGAGGCCCGTGACGATGACGAGACCCAGGGATCCTACACCGTCCAGCTTCCCGACGGTCGTCTTCAGACCGTCAGGTACTTCGTCAACGGAGGCTCAGGCTACGTCGCTGAGGTCACCTACGAAGGAGAAGCCAGGTACCCTGACTCCTCCTCCTCATTCGAGTCCAGGGAGTTCTCAGCCCCAAGACCCTCTTACTCAGCCCCCAGAGCCCAGCGCCCAAGAGCCCAGAGGCCAAGACCTTCTTTCACAAGCTTCGATTCCAGGGAATCTCGCGAATTCTTCTCTGCCCCCAGCACATCCTATGGTGTCCCCCAGTAAATGGACGTCAGCTGAATTTAACCTACCCTTCATCGAAATGACATTGATTTGATATTTTCTATTATACTCTTCTTTAAATTTCTTCCATTCATGAAAATTGTCATGAATTTCTCCTTATGCATGATAAGACTTTTGTACTTTCCTTAGTGATTAGCTATGTATTTATGTAAAAACTTTTGTACATTACTATTTATTGAAACATTGAATTTATGAGTATCTTTTTGTTTCCCTCTTTTCCTTTGCTAAAACCAGCTACAGCTTACTTATACTGCATCGAAAGATTATCACAGCGACTATTTATTACATGAAATATCTAAGATTAATACTTGTGGCGCGTTGAAATCACTGAAGCAAATCTTCACCAAGTGCCTGCCTATACAGATCCAATCAAAGTTGAAACACTCTCTCTCTCTCTCTCTCTCTCTCTCTCTCTCTCTCTCTCTCTCTCTCTCTCTCTCTCTCAATCTATATGACTATCATTCTATCTTACTCTTGTGATGAGGACGTATCATTTTGAAAATATATTCAGTTATGTTATCAGTTTTGAACTCTTGTCGAAAATATTCTGAGAAAATTCAGTAAAGTCATGAGACTTAAAGGGTAAATATCAGTATGAATTCTAAAGAATTAAATGGGTTTTTATCGCATTCTTTATCATTCGAAACTTTTGTTTTTGTCACTAATATTAAAAGAAAGTGAAGCACTAAGACTAACTGAAAATAATCAACGACAAAGTAAGTTATACTGAAACAGAAGAAATTATAAACACCATACATTGCATAATTGTACGGATATATTCATAATTACCACAACGACCTCTTGACCTCTTGATGTCCTTACACTTTTTTGGATACGTTTATTAATACAAGCCTTGAATCCAGATGAGGAACAAATGAAGAAGCCCTTATGGAGCTCCTTCCTGAATTTAGGGCTTGGTGTGGTAATCATATCCAAAAAGTGTAAAAAAAAAAGGTATTTAAGAGGATATGTCGATAATACAATTTATTTAAGAAGATAGGTTGATAATGCAATTTTCGTATGTACATATAAAAATAAACATTTTCTGTAATAAAATCCCATGTGCTTTACACCCTTGAAGGTCTTAAATATACAATATGATACACATCTGCTTCTTCAGAAATGAGTTTGCTTGCCTCATGCCCTCCTCTACCCTAATTAACGTATTTCTCAATTGACTAACTAATAAATACATAATTTACTCTGGGGTTCACAGAGTAACATTGGAATATAATGTAACATACTTAAAGATTTCTGGATCACTTATAAATCTAACTGTTCACCTTACAGCCGTGAGGCAGACTTCCTAAAGACAAGAAGAAGAAGAAGAAGAAGAAGAAGAAGAAGAAGAAGAAGAAGAAGAAGAAGAAGAAGAAGAAGAAGAAGAAGAAGAGTGTTGTTTGGGACAACATCTTAAGGAATATTGCCCATGTGAGTATATTCGAGACGTGAATATGTAGTAAGGAATTTCCAAAAAGACCAACTATTAGGGAGGATGAAGTCTTTATACGGAAGTTAATAGTTCTGAAAATAGACACAAACAAGATGTTATCCATTCTGTCAGGCATATATTAATTTTTTAGAAGATCTTAAAATCAACACATACTCTCGTAATGGACATACGTGTGGGTCCCTCCTGATAGAATCGTTCGTATTACCTTCTTGAATAAAGATGAAAGAATTTTGTTATGCATAATTTTCCGGTTTTCAAGCTGAGTTTTCCTCATTGATAAACATTTTTCAATTTACACCCACAAGAGTTTTAGAGCGCCCGTGTAACCTACGAATATGTTAGTATTGTTTGGCTTATTTTTGCCTTCCCTGTTAACATTAGTAACTACTGGACAGACACCAATAAGTAGGTAAGAACATTAAGATTGTTTTTCTCTAAAAGTTCTGCAAATTTTCTTAATGTCATGCATGACTGGTAATACGATTTCCTCACAGCACTTTTCTTCTGGTTTCTCAATGGGAAACGAAGGACATTTTGATTTAACTTTCATTTGCCATAAATGACCTTTTTACAAATCATGCTAATGAAAAAAAAAATTCCTGATCTAAATTTCTTTTTTTACACAGATCGGATTGAATAGAAAACTGAACTGTTCTAATATTACTTTGTTTATTTTACGTGCTATTTTCAATAGGTATTTCAGAATATTTTTCTTTAGTTTATTCTTAAAGAGTGTCGGGAGATTATTCGTGAAACTTAAAAGTAAGAGGTTTTTATCAGGAAATGTAGATAAAAAGACATTTATAATATTCAAATGTTTAATAAATAGTAACATATACAGTTTTCTTCACATATGCCATCAACAACTATTTGAAAGACGGATATCAGTACATTTAGTTGAAGAAACACATAGAAAATAGTAACAGAAATAGTAAATAAATGGTAAAATCTGAGTCATTTCGATATGTGGCCGGTTGGATGAAAATGCAGTCCATTTACTGAGGGAGACCATAGGATGTGCTAGGAGCAGAGAAGAATTCGCGAGATTCCCTGGAATCGAAGCTTGTGAAAGAAGGTCTTGGCCTCTGGGCTCTTGGGCGCTGGGCTCTGGGGGCTGAGTAAGAGGGTCTTGGGGCTGAGAACTCCCTGGACTCGAATGAGGACTCGAATGAGGAGGAGGAGTCAGGGTACCTGGCTTCTCCCTCGTAGGTGACCTCAGCGACGTAGCCTGAGTCCCCGTTGACGAAGTACCTGACGGTCTGGAGACGACCGTCGGGAAGCTGGACGGTGTAGGATCCCTGGGTCTCGTCATCGTCACGGGCCTCCTGGTGCTCGAAGCTGGCGCTGGTGGAGTCGTCGTGGACGCCGAACTGGAAGTTGTACTTGGGGGATTCGAAGGACTCGTCTGAGTGGCGCTCGAATGAGCGTTCAAAGGAGCGGTCGAAAGAGCGGGAGAAAGAAGGACGCTCGAAGGAGGACCTTTCAAAGGAGTTCTCGAAGGAGTCGAAGGAAGGACGTTGTACCTGGAAGAATAATTGAGGAAATTCATTTCGTTGCACTTTCTGGGCTTTAAAGTACTATTGCTGACAGTAAAATTCCAGCTAACCCCGTTATTTTCTTAAAATCACAACGAAGGCCTTACCTGAGGTACTCCGAAGGCTGTGGATGGCCGTGATTGCCTAGGGGCAGAAGCTACCTGAGGAAGTCCATAGGAAGTAGATGGTCGTACTGGACGCTTGTCAGCAGCAACGATGGCTGCCAACCCCAGAACAAAGAGAATCTGCAATAAAGAATTATTAATTCTGTAGAATCTCTATTACTGAGTTAATGTTGCACCTTCTAGAGGCTGCCATAACAAGATTCGGGTAATATTTCTAGTTTTTATGTTTTCCAATATTTTACTGCTATGTTGATATTAACTTAAAATAGTCTTGATCTGTTATGAGATAAAAGTAAATGAGTTTTTACTTTTCATTTTAATGTCCGGTTTTAGTATTCTTTAATGAGAAGTTTATTTTGTTCTCTGCTCATAGAGAAATATCGGGTAAACTATAGAATATTACCTTTTCATAAAGTGAAGTAAAAAATAAAAGGAAATATATGAGCGAAGATTAAAGCCGTAAAATGTGATGAGATTATTGTTGATATCTTAAAACATAACATTTCTATGACAATTTAATTCCTCAATCAGTGTCTATCCAGATGGAAATTCTAATTCTTTTAATGAGTTCACTTCAGTCCCTCTGTGGACGACATTAAGTTTTTTTAATAGGGCTCAGTCTCAAATATTTCTAATATGACGATTAATACTTTAGACACTAATAAACGTCGTTGTGACAGGTACCTTGGCGTTCATGTCGAAGCTAGGAGAGAACTGATGCTTCAAGAAGATAGATCTGCAGTTTATATAAGCCGCTTTTGGTGACGTCATACTCGAGTTTTTTTCCATTAAGTATTCCTCTCTCCTCCTTTCTCTTCTCTCTTCCCTCAGTATGTTTTTTCTCCTCTTTTTTCTCTCTACCCTTTCCTCTTCTTCTCTCTCTCTCTCTCTCTCTCTCTCTCTCTCTCTCTCTCTCTCCCTCATTCATTTAGTCCCATGGTTAGGAAATACACTGACCAGAACTTGTCATGTTCCAAGAATATTTCTACTTTCGAGAGACTGATTTTGAAAATGTAGGTTGATCCTGGGTCTTGAGGATGAGAGATGGATCAAATCTTCATTAGAAATTGTTTATGTCTGTGAGTATATGTAAATAAACTGTAAATAATATATTTTGTAATATGTCCAGGTGTTTTTATGCAATTATGGTAAAGATCATTCTAAGAAGTGTCATTAATTTCTATGTACAGTGATGCTCAAATCTCATGCGACATGACTCCATAGGATTTCGTTCAAAATTCACTAACTGGCAACCTAGCTTGCTCCATATTTATCCTTTATTTCAATGCGAAAACGCGAGTATCGCATACGCTAAGGCCATAATATGTTTCATAAGAGTGAAATCTGTCATATATTTGAAAATTGTAAGAAAATGTCACGCGTAGCCAAATTTCAGAAAAATCCTTACGAAACATTTTCAAAACTTTCGTTCACTCATTGCTGAAGCATTTGACCCAAACGAAGTCGCCATCAAACCAGTTCAAATGTTAAATAAATAAAAAAAATAAATTGTAACATTAAGAATGCTTCCAAAGCAAACTTAAAATTTGAAATAGTCCTATTTGATTGTTTTTACCCTCAACGCTGAGAAAATGTAAATTTGTATATACAAAAGTAGAATGCGCCCACCGATATCAACGTGTGAGGGGAGCATGTGTGACGTATCAGTGACGGTGCAACAACAACCACCTGGTATATAAGTAGGTCTACAATGAGTAGCGACCATTAAATTATCTTGAAAACATTTACTTTATGTGTTTAAGGAATATTTGGATTTTCATGCATAATTATGTGTTATCTTTCTTAATATTTCAAAACTGATAGCATACTAGCAAATATTCGCTTATTTGTCAAAGCCAAGATATTATTCCTAGGCTTAGGTGTTAGATTTCTTTACTTTACTCTTAACATTCACATCTCTATATTAACAATTTCTAGCCAGAATGCAAATGAGGTTATCAACACATTCTTGCACTTCAAGTTACCTTATGCAAGAATAAATTACACATCAAAAGCGAGCAGAAGGAATTTTAAGAAAATAATATTGTAAACCAGTTGAAAAACCAGTGTTCCATATGCCTTTATATTAATACTTATGATATTTCAATTACAGCCATCTTCTCCATATAACCAAAATCATCATCATCTTTTATTCTTCAAAGAACAGGTAATCTCTACAAATAAAAACATTAGTAAAGATTACATCTCAGAAAGCTTAGATTATTTTTCTAGGCCTATAAATCATTTTGCAACATACAGGCAGCTTAAACACAGCCTGAAACTTCAACATTCAAAGAAAACTGGTTGTAATTCATATTCCTCAAAGAACAGGTGATCTCTACAAATAAATTCATGAGTAACATTACATCTCAGATGGCTTAGATTATTTTGTAGGCCTATAAAAAGTTTTCCAACATACAGGCAGCTTAAACGCAGCCGAAATCTTCAAAATTCAAATAAAACTTGTTTTAATTCATATTCCTACATTGAAATTGTTGTTATGACTGTTGAGCTTATTATGTCTACTGTCATAATGCTGCAGACATGGTTATGTTGACCAGTCCGAGGAGCATGTTAAGTGTGCTTTCATTGCTGGCACCGCTAACCTTATCACACCACACTTGAACTGAGCAACGTAAAGATAAAAAAAAAAAATTCAAATCACACAAATTAAGAATTATACCAATGCATAAAAGGGATCATATCTATTTATCCATAAGGAAAATAAGGCTAGCTGTGAATTCACAAACTTTTCGAATGACATTACAAATGAAAAAAAGAAAAAAATAGCACTACTTGGCAACATCACATTGAGTCTGAGAATATGGACGATACAAAAAGAATCATGTCGCATAAGATTTGAGCACCACTGTACATGAGAAAATCTAAAGGAAAATGCTAGCAATATTTCAAGTTATACTGTAGCCTTATGTCATGGGATTTCAAAATCAAATATTTTTCTGGGTACGCATAACGTGAATATATTTACACATATCTCCATTCATCCATTATCCTTACTTGAATGCTTGTAAATAATGGGGATGGCTTATCTTTATAATGGTATCTTTGGTAATGCATTAATACTTAGAAAATATAAACAGCCATTTCAGTATAGTTCATATATGCAATAGGTATGTGTATGTACGTTTGTAATTCATACGAATGTCTTTGTGTTGTAATATCTAAACGAGTTTATAACTATCATGATAAGCCTTAAACAAGGAATTTTAACAAATCTGTTACTGTGTAAACAATGATTTCTGTCCCCTTCATCCCAAATTTAATATTTAACGTTTTTTTCTTAAGAGGCCTAAGTCTACTGATTTTTTCCCTTGGCGCTCCTAGATCTGTCCCTACAACCTTTACCCGAGCATTTGTATCAACCGAAAGTAGGGGAACTTAGTTTATATATGAATGAATTGCTAGATTTCGATCTGTCCTTCTTAATACCAACTGTAAATTCCTCTTCCAGCTTCCATCATTATCCTTTCATTATCTCAGTCAAATCTCTTTCTTCAATCAACTGCTTTACTTCTTGAAAGGCTTTGGTAATTTCTAGGCCAGATGCTTAAGTATTTTTCAAATGATATTTGAGTTAACACCAAGTGGGATGTTCTGTTCTACCCATACTGGCGTGTGAGGTCATATAGAAAGCTTCATTGTGTTGCCAAATGTTCCCAAAGGTCAGAACAGTGCATGTAACATTGTTATGCAGTCATTGCTTGCCTTGTATAATTTCTTTCGATTTGCTTTACAAAGTATTTTTAACTTCGAAGGTCTTCTAACATTTCAAGCTCTTTTTATATACCTTTGAATACTCTATTCACTTATTTTCATCCATTTAAATCCCCTTCTAATTAGCTTTTGAGATGTTTAGTTTTGGAGCATCTGGTAGGATACTCGCAAATGTATGTTGAAACTTCCTTTTTTTTTATCTGTGCCATGGTTACGGAAATGTCATGTAATGCATTAGAATTTAACCCCTTTATTACTTATTACTGGACTGTTTCTGCTCCTCATCTATCCAGTGAATGAAGCGGAAACATCGAAACATTAAATTTCTAATGCACATTGAAAAGTATAAGTCTCTCCTTCTTCGCTAAGACTGACATTTTCCAAAATGTTTTACCAGCTTCTGTCCCTCAAGTTCTCTTCTCTCTTGCAAATAGGATTTTTTTCCATTTATGATATATGAAGATGATAGATTTAATTTGCAATGCACTTATTTTAGTGTACGCTATAATTTCTCAGCCAGAGCAAACTAACGAACAAAAGATAATCATTCTTAACAAAAAAAAAAAAAAACAGACAATAATAGCAAAGAATCGTAGCAAGAACGAAACAGAGGAAACAATAGAAGTCAGTATAATGTAATGAATGACTGCAGAAACAAAGAAGGATTATAAAAATTGGAACAAGAAGAATTGTTAGAGCGATTGCCTCATCAATGGAGAATTAAAGACCCTTCATTCTAATCACAGGTGTGTTGCGGTTGCAGCGGCAAAAACTAGTACTACTGAAAATGAAATACTAATATTGTGGCGAGAGATCTGGAAAATGTCATGGAAGGCATCACTGAACAACTGAGAGAGGCAGAGGTTGAGGGAAATCAGAGGCTACAGTAAATAAACTACATAGAAGAGAGAATCATTACTACTGCTGAAAAGCCTACAACTGCTACGCCGAAGCCCAACACTTGTGAGGTGTTCCTCCAAACTTTTCAGTGAAAGTATATCAGTTCTCATCATCATTCTCATCAGTTTCAACACAAGGGGACCACATGGACAATGACACAGGTGTGATACACCTGGAGATGTCAGGTATGGGTACTGAGGATGAAATCTGACTACTTTACTAGTGTGAGAGAAGGTGTTTCAATAAAACCCTACACGAAGAATAGTATAAAATTAGCCTTACCAAGTGAAACCAAGAAGTGTCCCGTAACCATTTAAGCAGCAATATCTAAATAGCTTATCAGCCTATAACCGTACTCCATGGATATTAATACTATTCTTTTAAGTTGCAAAAAATAGAGTCCTGATAATCTACTGCGAATTAAAATCCTCCTCGGTAGCTATATTACTAAACTTTTATTTTATAGACAAACCTTCCTTGAATAATTATTATCAGTAATCCGTAAGTTTTAATTCACAGCAGATATAGACAATTTGAATGTTATCGTTGAGAAGGCAAGGCAGAGCAGTGTTGTTTACTTAAAGCCTTTAATTAAGTTTTGGTCAGTATACAGTTTTATACCTCAGAAAAATCAGTCATGATTAAATGAAATCTGAGTTCAGAGAGTAGTATAAAACTGCAAATTTCTTCAAGAAATTTATGACTTGCATCGTCTTGCAGTTGCGTAAATTAACTTTTACATTCTTTTGTCAGATCTGTATCCCAGCAGATCTCATGGAGATAAATTTGCCAAATATATTTTCTAGAATAATATTAATATTATTCATCTTATTTCCTCTACACGAATGAAATTATACAAAAGAAACTTAATTTTGAGTAATGAAGGGCAAACAGGCTGGAGGAATATTTTAAATGATTATTTTGCTACTTTCATTTACCTGTTTCTTTGACCAGAAATTCATTGATATTGCATTGCAAGTGATTTTCAACACTGATTCTTCATATCTCTTATTATCAGTGCTATTAAAATTTCCTGGGACTTCTTCAAATGAAAAGTCATTGCAATCTCGTATGACGGCATCGAACAGAAGGGTAAGTATTAAATAGCCATATATGTAATTCCTTTCTTTAATAAATAGCAATAAATAGCAATGTACAAATTTTTCAGTGTACATAGGAACAACAACTATGGGCAGGACTGATATCTGTTCATTATCAAGAGAGAAAAGAGGAAAAGAATCCTAATAAAGAGAGGAAAAGAGAGCAGAAAGCAGAAGTAGGTTAACTGTAAAGTCTTTGTCGTCTCGATACGATGTCGGTTTCGTGCAAACTTCGTCTGCCTTACTGAGGAGCGCCGTAAGCCCTGCTGGGTACAGCCACGAATTCGCGAGATTCGTGGGACTCAAAGGATGAGAAAGAGGGTCTTGGGCGCTGGGCTCTGGGGGCTGAGTAAGAGGGTCTTGGGGCTGAGAACTCCCTGGACTCGAATGAGGACTCGAATGAGGAGGAGGAGTCGGGGTACCTGGCTTCTCCTTCGTAGGTGACCTCAGCGACGTAGCCTGAGTCTCCGTTGACGAAGTACCTGACGGTTTGGCGACGACCGTCGGGAAGCTGGACGGTGTAGGATCCCTGGGTCTCGTCATCGTCACGGGCCTCCTGGTGCTCGAAGCTGGCGCTGGCGGAGTCGTCGTGGACGCCGAACTGGAAGTTGTACTTGGGGGATTCGAAGGACTCGTCTGAGTCGCGCTCGAAGGAACGTTCGAAAGAGCGTTCAAAGGAGCGGTCGAAAGAAGGACGCTCGAAGGAGGAGCGTTCAAAGGAGTTCTCGAAGGAGTCGAAGGAGGGGCGCTGTACCTGGTTGAGAAGATTGTAGATTTGTGTATGAGAAATTTGAAAATGTTCTAGAATACTCCTCTTCAAAGGATTTGGTATAAATCGTCCATTATATGAGTAGGAAACCAATCAGTTCTCTCAGTGGAATTACCTGAGGTGTTCCGTAGGCTGTGGATGGCCTTGATGGCCTGGGGGCAGCAGCTACCTGAGGAGCTCCATAGGAAGTAGATGGTCGTGCTGGACGCTTGTCAGCAGCGACAACGGCAACCAAGCCCAAGACGAAGAGAATCTGAAAGAGAGAAATTGACCATTTGTAGATCCTCTACATTTGAGCTGATTATCCTACGAAAGATTTTTTTTTTTTTTTAGGGATTTTGAGCCTGTATATAACCTCACCTACAACATCTAAAAATGAAGGATTAACTGATGTCTTGAATACACTTCTCAAATTACGTTCAGTATGTGAAAACATTTTAAAGTTTACTGGACAATCCGGTATCATCCTCTTTAAACTGGGTGAGGCGTAACCCGTCTACGGTGATGTAAATAAAAAAAGACAGTAAATACTAATATGCGCAGACATAAAAACTAGACATTATTGTGGATAAGCAATCGCCTTGCGCTAATCTCGATAATCATCAAGTGTCTTTAGTGTTTTAAAATATTCGAGACTGGTGTATATTTTTAGATAACTACAATTTACTAAAGCATAAAACTAAGTTGTCAATATATTCATCGTCAAATATCCTTCACCATCAAACTAAACAATTTTTCGTTATCGACAAAATACCAAGCACTCATCAACAACACTTCTAGGATACCTTAGCGTTCATGTTGAAGACCCGGGGGAACGGATACTTCTAGGATACCTTAGCGTTCATGTTGAAGACAGGAGGGGAACTGATACTTACTTGAAGATGGACCTCCAGTTTATATATGCCATCTCGGATGACGTCAGCCTCGAGTTTTTGCCCGAAATTTTCTTCTTCTTCCTTTTTTCTTTTTCGAGGGCGGGGCGAGGCCCGGTGGTCAATCCTCCAGAAAAAAAGGATCAAACAGGATCATTTGGGGCAGGAGTACAGTCTCAGTGAGACCTAACGAGCAACTTGTTGTAAGGTCAAGGACATCAGAGAGGAATTTAATTATAGACTCCCCTTTCATCATCTCCTGGAGTTAGGAAATCCTGCAAACAGGACTCTCAGGATTAACATTTTCCTCGAGAAAGTGTTTTCAAACCGAGCTACTAAAACATCATCAGTGAGATTAGGAGAGATACAGGTGTCTTTCGTATACAGGATTAAATTTACTTGTTTATAAAAGCCTGGAGTGTGCCTTTGTTCATGCACACTTATATCACGAGTAACTATGTCGACCAGATGAAATATAGGATTTCTTGAAGTAGTTTCTCAAAGCAATGGACTAGGTATAACCATGTTATTCTCTGTCTTATGTCCCGTGCTTTCAAGATGCAATCGTGTTGCGCGATGTGTGTTCATGTACGTGTTTGTATATGTTGTGCGTATATGTAATGTACACATATACACTTTATTCACCTCTGTGTAATTAATCACGCATTTATAAATGCGGTTAATGCTTTTGTGAATACAAATTATTCTCTTAATCGTTGATGGCATTTGTTTTTCTGTGTATCCTTTTGTGTATCTATTTTTCTATATATACTGCATATAAATTTTATGTGTATATATATATATATATATATATATATATATATATATATATATATATATATATATATATGTATGTCTGTATGTATGTATAACTGAATCACGAAAGTTAGGAATATGATAAATCCATAAATAAAGTATATGCCACGAAGGGAAAATAAACAACGGAGTATCCGCGAGATCTTTTGACATTCAAACGTCCTTTACTTAGCAAGTAAAGGACGCTTTGAACTCGAAAGATCTTGCGGATACTACGTGTTTATTTTCCCTTCGTGGCATATAACTTTATATATATATATATATATATATATATATATATATATATATATATATATATATATATATATAATATATATATATATGTGTGTGTGTGCGTGTATGTATGTGTGTGTTTGCGCGTGTGAGTAATGTGGATACTAGGAACTTACGTATGTATTCATATGTACTCTTATAAGTGCTATTTATGTTAAGATTTATATTAATGAAAACTTTGACAAAATCAAAATCTATTAGTGAAAATAGTTATCTGTCGTTCCCAGAAGTGGCTTTGATATGTAGGTTTATTTTCATGCTGGCTAGAAAATTTTTTTTTTATAAATCTGTCGTAACAATGGTTCCAAAAATGACCCCCTATCTGTATGTTGACGACCTTTTATTGTATTCGGTTTAAAAATGTCTCAGGTTGAGATGATGAAATCTCTTTAGTGGAACCAATCCTATACTCTTCATTGAGCTTTTTTTTTAACCTCCCTGAAACCCAGTTGTCAAATGGTGCTTTCTTTTCCAGAACTCTCTCTGCAATCTGTATTTGAGTGTGTGTGTGTGTGTGTGTGTATGAGTGCTTTATTTTCTAAAGAAAGGTGCTCACTTCAACATTAATAAATATATCCCTATATTTTATTACCATGTATTCGCCCCTCAGTTACAACTATTTAAATAAGTGCTACCTTCCACTATAATTATTGTTTTTGCTATTTCGTACAAATCGTACAGATTTCGTTCCATTTTCATTTACTTTACGTCTTTTCATGAGTCATTGTTATTAACCGATTACAGAAGTAATGTAATTTTAGTTAACTGGTTACGTATCGATGTGGTTTGTAACGAAACAAGCAAACGTGTTGTCATGTGTTATTATGATGGAACAATTATTCACCACCCAAGCATGTCCCAATAGTCACTAAAGTATAGCCAAGCTCTTGACTTTGTTGGCTTCTAATCCTTCGAGTTGCTCCTTCAAAATACTCTGTGTGGCTTCTGCCTTAGTCTTTCCCTCAGCCTTTCCTGAAATACAGAGCGTTCGTGGCAGATTTTTTGATCGGGTTGTGATCTCGGTTACTGTAATGCTTCAAAAAAAAAAAAAAAAAAAAAAAAAACTTTTTCTAATTCTCGTTTTCTTTGACCTGTTTCTCGCTAGACTGACTTACATTAGTAAAAGGTATTTACAGGGCTATCAGCAAATTTCTCTTGAGTACAAAATATCGTAGATAATGTATGTCCAGCTTCATAAAGCTACTTTCGAATACGAGATTTACTGGATCTCGTTTCAAGTGTTTCATAGTCTCGTGAAAATGTGGCAGGAAAATATTAAATAAGCCTAGACGATGTACCGTCGAAGAATTTGTATTTTTTACTTTTGATGTGAAGCAAGCATTAGTCAGTTGTTAACAAATTGATGTAAACGGGAACTCTTCGCAAAAAAATCAGAAGGACGATAACTGAAAAGACTTTTAGGTTTTCAGTGCTTTAATAAATATTAATAAATAATTTTTCATAAATACATTATCAACAATTATGAGAACAGATATCAGTCCTTATAAGGAAAAGTCAGTGAAAGCTTTAAAGGAAAAAGATTGCAGAAGTTAGGAGGAAGAAGTAGATTGCTTAATCCGTGTCATATCCATTGGAGGTCAGTTTCATGCAAGTTCACGTCTCCATTACAGAGGGAGACCATAGGATGTGCTCGGGGCAGAGAAAAATTCACGGGATTCCCTCGAATCAAAGGAGGTGAAAGTAGGTCTTGGCCTCTGGGCTCTTGGGCGCTGGCTTCTGGGGGCTGAGAAAGAGGGTCTTGGGGCTGAGAACTCCCTGGACTCGAATGAGGAGTAAGGGTACCTGGCTTCTCCCTGGTAGGAGACCTCAGCGACGTAGCCTGAGCCTCCGTTGACGAAGTACCTGACGGTCTGGAGACGACCGTCGGGAAGCTGGACGGAGTAGGATCCTTGGGTCTTGTCCACGTTACGGTCCTCCTGGTGCTCGAAGCTGGCGCTGGTGGAGTCGTCGTGGACACCGAATTGGAAGTTGTACCTGGCGGGTTCGAAGGACTCGTCTGAGTTGCCGTCGAAAGAGCGGGAGAAAGAAGGGCGCTCGAAGGAGGAGCGTTCAAAGGAGTGGTCGAAAGAGCGCGCGAAGGATGGGCGTTCAAAGGAAGAACGTTCGAAAGAGTCGAAACGATTCTCGAAGGAGTCGAAAGATGGCCGACGGACCTGTTGGATTTTTCGAGAGAAAAAATTTTTAAGTCGCATCGATTTGATCTAGCAGATCAGTGGCAGATTGCTTTATGTCATATCCCATATAACAATAATAATAATAATAATAATAATAATAATAATAATAATAATAATAATAATAATAATAATAATAATAATAATAATAATAATAATAATAATAATATTTTATTAAAAGTAATTGCTGCCTCACTGCATTAATTTCATATATGCAGCTGAGGCAGCAATTACTTTTAATAAAACATGCTTAAAAGAGGGTTTACTCCAGAATAATAATAATAATAATAATAATAATAAAAATAATAATAATAATAATAATAATAATAATAATAATAATAATAATAATAATAATAATAATAATAATAATAGTGCGAAAATTCCTACTAATGTAAGTGTAAATGAAAATTTAAAAGTATATTTTTTCAAGTACTGCTATTTAGAAGTATGAATACTTTTAGATATATATTAACACTCTCATCAGAGGGGATTTTTTTTTCACATTTCAGTAACATGTGATTATGGGATTTTGATAAATAACAATAATACGTCTATGAAAATAATACAATCTTTACCATTTAAAACAGCCATAACAGTAACTCTGGACGTCAAATAAGCTATTCTAATACCAAACACAATAAGGACCCTTTATCTTGAGTTTTAGATCGTTAGAAAAAATGAACTAGGGCGCAGCCACTTACCTGGGGAGCCCCGTAAGAAGTGGATGGACGGAATGGGCGCCTATCGGAGGCAACCACAGCTACCAAGCCCAGAAGAAAGACGACCTGGAATAGAGAAAAGGTAAGAATTAAAACTAAGTTTTTAGGGACTTTAAGACATATATAGATATGTGTGGAAAAGCATATGTGCAAGTGATGGATCGTAATTACAACAATCAGTTTAATAATTTCGTAAGAAGACTTGGAATGTTGGAATCCATAGGAAGGTAAGAATCAGATACAATTTTCTAGGAAATTGAGTATCTATATAACTCTCTATATAATATATATATATATATATATATATATATATATATATATATATATATATATATATATATATATAGTATATAGATAGATAAGATACTCAATATCCCAGAAACTTATATTTGATTCCTGCATATGTATATATAGATATATATATTTATCTATCTATATATAATAATATATATATAAATATATATTATATACAGATAAGATAAATAGATACTCAATATCCCAGAAACTTATATTTGATTCCTGCATATGTATGTATATATATATATATATATATATATATATATATATATATATATATATATATATTCATATGTGTGTGTATGTATGTAAATGTGCGCATGTCTTTACAATATTATACAGCGTTCAATAATTTCGTCTCCTTTTCTGAGTAGTCCGAATTCAATTTATTTTGAAATTGGCAAAGAATATACTTGACAATTAACGTCGTCGTAATCAGTACTCTCAGTGATTTTGACTGAAGAGGGAATAAAAGGCATATTACCAAATGAAACTAGATATACGTCACTTGGCAAAGAAACGATGTTATTTTTAAACTGAACGATATCACAAAGTTATTTTTAATTATTTTGAAAACTAAGAAAATAATAAACTTGTAAACATTTTAAAATGGTAAAAAGATAGATTGTCTTTAAAACATATTCTTTAAAAGCCACCCGAATAAAATCAATCTACATTGATACAAAATACTAGCGTAATCAACAATATCTCTAAATGATTCGACTTTGTGAAGCTTAACGTTTCAAGTATTAACTAAGAACTAATCAAAACAAATTGTTAAAATGTTAGAAGAATATCAAATACCAAACTGAATTATCTGCAGTACCTTAGCGTTCATGTTGAAGATAGCAGGAAACTAGTGACTATCGGCTCCATTGCACACTTTATATACCCAGGTTTCTTCTCAATTTCCTCTTCTTCCATTTTATCGATAACATTAGGAAAAATCCATAAAAGGAAAGAAGGTAAAATTCAGATAAATGACACCTAGGAAAGAGAGCAGACGAGCAACTTTTTTGATTGAAGTCGGGAATACATCAATTCCGTTTCGCAAACTTGCTCCCGTTATTTCGCTTCGTAATAAAACATTATGAGTAATACGAGTCATGTTCTTGAACTGGGACCCCCCTCCTAGCAATAAATAATATCTAGAAAAAGAAATGAACTCGTATGACGTTCCAATGATCAGTTATCATAACGGAGAAACTGTCTTGACCTTACTCGGGTTGCGAAACTTTAATGGTCTACAATACAATGGTCGACAACCATTACAGTTCTCTAAGACGACTAAGTTAGGTGAAGTTCGGTGGAGGCAATCATTCACAGATGTCCTCTGAAAAACACTTCTCTCTGAATACAAAGTCAAGATTTAGCATAACCTGAAGAGGTCCATAGGATGTAAATGGTACTGTACTTTATCCTCGATATGACTTAGGTCAACTTTGCATTCATAGATACTCTTAAAATAAAAAAAAACATATTCATTTGAATATAAGGTCAAGATTCTAGTATGACCTATGAAGGTTCATAGGATGTAGGTGTTGGTTTGCCTGTCCTCGATTTGGCTTAGGTCAACTTGGCCTCTCTACTGCAGTATTGTCTTGGGCAAATTTTCATCATCTGACCATTCAAATTCTTCACCGTAGTTGCTGCTAACATTTCTTGCATTAAGGGAAAGATAATTTTTCGGTTATCTGGGTACTACATGGGCTACGGAAATTTTCATCTGCTATATCTTGAACAACGATAATTTAGGTAAACCGAACACACATGCAATAAAGGCTCAGATAATATTCTGTTTTCGTAATGACCGATACGTTACCAGTAGGAGGCAGCACTTACTAGGCATCTTGATTTTGTTTTTATTTCTTATTACATATTCAACATTTTTCTTCATATGAAATAGTAGCTCAGCGTAAATGCTCCCTTAATTACGATGCTATTATTGCAATTCCATGATGAAAGTCCTTTAATTATGACTATGTGGTAAAAAAAAAGTAATTATAATGAAAAGAATGATTGATTCCAATGAATTTCAGCGAAAACTGCATAGCAGTAGAAAGAAAGCAAATAATGAATATTAATCTGTAAAAGTATTGAAGGCAAATGGAGACAAAAGAAAAAGATATCTCTACATCATAATGGTACAGATAAAGTAATATAAATTAGTATAGATGTATAATGTATTATATTACACTTGGATCTGATGAATATGAGTAAACCTTTGATGGCAGTAATGAAGTGGAGAATGAATATTAACCTGAAAAAGTTTCAGGGGCAAATTCTGAAAATAAGGTGCTAGGACATTTTTCTTTTTATTTAGATTTATATTCTCACACACATATATACATATATATACGTATGTGTTTGTGTGTTTGTGTGTGTGTGTAAAATTTTCTGTCGATACATTTTAGAATTTAACAAAATGTGAATTATTCCATTACCAAGCATGAATAATTAAATTAATCATATATGACTTGATCTCTCAACATAAAAACAAGGTATTAAAAATACAATCATAATAAACAATGAAAGTCGAAATAATATCAATAATAATTCACGAAGTCGAGAGAGAAAATAAATTATAAAAATCACTGTTTAATATACGCTATCACTGTAAAATAAAATGCGATAGAGTATGCCCTCAAACGTTCAAGGTTCCCTGAACCATAGCTTGTGAACTAGTAGATAAAAAAAATGCTAATTTATTTACGAAATAGGTGATAGAGTTCTAAGCAAACGTGACATCAGAATAAAAATTATGATATACTTGAGTAGATTAGGAGACCTATTTGTGGATCTTTATCTCATGTGCGAAGGAAAGACGATGAAGATAATCTCCTCATAATTTAAACATTATTTAATTATGATATACTTGAGCAGATTAGGAGACCTATTTGTGGATCACTTTCTCATGTGCGAAGGAAAGATGATGAAGATAATCTTCTCATAATTCAAACATTATTTAATATGATGCTGTGACGCCAGCTAGATGAGCTAATCACTGATTAAACTTGCCACTCTAAATTGACCTGAAAAACAAGATAATGTTGCTGCGTCGCTGCCGTTGTGAAATTAAGAATGTCTTATGCCAACACGGACCCGAGGTCTTCAGAGCAGTTTGTGAGCATAATGACATAAGAACAACTTAATATGACGCCACTGTGCCCTTTGCCCATTAACTGGGCATGGATTCAATTCATGGCAATTTCATAATTTAATGATCTTCCCCCACCCACCCCACTATGATATCACGCTGTTTAAATTCCACCTTCCTCACCAGGCGTCGTAATAAGATAACACATTACCTCAGTGGCGTAATCAGATGGAGTAATATGGTCACTCCCCTCACGAAAATGAGAAAAGAAATAAGAGATTTGTCATTAAAGGCTAACTAATATTTTCCTGCAAAATCGCCAAGGCGACATTTTGTAAAGCCACTTTGAGGCAAGATTTTCAGAAACAGGGTTAGCGTATTGCTGCAATGAGCAAGGTGGGGCAAGGTCACTTCAGATAACTGAGGTCACAAAATAAAAAGAAAACTTGCAAAAAAAGGAGAGAAAAAAACGAGACTCGTATGCATACCCTGAGGATCTAAATATGAGAGTCAAAAACCAGTTGTCGGACATGATTTTTTTTTTTTTTTTTACGTCTGAGGTGAAACTTTATAGCATTTTCACTCTTGATTTCATCAGAGTTGCTCCGTTTCTCTCTCTCTCTCTCTCTCTCTCTCTCTCTCTCTCTCTCTCTCTCTCTCTCTCTCTCTCTCTCTCCTTGTCGCCTGAAAAGTGTTGGTCACTAGATTCGACCGAACATGATTATGGCCTCTTGCGTAAAGCTTTTTCTGTTGTCGCTTCAGAACCTAATTATTCTGAAATCAAGACGTAAGGGATACCTGCTTTTTTCTAAATATTCCTATTATCTACTGTAACTTCTTTCAAATGAACACCATAGTCTTTGGACGAATGTAATTTAAACCATGGCCCATATAGGTTTCTTCCATTAGCGTGGTAATTATGCACATCAATCTATTCATTTATTTCAATAGATGCAAACTAGAGAAAAGTTTTTGAAATCTCAGGTTTGCCTAATTTCTCGGACGAAAAATTTAAATATCGCGATCAATTATACGAGGAATACACTTCTGAAGGATTAGGACGCTAAGAGAGTTTTTCACCGAGTTGGGTTAAGTTATTGTAGTACTCGAGTTACTGAATTTGATTACTCAGTTTCCTCTTTAAATGTAAAAGAAGATTATGGAAGGAAATGTCTCAAGAAAAAGGAATCATATATTACGTATTCGTATTTCAGATGACATCACAGACTAATTGACTAATTCATTGTGAGAGAGAGAGAGAGAGAGAGAGAGAGAGAGAGAGAGAGAGAGAGAGAGAGAGAGAGAGAGAGAGAGAGAGAGAAAGATAATGGGAGGGTGTGTGTAGGTGTGTAGGTTGTGTGTGTGATTTTTTCCCCATTTTTTTTTAACTATGCTCTGATCTGTACAAGGGGAAACATACGTAGAGAAGAGCATATGAGTCAGATTTCAATGCCTCACAAGTAGTAATCTCAGATTTTATTTTGCATTAAAAATTCGTTCTGTAAGAATAAAAGAGTTGGGAGAATTTAACATCCTGATTTTATAGATAAACAACCAAACGATATATATAATATATATATATAGTATATATATATATATATATATATATATATATATATATATATATATATATATATATTTATATATACACACACGCACGCACACACACACATACACACACACACACACACACACATATATATATATATTATTATAATATAATATATTATAACAATATATATATAGAGAGAGAGAGAGAGAGAGAGAGAGAGAGAGAGAGCGATTCATTGCAGATGTTTAAGAAGGAATATTATTTTATATAGTCCTACAACTCTGAATCTCGGCTGTTCTGTTCCTTCCATGTCCATTGAGAGAGAGAGAGAGAGAGATAGAGAGAGGATAGATAGAGAAGAAGAGAGAGAGGAGAGATGGCTTGACATAATGAAAAAGGTTCAGAGATTTTAGAGCTATAATTATTTGACGTCCTGTCATTTCAGTGTTTCAGAGGCAATTCTTAATAAGGTTATCTTGGGTGCATTTATTTCAGTCATAAAAACCTTATGACCATGGCATTTTGCAATGCTATTAGACTATAAAGTGAATTTCCTTCTAGCTATGTTAGTTTTTCATCCTTCTATGAATCTGAGGTTCACAATTAGAAATATAAGTAGATGAGGCTTAATGTAGATGAAGGGAGATATAATTAACGTGAATATATATCATAATATATATATATATATATATATATATATATATATATATATATATATATATATATATATATATATATGATGTGTGTGTGTGTGTTTATGTGTTTTTATGTATATATATTATGTATATAATCAAAATAAAAAACTGATGGGTAGAATCATTTTTTTAATAATATTAATAACTTCTGTTCAGGGTTTTTAAAGTAATGAAAACACGATTTAAATGGATGGGCTTCATGTCAAAAGTAATTCCGTGCTCTCTCTCTCTCTCTCTCTCTCTCTCTCTCTCTCTCTCTCTCTCTCTCTCTCTCTCTCTCTCTCCCCGGTCGATTGTATCACTAAACCGCTTGTAACTGTCAGTTCAGTTACCTTTTCGACGAAACTCAAAATTATATACAATCAAGTGATCAGTCTTTTAGCTCAGCATATAACATTAAGCGTACAACATTAACAATACCGCAAATTTTAAATCTTCTTTTATGCGCTCGTTATCAGGATTCACATGGAAACTTGATTTTAATTCGTTTGACTTCTGTCTTGCATTTCCTTCGGGCACATGATATAAGTAACCTGCCTAATAAACATAATTTCATTTTCTTTCTGAGTAAATGAAATAATTGGAAAGCCGTTGTAATGTTGTTATATTTTCAACAACATTACAACAATGATTTTGCAGATCATGTAGTCTGGTCTATCATTAAATGATTAATAATAGTTTTACGACTTGTATCACCTTCTAATTTAGAGCAGTTTATCATCGAATATTCCGTTATTCTACTGATTCAGATAAATTGACAAATTAGCTGCAATATATATACGTTTAGTTATCACTACTATCAGTCAACATTCCTTAATCTGATCACAAATCATTTTATCTGTTTTTATTTGTTATGATTCTGATGGTATTCAATCATTACTTAATTCCATTTTCATGATTCAGATATATTCAATATCACTGACACCTCGAGGTTCCACGAAGCACTTGTAAATTCTTAGCTTTATTTCTACATGAAACTTCCAAGTGGTAAAATCTGATAGAGGAAAACCCCAAACTTTAATTCCATTAACATTGGTTAAGCGTGTCATAAAGTCGTGTACCTTGATCTTTTATCCAGAGGTGATGTGACGAAACTCTCTCTCTCTCTCTCTCTCTCTCTCTCTCTCTCTCTCTCTCTCTCTCTCTCTCTCTCTCTCTCTCTCTCTCTCTCTCTCTCATGGCATTACTGTTGCTCAAAGGCAAAATGAAATGACTGGTGAAAGATTCAAAAAAATAATTTTGTAACAAAAGAGGAATTTCTCTTAGAAAATAATAAGAATTGGCGTAAAACATTGGAGAGAGAGAGAGAGAGAGAGAGAGAGAGAGAGAGAGAGAGAGAGAGAGAGAGAGAGAGAGAGAGAGAGAGAGAGAGAGAGAGATGATGATGATGGTGGGTGGACCCGGTCCGAAAAATTTCACCTTCTGAAGACAAAAAGTAGAGGGAAAGAAAATCATTAAATGTAAAATTTACTGTTCCATATCTGATGATCATATCATAGAAGAAATTTAATACATTATTGTCTACACTACTTTATGCCTTCTTAGTCTTTGTCACAAAAATGTCTATGACAATGACGTGCGAACCATGATAACCGCTGAAATCAGCTAATCTTTGCTCATAAGCCTGTCATCCATACACAACTTGAAACTTTTAGATGTTGTGGTTCATGCGATACTTTTGCAGAACAGGTGGCTCAAAACTAGCGAGCTGAGGTGTTAATATGACGACATTATGCTCCAAAGACTGATATTTTTCTATCAGCCATTGACAGAACAACATGAATGAAAGTGTCTTTGACCTGTAAGCTCTCCATAAATTGCGATTGCTCTGAATACGCCGTAGATACACCAGAAACAAACCGGTTCAGAAGCCTGGACACGGACCTTGCTTTGAGAATGCATGATTCATGGGTACTGTTGTATCGTGTCCAAAAGTAACTGGTTCTAGGGCCTAGATTTTGGTTCCACCTAATGTGAAGTATCCTTTTTTTACTGTCCTTTTACTTAGCGTCCATAGTAGTGCATTGAACCAGATTGCTCTTATAGTCTGATAGCGTAGTCAAATTTCATCACAGTGGTTTCAGTTTAATAGTTCTAAAGGACATTTAAAAAATGAATGATAACAATTGTTTATGGATGTCACACTGAAAATATTATCAAGTTGAATTTTTAGTTGACTTAGCATTATTAAATTGCTAGCCTATTATTTTCCACTCTGAATGACATGAAAATTGAAAGTCCCTGGACTTGTACAGTTGGTAAGTTATCTTCTAAAAGGGGACGGTTTTTTTTCCCTTAAATGTGTCAATAGTAAAAGCGGTTTGTTCAGCTTGAGAGATAATAAATTTAGAGGAGAAGAATCTACGTCGGATCTGCGTAGTTGACTAGTAAGTCTTTCTATCTGTCTGCAGTTAGCACGTTTATATGAAGTTAACGAATGGAGTGTTTTGCAGACTTTCTGGAAAAATTGAAAGTGTTCCAGAGAACAAAACATTGAATTTTGATATGGACCCATTAATGGATCCAGGATCTTACTTTCTTCATCTGCTATTATTGCCCATGATGCAAATTGAAAGAAAAGGTAAGTTTCCTGCTGTTTGTGAAAGAAAACGTAAAGGAATAGGAGCATTTAGATGATAATTCTAAACGCATTTACAAAGGCTAGCAACTTTTGAGTGACTTTTGACTGGGAATTCCAGAAAATATCTTAATTTATTTTGTAGAGCAACGCAATTCCTTTATTCATTGAGATGCTAGACATTGTTAAGGATAATATCATGTCAGAGTAGAGGTATTTTTGCATGTATTTCACGAAACAGTAGAACATCACAGGTCAATATACATTTTTATGTACATAACAAGAGTATAACTTTACAGGGATAAACAAACTTAGACTAAGTTACAAGCAAAACGATGAATAAATAATACTGGAGTACATAATATTGAGTATAATATCCTAAACAAGACTATAACAACTGAGCAAAGTGATATATCAAGTAA
>NC_087208.1:39401698-39421698 GCF_015104395.2 Macrobrachium nipponense | reverse complement strand
GCTATTCATTAAAAAATTTACTAAGAATCAAATAAAAAGAATCCTGACCTCACTTCCTTTTAACAGGTATGCATGTGCGTTGTGTATGCGCATAGATATGCGCACATGTGCATGTGGGTTTGTGGTCATGAGTGTGTACGTTTAAAGTTACGGATATTTTTCCTCATTCACGACTGTTTCCACTTCCATTTCCAGCTGATCACGACTGAGTGAGCAGAGGTGAGTGCCCACGATCATTTTGCAAAGGAATGTGATATTCATTAAACAAACCCTGGTCTTTATTTTCTGTGCGTCTGGAGTGCCATTAACCTCTCTCTCTCTCTCTCTCTCTCTCTCTCTGCCCTCTTTCCCTCTCTCATCTCTCTCTGCTTGCTTATATATACGTGTATACAGATATATATACACACACATATATATATAATTATATATATATATATATATATTTATATATATATATATATATATATATATATATATATATATATATATATATATTATTAAAAATTCCACCTCGTCTCCTCCCAGAAAATTCACTTACATTCAAGATTTAGGCCTTGACTAGAGGACGAGGGGTTTAAACAAGAAAAAAAAAAGGTTGAAGAGGGAGGAATTTTTACATAAAAGCTGGACTCTAGTTTTTAAAGCACTGTATTTACATAAATTGACAGAGGTCCAGGAAACACAAGGGTAGGAGAACTTCTCTCATTCTACCAGGACACGTGGGGGGGAGCAGCCCGGTCACATGTTTATGAAAATTGCGCAACGGAGCAAAATTGCAAGCTTGAAGGACTTCCAAGTTCTACCACAGCCAGGCACAGCGTTTGTCTGCAATTAGAGGGGCATAGGTATGAGGCAGGGCACACGTGGGGCGAACTCTACTCACTGTTTCTCTCAATCAAAAGGCCACTCAGGGGGAAATGAAATGACTGGGAAATTTACACAGCAGAAACTAATTCGTGGCTTTAATTCACTAGGGGGAATGCTACTGGTATCACAGGGGAGTAATTACAGAATTGAGCCCAGATGGCGAAGGGGAATGAAGCACTGCACAAGTTTCCTTGGAAAATGAAATGAAATACAAAGATAAAACAATTCCCTGGTTGAAATGGAATTTCCCGTACAGTACCTTTAATGAGGATGCAGGATGTCTTCTTCTCTAAGTCGGGACACTATGGACTTTAAAAATATACTTGGGCTTCCCAAAGCATGGAAAAGCAGGCCCAGGAGGAGGGTGGGGGGGCAGCGGCGTCTGGTAAGGGCCAGTCGTCTAATCTAGCCTAGGTCCCGGCGTCTTCTGAGACTCTTCTCCTGGATCCAAGGCCTTTTAAAGAGGTCGTTCTGTAGGGGGTAATTCCAAGCACCAATGGGAGAAGAGGATAGCTTTTTAAAAGAAAAAGGGAGAATGGAGAGAATGGGTTCTTTTCTAAGTGGAAGGGGCAACTTGTAAAAACTAGATGCATTAAACTTGGGTTGAAGATTATTTCTTTACTTGTTATCTAGCTAAATCTTGAACATAACTTATATATATATAAATATATATATATATATATATATATATATATATATATATATATATATATATATATATATATATATACTATGCATGTATATTTGTATATGTATGTACATATATACATATTGATAATAAGTTCGTCGTCTCGTGGATCGAACCAGCGAAAGACGGGAACTAAGAACTGTCGTGTGGTTTTAGACACGTCATGTAGTCCTGAGTTCTGTTCTTTCGCTGGCTCGACCCCACGAGACGACGAACTTATTACTAACTAAAACAATTCCCTTTCGGTTAACATATATGGAAATATATTATTTCAGAGGTAGAGCGAAAATGGATATTAAAGGACATTTGTAGCTTAATGCTTGTATATGAATCACAGTGATGTATATATATATATATATATATATATATATATATATATTTATAATATATATATATATATATATAAATATATATATATATATATCTATATAATATATTATATATATATATATATATATATATATATATATATATATATATATATATATATATATATATATATATATATATATATATCACGATGGATCTTTCAGCTTCGTGCCACGGGAAAGAAGTTTGAAGTTTTGCGAAAGCATTGTAAACCAGTAGAAAAATCCGTCGATGTTTAATTGCGTTGATAATTATTTTGGTTTTCATGTTTGAACTATATTATCACCGTAAAAAAACAGATTTTGTTTTCTTCCGTTTCTCGGGTTTCTCTCAAACATTCTCATTAATATGGTCCTAGGCTTCGCCAATGAATTAATGCTCCAATGATATCAGATAGGAAATTTGACCTTTAAATATTTGGGGACTTTGTAAAACCGTAATTCTCTGTGTCAGTAACGATTTCCTGTGATTGGTTGTCTCATACAGTAATGAACACCTAAATTCTTTATGTATTATTAATGAAGAACATATTCATGTTTAGGATAGATTGCCCTGAAAACAATAAACCTGTTGACAAATCGAGAAGCGATATATAAAAAAATATTTTAGTAAAATTGATTAACAAAGTAATATAAATGAATGCACTAAATAAAACTTCTATAAAATCACTACTATTTATTATGCATAAATTAAGTCAGAATTTACACTAGGGGAAATCTAAAAAGTTCCTGTAAAACGTCTTCTGGAAATACGATTAAATACTTTGCATAAATTAAATCAGCGTTTGCCTTCCTTACAGTTAACATCACTCTAGCAAGAAGTGGGTTTACTGAGGGGCGCCGTAGGACCTGCTGGGTGGGCCATATACGGCGTTTGGGGTCTCCTTTTCTTCCTCCTCCGAATCCTCTGAAGCAGCTTGGTAAGTAGGCCTTGGTTTGGGAGTTTTGGATGGTTTCCGAGGAGCGTAAGTAGGTCTAGAATAAGTAGGCCTAGCTTTGGGTTCTGGAGCTTCGTAGATGGGAGCTGGCTCAGACGATTCGTCAGACTCCTCCTCGGGTTCTGCGTACTGGGCTTCTCCCTCGTAGGAGACCTCAGCTATGTAGCCGGAGTCTCCGTCGACGTAATACGTGACTGTCTGGCGACGTCCATCGGGGAGTTGGACGCTGTAGGACCCTTGTGTGTTGTCCTCCTCACGTTCCTCCTGGTGGTTGAAGTCGGCGCCTGAGTAGCCATCCTCCACGGCGAACTCGAAGTTGTAGTTAGCAGGTTCGGTGGACTCCTCGGAGGAGTATTCGGAAGATGGTTGTTGTACCTGAGACAAAAGTCTAATTAGACTCAAGGTTCATCAATGGAAAAAAGGGCAAAATATGCTCGGTTAGCCGTGTCGAGGTCAGTTTCTCAATGATGTCAATTTGATAGACTGATGACGTTTAAAAACTACATATATTTCATCTCAGCCGCTTATCAGTTATGTACGTCAAAATAATATATCAAATACATTACAGTTAATAGTAATTTTTTATTGTATATATTGAACGGAAATAGAATATTACAATAGTTCGGTTTAAGCCTACCTCAGGAGGCCCGTAGAGTTTACTTGGCTGCTTATCAGCTGCCGCAGCTGATACCAGCGCCAGGAGGAACAGAACCTGGAAGAGAATAAACCAATAAATTCACTTAGACAAAAAAGCCGACATCTATCGTATAAGCACGAAATATGGCGATGTTACTTATAACTTTGTAGAAAAGCAGTAGTCCCATGGATCCAAAAGAAAGAATAAGTTTATCTATAGCACCGATATCCACAATTCACAATCCACATTCCCACGCAATCACCATCACCAGGAACTTTTGCCTTCGTAGTTTAAAAACACGTGAGCTCAAATACAATTTCCTCTAGAAACAGACCTTTGAGTTCATCTTGAGAATGTTGTAGGAGATATGATGCTTAGTTTCTAGATACCCGCTATATTTATACGCGAGCTCCAGGGCATAGTGAACCACGAACGAGAATTCAGCCTTGGGCAAAAAATCACGAAAAAATCACATTCGTGATTAAATGGGAGAAACCCCATTTCCCTAGACGTCTCAAGGATTTGCGTCCAGCTTTCCAGCACTCTGGAAGTTATGGATATCAGTATTGTATTGTACATATACACATCATAAGTATATAAGTATATGTATATGTATATGTATATGTATATATATATATATATATATATATATATATATATATATATATATATATATATATATATATATATATATATATAATTCTCCCCGCATATATATATATATATATATATATATATATATATATATATATATATATATACAGACATACATATATATATATATATATATATATATATATACATATATATATATATAAATTTTTCTATCCTTACCTCAGCAACCCAAGCATCCTTTCTAACAACATTGAGTCACTTTTCATTAAACACCTATCACCTAATTAAAACAATTACGTCTCTGCCGTCTCTGCCACTCCCCTTTCTTTGGCCTGAAGTGTAGTTCGGTCGGTCCTCACGTTCTAGTCATTCTGCTCTTCTTCTCTGAACTGATAGGTAGTCTTTAATCTTAGAAGCTTCTGTCAATAATTCATATTTTTGGATTGTTTTTTTTTTTTTAATGAATAAATTTTATTCCAGACTGATGATGTGCCAATGTATTGGGGAACGAAACGTCTCTTTAATAGATTGATCATGTAAGCTGTGGTCTTGCTGGAACCCCCCTGTTGGAATGTATGGCTGTCTCCCCGCTGTCATATTATTATAATATAATATATATATATATATATATATATATATATATATATATATATATATATATATAAAGATATAATATATATATGTGTGTGTGTGTGTGTGTGTGTGTATGTATGTATATATACATCAGTGTATGCGTGTATGTAGCGTGTATAAATATAGTTATGTTTATAACTATATTCTACTGATGTGTTGGTAACGATAACTTTAATTAACACATTCTGAAAAATCATTTTCTAACAATACTCTAGTTTTCGTTATTCATAAGTTTACACTGACCCGATGGAAGGAACATAATAGAGCAGAACGTAAAATAAAATCAAGAAGTTGTGCTAAAAAGTAAAGAAGGCAATTTTACGTGAAATCTGGAGTGTTTAAAAAGTTATTTTAAAAGTAAAAAGAAATATACTCTTAATAATATTATACATAAACATGAAATCATAAATCTAGTTAAATTATAATTTCTACAAAAGAAAACTATTGCATATTCTTCACATTTAGTACAGATTTTCATCAACCATGCTCTTTTTAACTACTCAATAAAGGCATTATTCCCAGTATACATGTTCATTCCGACAATATATCCACTTTTAAAGAAAATTTTCACAAACCAATAATGAATTTTCTTGTTTATTTGTTTCTCAAAAGCGTGAAGGGGATTAGGCTACAGTCAAAGTATAATCGAATTCAACGGCCTCTTGGTCTTCATTTCCTGTCTCAGTCTAAAAAAATTAATAATAATAAATAAAAGCTACAGGTTAAAGGGTCTAGTCTTTGAAAGACCACTAGACGGAGTAACAACTTCTCTTCTTACCTTTCTGAATCAGTGTATTTTATTCTCGACCAGAGATAAAACTGGAAACTAAAAATGTCAAACATAATTATGTTCCTATCACATTTTCTTTTAGGTTATTAATACAGTCGTGGGATATTTTTAGTAAAAAGTAGCTTACCACCAATTCGAATAATGATTTCTAGAGAATCATTTGTATGATACTGATATACGGTCTTTTTTTATCTTGTTCAACAAATAAATGATAATTCTAGATAAACTTCAGTGACTGGACAATCTCAGACGTAGAAAAGGAAGTTTTGTAGGAAACAGTATTTTTATTTATTTACTTATTCATTTATTTATTTATTCATTTACTTATTTATTTATATATTTACAAAAAGGTAACAGCACTAACTCAGGGAAGCGTCTTAATATAAAACCACTTGTGAGGAAAAATGATGTTTATACACCAACTCGACTGTTGTTTACGAATACCTATAATTCTCTAGAGTGGAAAATTATCGCCAATACTTCTTGGTAACCCACAGACTACAAAAAGAATCATTCGTGCTCACTTGAACCCTTTGGTCGAAGGATAAAGTTTAGGGGACAGAGGAGACTAGAATCCATAAGTTAGCATGGCTATGCTTATGCAGGATAATACATATATTCAGAACGTCTCCCATCATTAAAAATAAATCTGTTATAATAACCATTTAGTAATTTATAGTATAGTAGAATTAGCCAGTTTTTAACAGAGTATTATTATTATTATTTTTTTTCTTTTTTGCTCTATCACAGTCCTCCAATTCGACTGGGTGGTATTTATAGTGTGGGGTTCCGGGTTGCATCCTGCCTCCTTAGGAGTCCATCACTTTTCTTACTATGTGCGCCGTTTCTATGATCACACTCTTTTGCATGAGTCCTGGAGCTACTTCAGCCACTAGTTTTTCTAGATTCCTTTTCAGGGATCTTGGGATCGTGCCTAGTGCTCCTATGATTATGGTTACAATTTCCACTAGCATATCCCATATCCTTCTTATTTCTGTTCACAGATCTTGATACTTATCCATTTTTTCCCTCTCTTTCTCTTCAACTCTGGTGTCCCATGGTATTGTGACATCAATGAGTGATACTTTCTTCTTGACTTTTTCAATAAACGTCACGTCTGGTCTAATTGCACGTTTCACCCTATCTGTTCTGATACCATAGTCCCAGAGGATCTTTGCCTGATCGTTTTCTATCACTCCCACAGGTTGGTGCTCGTACCACTTATTACTGCAAGGTAGCTGATGTTTCTTGCACAGGCTCCAGTGGAGGGCTTTTGCCACTGAATCATGCCCCTTTTTGTACTGGTTCTGTGCAAGTGCCGGGCATTCGCTTGCTATGTGGTTTATGGTTTCATTTTTCGTATTGCACTTCCTACATAGGGGAGGGGAGATGGTTATTTCCGTCTATCGTTCTTTGAACATTATATTGGTTTTTAGGGCCATGATCTTGTGCCGCTGTTTTATCATTCCTTCAGTTTTCCTTCTTTAGCTCTCCCCTCTGTAGCCATTGCCATGTGTCATCGCTGGCTAGTTCTTTAGTCTGTCTCATGTATTGTCCGTGCATTGGTTTGTTCTGCCAGTCCTCTGTTCTGTTTGTCATTCTCCTGTCTCTGTATATTTCTTTTGGGTCTTCGCTTCTCCTGTTCTTCTGTTTATTATTATTAATTATTTTTTTTTTTTTTTTTTTTTTTTTTTTTTTTTTTTTTTTTTGCTTATCACGTTCCCTCCAATTCGACTGGGTGGTAATTTTATAGTGTGCGGGGTTCCGGGGTTGCATCCTGCCTCCTTAGGAGTCGCCAGTCACTTTTTTTACTATGTGCGCCGTTTTCTAGGATCACAACTCGTTTTGCCATGAGGTCCTGGAGCTACTTCAGCCTCTAGTTTTTCCAAAATTCTTTTTTCAGGGATCTTGGGAATCGTGCCTAGTGATCCTATGATTATGCGGGTACAATTTCTACTGGCATATCCCATATCCTTCTTATTTCTATTTTCAGGTCCTTAATTACTTTATTCCAAATTTTTCCCTTCCCTCCTGTTGTTATTATATTTATTATTATTATTTTATTATTTATTATTATTATTATTATTTATTTATTTTATTATTATTATTATTCAGGAAGAGCGAAACCCATTCATAATGAACAAGACCACCAAAGGGACCCACTGACTTGAAATTAAAGCTTCCAAAGAATATGGGAGAAGCAAGACGAAAGGGAAATATAGAAAGAAGAGACCCAACTTATTGAAAAAAATGATTAATAATAAATTAACAAATAGTTAAAAATGTATTCAAATGCAAGGGTAGTAATATATTGCCCCTTTCTTTGCCTTTAACATAATCAGTAACAAAGACCCTAACTTATTAATCATAAAAAGTCACCTTGCCCACCTCTTATTCACTTAGGGTTTTATGAATGAAGGGGGCCAGGAATATAAACAATGAAAACAAGCGCTGGATACTACGTCAAGCGAAAGCAGCATGATTATTTGTAATGATGAAATGAACCAAAACATTCCCTGACAGCGGTAGGGTAATTCCGTTGATACTTGTCGACTTGTTGAGAAAGAGAGAGAGAGAGAGAGAGAGAGAGAGAGAGAGAGAGAGAGAGAGAGAGAGAGAGAGAGAGAGAGAGAATTAAATGCCCAATTTTTTCATTCTCTTGAGACAAAATAGTTCCCTTAGCTACATCACTGGCATTTCCATCCTATTCAAAATTGCCCTTTATTAGATACAAAACCCATTGGCACAGACCTAAGGTATTACAGAAGGTATAATTTATCTCACTGGGATCACCATGAAACTGTATTGGTTTAGCCATTATGTCCTTCCTTTTTGACTGATTTATGTTAGTTGATAGGTATTAAGAGAATCAAGATATATAAAATTAAGTAGTTTAATATATATCTAAATCTTAGTTACAATAATGAAAACCCCGCTTTTATCACCAATAAATACATAAATAATTGAAATGAACACCTTCCTTCCTAACAGAACAGGTCCTTCTAAAGTGAGTGGCATTCACAGAGGAGCCCCGTAGGGACCTGCTGGGTGGCCCATATACTGTGTATGGGGTGTCCTCTTCTTCCTCCTTTGATTCCTCTGAAGCAGCTTGGTATGTAGGCCTTGGTTTGGTAGTTTTCGATGGCTTCCGAGGAGCATAAGTAGGTCTAGAGTAAGTAGGCCTAGGTTCGGGTTCTGGGCCTGCATAAACAGGAGCTGGCTCAGACGATTCGTCAGACTCCTCCTCGGGTTCTGCGTAAGTAGGTCTAGAGTAAGTAGGCCTTGGTTTAGGAGTTTTAGAGGGTTTCCGAGGAGCGTAAGTAGGTCTAGAGTAAGTAGGCCTAGGTTTTGGTTCTGGAGCTGCGTAAATAGGAGCTGGCTCGGACACTTCCTCAGATTCCTCCTCTGGTTCTGCGTAAGTAGGTCTAGAGTAAGTAGGCCTTGGTTTAGGAGTTTTAGAGGGCTTCCGAGGAGCGTAAGTAGGTCTAGAGTAAGTAGGCCTAGGTTCGGGTTCTGGAGCTGCGTAAATAGGAGCTGGCTCGGACACTTCCTCAGATTCCTCCTCTGGTTTCGTGCGTAAGTAGGTCTAGAGTTTTAGTAGGCCTTGGTTTGGAGGATTTTTAGAAGGGCTTCCGAGGAGCGTAAGTAGGTCTAGAGTAAGTAGGCCTAGGTTCGGGTTCTGGAGCTGCTAGCAAATAGGAGCTGGCTCTGACAATTTCCCTCAGATTACCTCCTACGGGTTTTCTTGCGTAAGTAGGTCTGGAGTAAGTAGGCCTAGGTTCGGGTTCTGGAGCTGCGTAGAATGGGAGCTGGCTCAGACGATTCGTCAGACTCCTCCTCGGGTTCTGCGTACTGGGCTTCTCCCTCGTAGGAGACCTCAGCTATGTAGCCGGAGTCTCCGTCGACGTAATACGTGACTGTCTGGCGACGTCCATCGGGGAGTTGGACGCTGTAGGACCCTTGTGTGTTGTCCTCCTCACGTTCCTCCTGTGGTTTGAAGTTGGCGCCTGAGTAGCCATCCTCCACGGCGAACTCGAAGTTGTAGTTGGCAGGTTCGGTAGGCTCTTCGACAGACTCTTTCGAGTATTCAGACGAGGTAAGTTCGACCTAAGGAAAACGGCATGATTATACTTTAAGCCACAATGGAGGAATAGAGCTGGGTGTTCTGTGGCACTTACGTTAAGAATATAGAATAAATGCACTGTAATATTTCACCAGTATTGATTAACCAACAAAGAATATTCCACCAGTTTCAAATAAGCCTACCTCAGGAGGTCCATAAAGCTGAATTGGCTGCTTATCGGCTGCAGCTACGGAAACCAGCACCAGGAGGAAAAGAACCTGGAAATAGATACATTTTTTGTGAAAATTTTGATTACAAAGACACATACGAACACAAATGATAATTATACAATAACTCGGTAGGTCTAATTCGGCTGTGGTGTCTTCTAGCGTATCCATGAAAGAAGATACTTATAGGGTCCATAGGTATTCACGTTTCTGTCAGCAGTTTTATACTTGCGAGACACTCATCCTTGACCACGTCAACTCAAATAAAACATCCACCATTAACTAGCCTTTGAGTTCATCTTGAGAACGCCGTAGGCGATGTGATGCTCCTGTCTAGAGACCGCTCATATTTATATTCGAACTTCCGGTCATGATGAATCTTCATTGATACCTGTACCTCGAACGAGAAAATCACGAATAAGGGCGCTCTAGAAGGCTGAGTTGATCTTGATTTGATTAGATGAAATTGAATGGAGAAATCGGGTTTTCTTTATATCAAGGTTTCTTTTTCTTTTTCTTTGTATCAAGTAATTCTGTCTTTAACTTTAATTAATGTATTGTCTGGTTTTACGCAAACAATATATATATTCTAAGGATTACTTGCCATTTTCCCTAATTGCAGTTAAGGAAGAGGGTGCATTCTGAATTTTATTCTCAGAAGAAGATAATATATGGGAAATAATTATGTCAAAGTACCGTGATTTCAATGATAGTTTAATATGAAATGTGACATACCTTGTGAACTATTTACGAGGTAGAAATATCATTCAAACGTAAATACTAAATATCAAAATTTCATATATTATAAAAGATATGGTGTTTTAAAGCTGACAAGTAAAGTAAGCTGATATAATAATTATAAAGTAAGAAATGAAATTTTATAAAACATATAAAAATGATAATGAAAATGATGAATGCCAAATAAATTCTCCTTCCTCAGGGATATATAATCAAATGAAATCCTTCTGTAATAAAGAACTATAATTCCAAATTCTGGAATTATATACCAGAATTCAAAAAACAGTTGGACAAAGAAGTAGCGATACTCTCCCATCACGATTACAAGTCCTCTTTCACTTAGTCCTTAAAGTTTTGAGAAATCTTCAGAAAAGATGTAAGAATTACTAAAGACTTTTAAAAATTCAATTCATTTACGATCGATTTCGATACGTCTTTAATCACTTATCCCAAGACGAGGGAGATTTTTCTTCTGAATGTGATTATCTGACAAGCGATGTTATCAAGCATAATTATGGCAAAATCGGTGTTTTATTTTGCAGTGTGAAGGTGAATTGGGAGTCACGACTCATATGGTAAAAGGCCTTCTAATACGAAACATGATGAAAAATGATCGACCGAATGCAAGCATGCTTTTCAAAGAAGACTAACACATTTAAAGGAATTGAAAGAATATATTAGAATACTTCTGAAATAAAACCTAGTCTCTGAAAGTAAAGTTCTTTATCAAAATTCAATTACTTTACTGCCAAGTTTCGACGGTGCGAAATTCTTTATGATAAAAATTCTCTTAAAGTGAAGGGATAGAAACGTTCCAGTGCGATTCTGGAAAGCAGTTCCCATAACGCAAGGAATATGTAGTCCCAAGTAACAGAAATCCACGTGCATAAAAATTTGTTGTACTGAGCTACACATGACATCAAATAACTATCATAAATGACACTTGGTAACTCGGAAGTAATAGGAAGTGTTCCCATTGTCTTCCAATAAGATTTAAATCTGTTTTCATAGACAAGAAATACGAGTAAAAAATTAGCAGAAGTTTTCTCGGCGCAATCGAGTTTTCTTTCTGCTTGTGGCCTCAGTCACGGCCCATAAAACTCTTATCCGCTGCCCAAGACAGTGTTGCCGTTTCATGAAGAAGGAATTCCCATAAATGGGACCAGAAAATCCCACAGATTCCCACAAAGTATTCTCGGGCTCCCCCAAAATATCCCATAATATATTTTTCTAAATTTAATATAACTTCGATTTCCCTTGAACACATGAAAACTCCTTGGCATCATATTGAGTAATAGGAAATCTTAGTGCTCTATATTTTCAAAAGATGTAAAAATAACAGATACGTTTTGAAGTTTCCTGCTTTATTTGCAAAATAAACAGTAAGCCTACTGGCAAAAGTAATTGAAGGCTGCTGAGTGACTTGAGTACCTAATAATGACAAAATTAGAATAATCCTTGGAAACAAAAATTAGAATAATCCTTGGAAACAACAGCAATAATTAAATAAAATAGTCCTTGGAAATTAAGACAATAAAAATTAACTTATGTATAAAGCGAAGCATTAATCAATAATAGAAAGCATAAAACTTAAAATATTCAAAACACATTAACATTAATGTTCCTCTTCTTCGTCCTCCTCATCTGCTAAAGCCAGCAACTCTGTCACAATCTTCGTATTTAATGACGTCCTTAGCCATAAAATTTTTTATCATGTTAATAGGTGGCTCAAAAGTTACGCATGTTTCATTTTGAAGCTTTAGGCCATACCTTATTTGTAAAATTGCCTCTACACTCCGTACAACTAGGCGGTTCCTCAGCTTATTGTGCACTGCGTTCATCTGAGAGAATATCCTCTCGACCTGGTCTGCGTTGATTAGGGGGGGGGGGGGGGGGGGGGGTGGGGGGGGGGGGGGGGGGGGGGGGGGGGGGGGGGACTGAGGATTGAGAGACTGCTGGCGAATTAGCAGTATAGCCACTATGGCCAGAGTTTCATGAGCCCCATGAAACTGCCACGGTAGAGTCGTGGCTTATATTGTGGTTACCTATAGCGCTGCCAGAACTACGATTATGGCTAACTTTAACCTTAAATATATAATAAAAACTACTAAAGCTAGAGGGCTGCGATTTGGAATGTTCGATGATTGGAGGGTGGATGATTAACATACCATTTTGCTGCCCTTTAGCCTCAGTAGTGTTTAAGACCTGAGGGCGGATGGATAAACAATAGCCTTCTTTTACAGAAAACTAAAAAGTAAGTTTCACAACAATCAAAGACAAGTACACAGAATTTCTCATCGCTTGAAAAGTACCGAAGGGATCGAATCTGCTTTAGTTTAAGTATTTTCCTTTGAAAAAAAAAAAAAAAACTGCACAAAATCAAGGAGATTCATCTGACCTCAGCATCTAAGTATATGCAAGGTCTCCAGTCATCACTGAGAAGTTCAATAACAATGTTCTCCAACATGAACTGAATTTCTCACTTCGTGTAATTTCATGGTAATAAGTTTTTAATAACTGAAGCATTACCTACATCCACATCATGCTATTGAGAAAAAAAAAACTTCCAATGTTGTGGCTTTGAATTAGCTAATTGTATCAGTTTTTCGCCAAGCACAATCCTTAATTAATTACTAAGATTCGAAAATATATCAAAATTATTGAATTTAATCTTTTTTCCTGCCTTTACTTCATTGAAATATAACTCGATGAAACTTATCGCCAGTTTATGATTTTAAAAAATCCAATAGGCTATTGGATAAGATGGACATTAGTTTCACATCATCCCAAGCTATTTACGTATACTTTCTCAATTTTTTTTATCTACCCAGCTCTGTTCTTGCTTCCCCTCGAATTTTAACAATTAAATTCCAGTAATTATAAGTGTGGTCAAGTCTATTCATAAATACTTATATATGCAATATGACAATTATTTAGAGGAATTGGCAAAAATACGAATTTTATTATCAGATTAGTGAACTATTTCGCTTCTTCAGGCTGTTAAATGACTTAGCAAATATTTTCGTCATACGTTGTTTAAATAATCGACTGAGATTGTACCTCGTTTATTGGAGGCAATCTAAGATACAGCTTCGCCCCCACTATACAGAATTGAACTAATATGTGGCCTGACGGCAAGTATTAGACTTACAGTGTTTCCAAAATCAATTCGTTGTGATGCTCAAGCCATAATGTACTTACTTTGTCGTGAAGGATATAATGTAAGTATTCAGATGCTATTTATGATTCTGGATGATAAAATCTAGATTGTACTGCTGAATCGATGGATATCATGACCTTCAATGCAATAAGGACGGCAGAGAGTTATAATAATATTTCTTTCCAGTGATTTAAACTCTTGTTGCTAGTAAACAGATCATTTTTGCTGATTTGTCCTAAAGTGTTTTCTTTATCTTAATGCACTTAGCAGAAAATCTCCATTGATATTTACAAAATAGTTCAGGAACGTAGATTAACTAAGGAAGATATTTCTTTTTCATTACTGTCTTCAAAACAACTTGAAAGACCGACTTTTCTACTAAGATGAATTAGACCATTAGTTGACCAGGGGATAACTGATAACAGCATCTTTATGGAATTAATTTAATAAATAGTTTAATTCTGAATACAAAAATAAGCATTTTCCTGGATAAAACAAACAGCATACATAAGTGAAGTTGGCTATTACACTTTAGAGAGAAACTCTTAAAGTTTCAGGAGTGGATTCAAATATGAAAAAGCATTCGGATATATCAATAAATATGAAGCAAAAATTAAATAAGAACATGGCTTCCAATTCTGAAAAAAAGTGCCTTCTGATCTAAAAATCAGTTCTTGGGAGCACCATAAGACCTCTTAGGTGGGCCATATAAAGATTCTGGGGTCTCTTCTTCTTCCTCCGATTCCTCTGAAGCAGCTTGGTAAGTAGGCCTTGGTTTGGGAGTTTTGGTTGGTTTCCGAGGAGCGTAAGTAGGTCTAGAGTAAGTAGGCCTAGGTTTGGGTTCTGGAGCTGCGTAGATGGGAGCCGGCTCAGACGATTCGTCAGACTCCTCCTCGGGTTCTGCGTACTGGGCTTCTCCCTCGTAGGAGACCTCAGCTATGTAGCCGGAGTCTCCGTCGACGTAATACGTGACAGTCTGGCGACGTCCATCGGGGAGTTGGACGCTGTAGGACCCTTGTGTGTTGTCCTCCTCCCTCTCCTCCTGGTGGTTGAAGTCGGCGCCTGAGTAGCCATCCTCCACGGCGAACTCGAAGTTGTAGTTGGCAGGTTCGGTAGGCTCTTCGATAGATTCTTTCGAGTATTCGGATGAAGCAGCTTGTACCTAAAGATAGCGATGCGATTATTCTTAGTTTCTTTATGGGAAGAGAGCTGGTAAGTCAACTATTATACTCTAAATCTCAGTATGGGAACAGCTCGTGTATTATGTTACCTATGTCAAGATATACTTCATGTTTTTGTTTTTGTCTTAGACGCATTTTTTTTTTTTTTTACTGATGAACGTTATCTGAGAAGTAATATGCCACTAATTTCCAAAAAGACCTACCTCAGGAGGTCCATAGAGCTCACTTGGTGGCTTATCAGCCACAACTGCTGAAACCACAGTCAGGAAGAAGAGGATCTGGAATACGAAGAATCACCATAAATTCATTATAAAGACACCGCCAAATGGGAAAAAGAGTTAAATTTAACTTCTAAGCCTACAGGGGCTATTGACTTGAAATTCAAGCTTCCAAAGAATACGGTGTTCATTAGGAAGAATTTAGAGGAAGTAAAGTTAAATTAATTAATAGAAAAATAGATAAAGAAATATCAAAATGCAACAAGAATAGTATTAGGGTTGTAATGCATCGTAATTCAATATTCCCGTTTCTCATGCAGCAAGTTTTCACCAGCGTAAGTATTTTGTCTTTCTAACCACAGAACCATTGAAACTAAAGTATGCTCCCCACTGCACAGACCTTAGAATTCATCTCGAGAGCACCGTAGGAGATTTGATGCTTATTTTCCTCACATCAGTCATATTTATACTCCTGAAGTTCTTCCATGAAGCCCGTGAACGAGAGTTCAACCTTGAAAAATAAAGTCACGAAAAACTGCACTCGTGACGGTTAGGTCTAGCTCGATATAAGGCTAAGAAATGAGAGAAAGCAGATTTTCATGCATTCTTGAAGGATATTCCTCGAGGTTCGTCGGTACTATGAACACGATGAGAATGTTAAAAAATTTATTGAATTCATAACAGTGAAATATCATTGCGAGGCTGATAACAGGATCTGTTTCACCTGCGGAATATACTTTCCTAAAGAATTCTTTCAATTCATCCAAATTTTTAAGTCTTTAAGTATGTTTTGGAATAGACATATCGTTCTAAGTTTCCCTTTTCGCTATCTGTCCCTGTTTAAGTGTGTCCCTACCAGTTCAATCCAACTTTCTAAGTTGCAGACACCCTGACCTTCTTTCCTTCAATAAAACTTGACTTTTAAGTGTCCTTAAACCTACTGTGTCTGAGCTAGTTGACTGACGTTCCCTCAGTCATATTTAATGAATAGGTTAATGCATATGCAAAAAGTATATAAAAATTGAAATGAAATGTATAGCAATATACTTTACTACGGATATAACATATCCTTGTGACCTATTGATCATGAAATATCACGAAACAATAAGTAAATCAATTCAAGCGCGTATCTCAAAGTCAATAATTTCTTGTGCGTGAGTTCTTTCAGGGGGATCAGAGAAAACAGGCTTTCAGGCTAATGAAGGTGTGAGGTGTTTGCTCATTTACCTGTTAAATATTAAAAAAAAAAAAAAGTAGAGGAATGCGGAAATAAAGATGGAAATGACGAATCATAAAATGATTATGCACATTTATAAGTGAAGTTATCTTCCGATGAATAGCAGTTTTCAGTTATAAAGATAAAGTTGAAATATTTATATCTTTTCACCACTATTTTCGTGGGGAAGGGATTTGGTGTGGTGTGTGGTAGCTGGTTTCTAACAAAAAAAGTCTGCCTCTTTGTTACTGTCACTCTTATACTTTTAGGTTAATAGAGCACACTGATGTAACATATTTATACATTTATATTAACCAGTGAATTACATTATCATCATCCTTATCATCTAACATCATTTCACCTGTCACCTATAATTCCATCAACTCGTCCCTGTTCCTTTCCCCTTATGCAAAAGCGTTTTTAAATTCACATTAACCTCCTCCTTTATTGCAGCCTTCAAACCTGCCTCTTATCAATCCAATTAATTCTATAACAACTCAAAATATAACAATCTGTTTCCATTTGTATCGCTAATTTTAAATACGTTTGCCAGTTAACATTTCTTACTTCTCTCTAGTGCAACTCTTTTCTCTCTGAAGGTACTGTTTTGATTTGCTCCTACAGTTTCATCAACTTTAACATTTCTCTTTCACTTCCTTCTTGGCTTCCTTATTACCTCCTTTGGATGCTTTGTTTCTTTGCATTTCTTCAATATCTTCTTCACAAAGTCCTCTATCATTAAGCACTCCGTTGCTGCCCCGTCGCCACAACTTTGAACTTTGCAGATTCACAATCTTTAGCCATAAGCCATATGATCCTTTTAGTTGTATGTACTCAGGCGTGTACGTTAAACTTCCTATACCCTTTAACATTTTGCACAACCCATGAGCTGTCCTAAAATTAGGGCCTGTGCTTCCAGAACCCCATCTTAGTCCAAGGGTGAATGACAATCAAGTCCTTGATCATCAGAGTTTATTTATTAAATACAATCTACGTCAAATAACTTACCGAGCTGAGGGTCCATTGCCTAAAGCAAGGGAACGAAAAGCTTACACAGGAACTCCATAGGATGAGCTTGGTGGGGAATATGACTGGAATTCACGAGAGTCAGGGGCTGAGTAGGTGGGTCTCGGGGCCGAAAATTCCCTGGAATCGGCAGTGGAGTCTTCTCTAGACTCAAAGGAATCAGGATAGCGAGCCTCTCCTTCGTAGGTGACCTCGGCTAAGTAGCCTGAGTCTCCGTTGACGAAGTATTTGACGGTCTGGCGACGACCGTCGGGAAGCTGGACGGTGTAGGTGCCTCTGGTCTGGTCGTCGTCGCGGGATTCCTGGTGCTCGAAGCTGGCGCTGGTGGAGTCGTCGTGGACGCCGAATTCGAAACTGTACTTGGCGGGCTCGAAGGATTCGTCCGAGTTGCCCTCGAAGGATCCTTCGAAGGAACTGACCTGCAAAGGTAATGGAAGTGTTGGTCATTTTAGGTTGAAGGACTGAGGGCTGAAAAAGTGTCATATAATGATGATAGTGTCGCATCTTGACTATGACCCAGAACGTTCTCTCTCGAATCTCATCCGCCTTACCGTTGGTGGTCCGTAGGATGTGGATGGTCGCTTATCAGCAGCAGCTAAAGCCACCAAACCGAACAGGAAAAGAACCTGTAGTGAGAAAAATAATGATCAATTATAACTATAACTCACCTGTTATCTCATTAGTATTCAGTATGATTCATGAGCTGTATCTAACACGTTCATAAATGCCCAAAATTATCATCACAACAGAAGCTATGAATTTTCCTGCGCATATCAGTCATTTCACCAAAGCAGAGAGAGAGAGAGAGAGAGAGAGAGAGAGAGAGAGAGAGAGAGAGCCACTTCCCGTCACAGGATTAGAGGAACAGTAAGGTTTCCCGAAGACCTACCTTCATCTTCGTCAGTAGCGATCGGTCGAGCTTATGATGATCTTCTCCATCCACCGGTTGTATTTATACCTGAATCACACTTCAAGAATCGGAGCTACTTTACGTCAACCGTTACTTCGGTTTCAAGCAAATTGCAAAAAAGAAAAAAGTGGGTAACGATAACAAGCTATAAAAAGCAACGTAACCCGTTTTTTTATGGCAAATAGGGAAAGGACTTACTTTCGAATGGCTCGTTGTTCCTTGTTAAACATTTAAATTTATTTTTTATTGCAGTTGAAACAGTAGTTAATAGCGTGTCAGACTCCTAGTACACTTTCAGATTTTATATTAAGCTGTGTTCTTGTTTAATATGAATCTTTAAGAAATGTGCGTTTGCCTGTAGAAACTCTGTATTCTGATCAATTGTTCATATCTTAGCGCTCTTTTTTGTAGTTTATTAAACTTCAAATTCACTGTATGAACTTACAAACTTCACAGTAATTTCATTTTTAAATGTGTTGTGTACATTTTGCCACATTTCTGGCGCATTTCCGTTAGGAACGGGAAATATAGACCGGGAAACAGATAGAAAATAGACTAGAGAGAGAGAGAAAAGATAAAAAGCTGAAACATATTACCAACAGTGATACATTCCTTTATATGTACAGAAATTTGGAATGACAAAGCTAAAAAAAAAACGTTCCAAAGAGAAAAATAACATATTAAAGGTTCCTTTATATTTCAAAAAGCATCAGCACTAAGAATGAACTAAGAGACCTAGTTCAGTTGCTTCTACTTAAGACCGACTGAAGACTGTCAACTTTTAAAGCTTCGAAATGAAAATTGATGTAACTTTCCTTCGCCTGTGTTCTAAATGCAGATTAATATATTGAGGTTTATTAAGTATAAGAAAAATCCTTCTGTCTGGATTGATTAAGACGTCTATTTCAGTTTACTGATAAATCGTGCCGTTGGTAAGACCTCTAAGACCTCTACCTCTCTACAGTTCGTCGTAAGTTAACGATGTATAAATACTTGTAAGATGTTTCTCTGCCACTTTTTACATACATATTGCAAACAGGTTGAGACCAAGTCAACGATTTGAAGTGGAGTGCAAATTTTTGAATAAGCGACATTGTGTCTAAAAGAAATATCTTCAAAACAAGAAAAATCATTGAGTATGAAAAAGCTGAATTCCTTATGAAACTGAGGAAAAAATATTGATTTTTTTTTTTTTTTTTTTTTTTTTTTTGCTCTATCACAGTCCTCCAATTCGACTGGGTGGTATTTATAGTGTGGGATTCCGGGTTGCATCCTGCCTCCTTAGGAGTCCATCACTTTTCTTACTATGTGCGCCGTTTCTACGATCACAGTCTTCTGCATGAGTCCTGGAGCTACTTCAGCCTCTAGTTTTTCAAATAAAATCCTTTTCAGGGATCTTGGGATCGTGCCTAGTTCTCCTATGATTATGGGTAAGATTTCCATGGCATATCCCAAATCCTTCTTATTTCTATTTTCAGATCTTGATACTTATCCATTTTTTCTCTCTCTTTCTCTTCAACTCTGGTGTCCCATGGTATTGCGACATCGATGAGTGATACTTTCTTCTTGACTTTGTCAATCAACGTCACGTCTGGTCTATTTGCACGTATCACCCTATCCGTTCTGATACCATAGTCCCAGAGGATCTTTGCCTGATCGTTTTCTATCACTCCCTCAGGTTGGTGCTCGTACCACTTATTACTGCAAGGTAGCTGATGTTTCTTG
>NC_087208.1:39386698-39396698 GCF_015104395.2 Macrobrachium nipponense | reverse complement strand
CGCCAAAGTGCCCACTGACTTGAAGTTCCAAGTGAGAGTGCTTGGTGAATTTTCGTACAGCGAGATTCGACGTTTTTCAGTGAAATTGACCATGCAAAGGGAAGACGACTAAGAAGGAATCCGTCATATCAATAAAGAATTCCCGCAGGAGATTGTCAGGCAAGAACTGTTCTTAAATGTACTAGTAAGTCTGACCTTTGGATAACCCTAAGACTCTCCAGGCAAACGCTAGTAGATCTGAGTCACTAGGTTTCTTGATCTGCTTTTGTTGCAAGATAGGCAATGTGATTAGGGCTATCATATATAACCTTCCAAATGCCGCCCTTCCGCACCTGTGCTTAACGTCCTGGTATATGATTAATTTACTTTCTTCCATACTGACCATTTCACGGGGGCACTTGCGTCAATATCTCTTCGCTTAATTACAGCAAGAAAACCTCAGGTTGCGCTAATGTTAGCGCTCCTATTAGCATACTCGTTATGTTTAATGTCTTCTGACAGTCTTTATAAGTCACATAACCATATTCTTTCGTATATATATAACAGAAAAACCGATACAATAAAGTTACGAAGAAAGAGAGAGAGAGATAAAAAGACAAACAAATTAAGAAGTAGAAGAATCACGATTTCGGTGCTCGTAATATCGACCATGGCCATCGCTGAGCCGCTGAAGGTGTGGGTGGAGGCCAGCTGGTAGGAGGAACTGGACCTCCTTTTCCTTCTCTCCCAGTCATCCGTCTAGGCCCCCTACGGCCCCGACGACCGATGATTCGGAAGGGAGCGGGCTGTTTCTGACACTGAAATATGCGGGTACACGAGTGGCCGAGGACGACTTAACTCTCCTCGTCTACGTGTGAATGTACGTATGCGCTTAATCCGCCGCTTTTGTTTCTGATCAGCTGGGCAATTTTGTCTGTGTTCCAATCAATTTCAAGAGAACTTCCACAGTCTCTTCTCTGTTTGCAATTGATCTCGAGAAATGGAGAACGTGGCTCGTGATATTACGAAATTATTCCTTCAACGTTTGGTCTCAATTATCATTCTTGTTCTTGCTTATGGTCGCACCTTCCCTGCGAGTCACTCGGAGACTTCCAAGAGCTGCTCTCAGCGTGTGCTTACCAAATATGGGAGTGATTCTGTTGCCTCACGCGATTTGATGCGTGCCATAATTCTTTTGGGACAGTTGTCGGTTATCTTCCAAGTGAGAGAAAGGGTGTTTTTCTTTCCCAGACGAAATGATATCCTCCTATTTAACAGATAAGAGAGCATCGCATTACAATAAATTGCTTTTAGACTGTTGCAAAAACGCCATTAGATTCTTATACTTAGACATACTATAAAAGTAGGTATATTTTGCGCAATTATCGTTTCTTTCTAGGATTTCATTCTCCCTCATTATTGTTTGCTACGTGATTCTGATAATGCTTATGGATTTTTATTTAAGCTAAATTCACGCACATAATTCACTCGCTAACTGTTTCAGCCTTTTTTTTTTTTTTTTTTTTTTATTTTTTTTTTTTTTTTTTTTTTTTTTTTTTTAGCTCTTTTAGTCATGTTTCGAGGTGGTCTGGTCACATGGAGCGAAGAGGGGGGGAAATGAAATAGCGAAGAGGAGAAAGGAGAGCGAAACAGACAGAGAGATTGAGTGGCAGAGGTGCTGGAATGGAAGTCCACTGGTCCAAAATGCCCCGGGGACTTACGTGTAAGCTATGAACCTATTGCCATTAAAGGTGGTCAGGTGAAAAGAGGCAATGTGGTTGTGACTAGGAATTTTAATTAACGTCAATCCTATTCAAATGTACCTGGAAGTTCAGGTAATGACTTCCCTTACTAAGACTTAAAAGTATTACAAGAAAATCGTGAAAGTAAAATGTTTTCTTGATTCATCATACATTCACTTGATTTTAGCAGTTTCTCTTTGATACAGTTAAATTTATTTTAACCTGAAAATAACGCTTCTCTCTCTCTCTCTCTCTCTCTCTCTCTCTCTCTCTCTCTCTCTCTCTCTCTCTCTCTCTCTCCCCTCATCAGTTAAGCATGACAGTAGGCATGGCAAGACACAATTAACTTCAGATCTCCCAATTGATAGAGGAGGTCGTGAACTGGATGCACCGTGACTACGGATGTCGTGTTCCCATACGGCCTTCTCCTGAGATCATCGTTTACCTCCCCTCGAGGGATTTTCTATAAAGGACTCACGACAAAGGAAGACAACGCAAATTAGCTTTGATTTATCGTTGCGGATATATTAAAAGGGGGTGTGTAACCTCCACACAGGCATACGAGCACATCGCAGTTACGACTGCAGGCAGGCATGCTTTCTCTGTTAACTTTCTCCGTTCGTGGACCTCAAAACGACCCAGGCATTTACATAAAGCTCATCTTACCAGGCGTAACCTTGATCTACATTCGTATCTGATACAAATAACGACGCGAATAACGTGCCGATGGAAAGATGAACAATAAATGGGGGAGCACGTGATCTTTGTTCTTGGAGGAAATCACGAAAGTGGAAAATTGTCGTGGCGGCTGACTGCAATTTCATGTCTAACTTAAGCGCGCGTTTCATTTGAACCTTTTGGTAATCCAAAAAAGAAGACATTGTTATTTTTCTGGAATTAAATTTCTGTCTTACTTCCTGCCTTAGGCTCGTTAAGGGCTCACGAGGCTCTACTTTTAAACCAGTCTCACGTAACTTGTGTACTAAATCCACCGTCCACGAAAAGTAAACAAAGCAGAACATTTTCTACCCGGTGGCGTGAGTTGTGCTGAATCACTTAAGCCTTGCCCTTGGATGACTCGGTTGTATGATTGATGTGATTTCCTGTCCACCTGATGTCTTTGTTCTCTTCCATTTCCTCTAATCATTGCCTTTTTATTCTTTACTTATTCTTCTTACTCCTTTCTTGAGTTTGCTTCCTTTTACGATAACCATTCTTTTCAGGTGAAAGGTGAATCAGTGTTTTCAGATGGCACGGTCCCGCGGTAATGCCGGATGATGACAGAACAGGTGAAGAGCGGATGATTATTCAGAAGCGTTTTCGGAATAGTAAGTGAGGAAGACCTTGAAAAGATTGGATAAAAGGGGTGAAAGAGATATTCCAAAGGAATGGCCTTAATAAGTTAAAAGCATGAGAATGTATGCAAGATAAGGATGCATTTTACAGTGGATTTTGAGGTTTTGACGCGCTACTGGTGGCCTTTCTATGTAATTGTAGTTATTGTTGTGGGTATTTTACTGCATAGTAGGGCAATCCACTTTTCGACAGTGTATATTATATATATATATATATGTGTGTGGGTGGTGGGTGTGTGTGTGTTGAATTGTGTATGTATGTATAAGTGTATGTGCATATGCGTGTGCATATATACGAATGTGTCTATGTGACTGCTGTTGCCATTTTTTTTTTTAAAGCTAATGAGAGCGGTTTAGATGACCTCCTTTAGCTATTTCCAAAGAAAAAGGAGTCCGAACGTTATGAAAAATAGAAATAATACTCTTATAATTCTAATTATACCAATGTTGTGTTAATCATCAATTACTGAATACACATCTTTATTACTCTCGTTATTCCACTGCAATTATCACCTACAATCAACACCCTCTTTTCCAACAGCAAACAAAGATCGTCCACTTCCTATTAAATCTATAAATCAAAAAGTAAAGGTGAATTAATTTCAGTCGAGCAACTTTTTCACTTCGATCAGCCCCACTGGAGAACGTGAGCTAACAGACACGCGTAAGAGAGACCGAGAGCTATTTGAGAGATTGAGAGCTATTTGTCCAAATCATAAACGCATTTTCCCTCGAGTTTTATGAACGGACATCTGACGAAGGCGGAGCCCTTATAACAAGGGCTCAGCCCTAAGGGTCCCAGGGGTTAAGGCGATCAGGGGAAAGAGAAGGGACCACAAAGGGAAATCACGTTTGGGTTCATGACCGTGAATTCAGGTTAGAAGGATATATAGATGATTTTGGGCACCACGCCCATGATAGATGTTGACGTACATTCATCTGTGGACATATATGTTTCTGTGTAAATGTCGGTGCAATAACTATACAAATAGAAAACAGGATGTGTGTGAAAGAGAGAGAGAGAGAGAGAGAGAGAGAGAGAGAGAGAGAGAGAGAGAGAGAGAGAGAGAGAGAGAGAGAGAGAAGAATAGTAACTAAATTCCCTCAAAAGACCTACAGCACTGACGTATAAATGGAGGTGATTTAGATTGTGTGGACTTATATAAAATGCATTTTTATAAGTATGTTTGTATGCTCACACACAGCATACACTCACATACACACACACACAGCATACACACACACACACACACACACACACACACACATATATATATAATATATATATATATTATATATATATATATATATGCTAATAAAGGAACCCATAAAAACACCAAAATGTAGAGAGAAAAGTAACTATAATTCAGAGACTGCTGTCTCTCTCTTCAGGTACATTTTGGTGTTTTTTTTTATGGGCTCCTTTTATTAGATGGAATTCTGTTGTTACAGAACATTTTACCACCGTCATATATATATGCGTGTAATATGTAAATATTTCTTCCCTTTTTGAAGGTCATTTTGAAGGTCAACTTTCCGGAGTTTACGAATTCAATAATATATTTTAATATATAATCGAAAAATATATAGGTTACATATCGCATATTCTTAAGATCTGCTCTAGCTCCCTCCCACATAGGTTTCTGTCAAAGAAAAGTCCCGATTTTAAACGTATAACCAAAGTACAGTACAAAAGACTTCAGAATCCTTGCCAGTCCTCAAATAGAAATGTCTTTGTCGTTTATTTAGTCATTGTTTGCTAAGCAACTTAGTCCCTCCGTTAATAGTTCCTTGGCTTTTGTGTTATTCAAAATCATGTGAAATGGGTTTCTTTGTATCTATTTATTCTTCGAAATAAGGACACGTGCTTCCACTTAAAATGGTAAGAACTCTCTTTCTATGTTTTTATGTCTTTTATGTTTTATGCACAATCTTTATACTTTGTATTTTAATGTGACATGTTTATCACAGTTTCCAAAGGTCAGGGTTTGTCTTGGCTGTTGAATAAGGACGTTTGAGTTTGATTCTTCACAGATAACAGCCTTGAAAGATTGTATAAACAGAACGTAGTCATTCCTCTTACTCCAATAAAACCTGGCCATTTCTGGTGGCTTTATAAAAAAACTGCAAATAGCAAAACATGGACGAGACTCATAAGAAAAAAAAAATACCATACGAGTAAGTAAAAAAAAAAAGCGCACACAGACACGAAGCAGTCTTCTGTACCACCTGGCCTCATGGGCATTCTACTTAAATCTTTCAGTACAGAGACAAAGGATCTCCCATAGTTTGACAATCAGGATATACTACAACGAGAGCGAAGAAGACACAAAGGATAATAATTTCTAAACGGATGAAAAAGGTCTACATTTTAATTCAAGTCGCCCCTCCACCCTGCATTCACCTAATATGACCCCCGTTTTCTATGAGTCAGTAATGAGCTCGCCCCGGCAAACAAAGGAAATGCTCTGGACGTCAGAATCTGGAACATGGTCATACCATTGTGGGTTCTTCGACCTACTTTTGAGGCTCTGGAAGAAAAAAAAATTAACATCTCAAAGATTTAGTGATATCTGAAGCGGATCGGGTATATAATTGATCTTGGGTCTTTCACAATTGGTTTAGTATTTATGAGAATAATGTTCTTTGATCTTTGTGAATGGTATGAATTTATGATACCATAATTTTTTTCCTTGTTTGAACATGTGTTTTAGGAGCATGATTAGTACCGTGTTGTTTTCAAGGTTAAAGCCAATTTTTTTTCCTTGTTTGAACATGTGTTTTAGGAGCATGATTAGTACCGTGTTGTTTTCAAGGTTAAAGCCATCTTGTTTACACATTGACGTATTTATTTGGCCACATACACTATTTTTATTATTATTATTATTATTATTATTATTATTATTATTATTATTGTTATTGTTATTATTATTATTATTATTATTATTATTATTATTATTATTATTATTATTATTATAAACTTGAACGCAAACAGCAAAAAGAGCATTTAACTATTAGCTAAACTTTCACCAGATTGAAAATGTTGGAAGGTCCCAGGATTAGCCGGGTCATGGGGGGGTGGGCTTCCCTTAATGTGGTTGGGGGTTGGCACTGTGGGGGGTGGGGGGGGGGGGGGAGGGGGTGGTGCTTTACTTTTTGAATGATAGCTACCTGGTGTTGTTTTTCAAGGTCGAGAGATTACAGGGTCACGAAAATACTAAGAGTCGTAAAAACTGAATATGGTAACGTCTCCATATCAAATCATTTCTAGCAGAATTGTCTTTTCCCTTTACTTGCTAGTCAGCTTACAATCATTCATGATAGGCTTAAATTTTTCTAAAATGGCAGATTACTGACGTGGATAAATTTCGACTTCTTGATTTTCTGGAAAAACGATAAATTAGATGTTGTTCAAAATATTAAATATTAATCTATAATGGTTCCCAAAACCTTGAAAAATTGAAAAGAGTGATATGTGCATCAGATGACCAAAACGAATGTTCTATGGAATTTTCATTAAAGGTTTCAGATATTTGTATCGTAAGCCATTATTTTGCAATAGTTATCATGTAAATTTAATTCTCTGCTGATTACTGACATATAAATAACGTTTCTAATATAAAGTTATAATTTGTAACGTCTCAAATATGCCATTATTTTACTATATCCCGAATGAAAAATATAATCACCTAATTTCGAAATTCCAAATGTGAAGCTATGAACAAATTCTGTTATTGTAAAATTTGCTATTTGACAATTTAACCAGATAATATCTAGATATTATTCTTTTTTACTCTTAATTCCATTTTTCCTTCAAATCGTCATAAAATTTGAGAGGAAGATCTCCCAAAGCTCCTTAATATTTTATTCAGATAATTATGTTGTGAACCTACTTTTGAAGTCATGACGTTGCAAATGTGATTAAAATATAAATAATGTTGAGATATATTTCTGGATATAAAGCTTCAAACTAAATGACAATATTATTTCAATTGGCTGCCATTTTCATGTCACATGTCACCCCAAGGTCTTGGGACATTTCGTCCAAAATGGCGTATGATATTATTCGCAAATTCTGATTTCTCAAATAAAACCAGAAGAGGCCGTGCTTGTGCCGCCAATCAGCGATGCTTATGTTTACGCTAAGCTGAAAAAAACATCAGAAATTGGATCTGAGACTGTGCTTGAATTAACATTAGTAAAAAGTCGTCAGAAATGACAGGCGCCTCATATGACGAAGGCCAAATTTCTATGGAAATCTCACAGAAAGATTCTAATTCTTGATGAATCAGGAGTAAAATAATAATAAAATTTCCTGGCATGGTGAAGTATATTAATTATCATGAGCAATTATACAGATATCTAATTATTGCTCCTGCTGTTGTTACTGTCATAATGGTTAGTTTATGTTTGATAAACATAATCAAGTTTATTATCAAGTATTATAAATTTCCTCTGAGAGCTGAAAATTATCTATATATTTATACTTAAATATATCCTTATGGCTATAAGTCAGCAATACACCTGCCTCACAACAGCCCCTTCTGTTGACGCTTTGTTTCCCCAAACAACACAAACAATAGCTTAACAGAGTAAACAATGAACTAACAAGACCCCCCTAGATCGTTCTCTCTCATTCCAAGACGAATTTATTCCCTCCTGAACCTCCTTTAAGGTCGAATTATACGATCACAGAACTGGCGAACTTTCTCAAGCATATCACGGGGGCGATCTGGTGATGGCGATGTTTGATCGACTTATCCATTATGTTGACATAATTCGAGTTGCGATCACGATTGATTCGCCTTCCACTCAGTCTTCCTTGTTCTGTTTTATCGTTATTTTTATTTGTTTATTTTGACGTCTTTTGCCCGCGATTATGCACGGCCGTCTGTTCGACTTCACCACTTCTAAATCCAGCAAATGTTATTCTAAATCAAAAGAAAATCTAATATCGTCATTATCATCATCATCATCATCATCATCATCATCAGTGTCTACATGATATAATCGTATCGTGCTTCATAAATAATTTAGTAAATAGTTGCTATTTGTCTTCAACATTTTTTTTTACATTTCCATTTGTTTTATACTTTACACCTTATCTTCATGATTATCATTATATCAATTGTTACATTTTAATGGTATCATACAATTGTCATAAGCTCCCGAGGACTTTTTATTCATGTCGGTATTTATTTCACATTGTTGTTGTTCTACATTTTTTCGATAAAGGTATCAAATTGTTGTTCTTTCCTTGCTAAATGACTCTATATTTTTGTCCTTTTTATTACAAAAAGTGCTAAAATGTTTTCCATTCAGTATCAGAACATTCGTTCTTTATTTTTCACGTTATTTTATCAGCAAATTACTTTAAATATTAAAACCAAATCTCTAAGAAAACTTAAAAAGTGGCATTATGAAAGGACCAGGCTCCAAAATAAATGCAAATCAGAAAGGTAGATTAAAACAGAAATATGATTAAGATCCAAACTGAATTTTCATGTATTATTTTCTTGATAATGGTTGGCGTACAATTGATAAACCAACGCCTTTTTAAAATTATAGACAGTGTTTGAAATTTGCAAGATATCACAATGTAGACTTTAATAAAACCCACATTTCTTCAGATTATATAGCCTTTTTATCACCATTTTTTTTCTCAAGTTTGTCGTCAGTTTGCGACCAGAACAATCATATGGCAAATAAAAGTTCAGTATTAATTCTTACGCAATTCTATCAACATATTACTGTCAAACTAGAAAACTGTATTTAGAAATTTGAAAGTATTGATATAGTTGGCCGTGATCCGTGTCTTTTCTTGGAGAAAATTTTCGAACTATGGAAAGCATTCTCTCAAAATTTCGAAAGGTAACTCACTGTATTTCGTTCCTACTTTCACATGTCATTTCCAGCTCTTGAGAAAATTGAATGAACCCTACTAATGTGAGAGCAAAAAAGTTAGATAAGTTTGTAAATATCGAAGACTAAAATCCAAAGATAAATTCAGTTATGGAATGACAACCGAAACCATTTATATTTTATAAGAGAAAAGTCAAGTTTAATATTTAATCTTCGAAGAGTAAACTCCATAGGTTTTTCTCTCTTATTGCTACTGACTTATTACCGGCCTTAGAACATTCCTCTGGTTTTGTAGATAGGTCAACTGAACGAGGGTTCATTTTAGCTGGATTTTTCCAGATTAGATGGATTGCCATTCACCCCCACTTTTCTCTCTCTCTCTCTCTCTCTCTCTCTCTCTCTTCTTAGACGCACACACGCACAAAATATATGCTTATATATATATATATATATATATATATATATATATATATATATATATATATATATGTGTGTGTGTGTGTGTGTGTGTGTGTGTGTGTGTGTGTGTGTGTGTGTGTGTGTGTGTGTGTGTGTGTGTGTAAAAATACTCTAATGGTCACACCCTGAGCTGAGAGAGAGAGAGAGAGAGGAGAGAGAGAGAGACTTCAGGTTGCTATTAGTCCACGAAGGATTATTTTTAAGCTTTTTTTGATACTAATCTTGTTTATTATGAATTTCTTTCTTATATGATATCTATATATATATATATATATATATATATATATATATAGATATATATAGATATATATATATATATATATATATATATATATATATATATATATATATATATATATATATATATCTATATATAATATATATATTGTTAGTGCCTGTGCATAGATTTTATGTGATATTTTATATCCAGGTTCTTTGCTAGATAATGGCGACAGTGAACCTATGACAGGTGTAACACAGAGTAGTTAAATACTCTAGAAATATAATATAGTTGATAAAGTGGGATGCACCTACTAGCACAAACTCAAGTGAGGGCAATTAAATGCAAGGCAAAACTTATTATATTTATTAAAATATATTCGG